>NC_090448.1:519159290-519462321 GCF_031143425.1 Pleurodeles waltl
CACTCCCCCTTGGCTGAAAGCTTGCCATTCTCCTGTGGCTCTCTCTCTCTGATAGCATCTTGCCATCCTCCGGAACCCAGACTCGACATCCGAGATGTGCCTGTACCTCACTGCCCTCCTCTGGAAATCCCTGATCTCTGCTGCATACATTTTGGCAGCTGTGAAAATGAGACAGACAACCATCAGTGTCATCATTGTGTGATGCATGTACAGATGATAATCTAACCCTCTCAAATTGCACATGCAGTCCAAATCACAGTACAGATGATATATTGTCCCTGAGGAATGAAATGGCAACGCTGCCTAACCATCACCTATTTAACAGCACTGCAAAGCACAACAAGAGGTGTACCAAATAAAGTGATCTGTGCATTGACGTAGTGCAATGTGTCACAATGCAAATGCAGTAAGTACTTAACATGGGCCAGGCCGACTAATCCTTATCATCTGAGTCAACCTCAAGGCACCCAAGACCAGTGATTTGTATATGTAATTGGCAGGATGGTATGCAGTTGCAAATCATAAGGGGTCAGTGTTTTTTGGGACACATGCATGCTTGAATGAGATAAAAAGAAAAAAGGGAGCACACTGCCTCACACTCCAGCAAAAAGTTAGCCCCAATGCATCATGGTAAATGCAGTCACTTTGTTTTGTGTTGAAAAAGTAATCAAAAGTCTTTCACCTAAGTAGGTGCAGCAAGTGCTGTGTATCTCTGGACACGTGTTTCTAGGTTTAGCCCGTCATCAGCAGAGAGCAGCCAAAGTCTGTGGGGTTGCTTGAAATGCTGCCAAAAGTCTTCTCAGGTTTATGTACCACTCACTGGCGCACAGGTGCCTCACCAGAGCTCGTCAGCTCGTTAGCTCAAGGGAGCAGTCATTGGACAAAAAGAAAAAAGGGAGCACACTGCCTCACACTCCAGCAAAAATTAGCCCCAATGCATCATGGTAAATGCAGTCACTTTGTTTTGTGTTGAAAAAGTAATCAAAAGTCTTTCACCTAAGTAGGTGCAGCAAGTGCTGTGTATCTCTAGACACATGTTTCTAGGTTTAGCCCGTCATCAGCAGAGAGCAGCCAAAGTCTGTGGGGTTGCTTGAAATGCAGATGACTGTCATCTACACTGTGAGCATCACATCTACCTACATATATGTTCTTCCACTACCCCTGTGCCGCTAGGGGGGGTGGGCATACAATACATCATCACAACTGTCAAGGACAACCACGAAGCCATGTCCACCTGTACATGGATTTAGTGAGTGAAATGCATGTGAGGAGGGCTGCCACCTTGGAATGAGGTATTCATTGGTCAATCACATCTACATTCATGTTTCCAGTTGTGGACAACCATCAACACCTGATCTGCCAACACATTTCCAAAATCACCCACATTGATGCCAGCACACGTCTGGCCTTGACCTGCATGCATGCCTATTACATACCACATAAGTGTCACGTAAATGGAGTACAACATATGGGGCTAGATGCTGGGGGACATTTACCCATACAGTCCTACATGTACATTACAATACAGGGATGCGCAATTTTGTGTGGAAAACTGATGCATCACTGTCTTGTGAAAATGAGCGTATGACTTGCTGACGTGCAGATAATATTGCTGACAATATTCTGACACTGGAGCACTTCCAACTCAAATGTGGGCCTACATATGGCTACTAATCACCTTGTTCACATGCTGCTGCCTATTGTGCAGCACAAGACTCCCAAGATATGACTCTCTGCCTGTGAATGTCTAACCCTTGCATGGAACGCTATGTCAACCTCCAGTCAAGTAATATATCAGATCACGTGCCAGCTCATCATATCTTGCAATGAGTACAACACACAAGAGCCACTCACACAAGAGCTGCAATCACTACACAGGACAGACATTTTCACACTTACTGTATACGTCTGGGTCCTCAAATTTAGCCACTTCCCCGATTGTACAGGGGGCCGGTCCACCTGTAAGACATTGAAAGGAAACATATGCTCAATGTCTGATCACTGTACAAAAGTGTGGACAACATATCACAGTGTGTAACATTTTATATGAGTGAGCTACTGATCCTGCATGTAGACACTCCAACAGACATACCACTGCAAACTCGCATTGACACTGACACTCCAGTGAGTGATAGACACACATATGCACACATGCACTGGGCCTAACAATCATGTGGTGCTAAAGCTGACTACAAAGATTTGTGGCTAATCCAATTCAGATGGTACTCCATCTCATGATTTGTAATTGGGCGACAATTTCAATGGCACTTCCCTGGTGCACAGCAATAAAAGTGACTCAGGTCCTGTGGCTTGTGCATCAAGGGACAATGATTAACTGTGTGATGGACATGTGGTTCAATTTTCAGTCAGCAATTATCGTGCATTTAGTGGTCCATACCAGATGTGGCACAGTTGTATGTAGGTAACAAATGCCCAATTGGCAGTGTCCCTAGAGCCGTATATGCCCCCTTTGCCAACATGATGGCAGGGATCATGACAATGTAGCGCTAAACATGAATAACTCATTTTGCTGCCCCAAAACAGTGAAATATGGTATACTGACAGTGTCTTAGCTGATCATCATTGACAGAATGCCTGGGCACAGGTGTTTTCGTTGCACCTGAAATGTGTTACTCAGGGCCATATGTACCAAGATCGCGTTTTGTGAGTCACACTTTGCAAGACTTAGCAACTAGCAATTAGCAAGTAGGATGATCTGAGGTAGAACACTGTCAATGACACTGTGTGCAATTCACAAATGGGGTAGCAAATGACCTACCTCTTGAATAATGATGAGGTAGGTCTCATTTTGCAAACCCCTTGGGAATGGCAGCACTCACAGGAATGCTGGCCTGCAGGGCTCAGCAGACCACCATGTCTGTGACGGCTTTCAAATAGGGATGTAAATATTTGTTTAATTGCAGCCTTATTTCAGCAGGGATAAACAGAAAGTATTTCAAAAACAAATATTATCACTGAAATAATTTTTTGGAAGCAGTCAGTGGTCCGTGGGACAACTTCCTGCTCAGAGACAATTTTTGGGCATGCATTCACAAAGGGGAAGGGATCCCATGGGGACCCCTCCCCTTTTGCAAATGGGTTAGCACGAACTTGAAAGGGATGGTAACTGCAATTGTTTAGTGCCAGCATTTGTGCTCAAGCAAGAATCAATCAGCAGACTGCGACTCAATAATAGGATAGGAACGCCCCTTCCCAAATGCCACTAGCAAACTCTCTTTTGTGATTGGGCAATGTGATAGCAGAATGGCAAAATTGGGGTTGTGCATTTGAATGAATATTTTTCCTGACGTAAACACAACAATTCTGAAAACTAGGCAGTTTGTGAAAATTATAAATAGCTTGATACATGTGGCCCTAAGTAATAGTCGGACATGACTCAACGAAGCTCAGGACTGCATTGTTAACATGTATAAACATGTGTAATACAGCTCCGTACTGGTACACTAACAGTTTGTTCTACTTGCATTCAACATGGCCACAAAGATTGCATGCGGCACGTCAAGACATCTGCTACTGTCACTCAGGAGTATTTTACTATACACATTTGTCAATGTGATACTGACCAACAGGGCCACCAATCACCACACCCAAGTGGCCCAGCAGGTCCTGTTCTCGGGCCACCAAGTCAGCCCAGCGATGCTTCAGCTGGTGCTCATTCCTTGATGTGTTAAAAACACGTTTTAGGTGGTAGAGCACATTGGCCCAACGCAGCCGCCTTGCCTCCTTGTGATACCCCTGTATGACAGGGCCACCCAACTCCAGCATCATCTGCAGAAAGTGGCACACCAACCACACAAAGGCCCCAAGCTCCTCCTCACCCATGCGGCTCAGCCTCACCCTTCCCAACATGTTATCGCACAACAATTTAAAGAATAAAAGGGAAAAAGGAAGGAAAATAAATCTGAAAAAAGGAAACTTACAACCCAAAATACAAACCCCAATTAACCCAACTAATCTAACCCCCAAATAGACACCTGACAGTACAAATACAATCCAAAAAACACTGAACTACACAAAAACACTTAAATAGGTACAATATACAAATAGAATACACAAAAAGACACAAGATAGACACCAATAGATACAATATACACACTCCAAACACAAGCAACACCAAGACACAGCCACACAGTTGAGAAAAAGCACAGACTGTAAAGTGAAAGTACACCCACAGTACCATGTCTGTAAACAGGATTTCCTATTACATCACTTCCTGTCCCCATTGCGGCCCGTTTTTTTATGCATATGTAGTATGTAGTTTGCGTGAATATATTCAATGCATAGCCTACATGTGTGGCAAAATACCACGCATTACTGGGAAACTCCTATTTTAATGGATATCCGCATGCGTGGGGTGCGAAGGTGGAATTAACACTAGGGTCCCATGAATGTTTAGTTAACGTTTGCATTGTTTTTCGACACATTTGCGTCAAAATGTCTGACTCAAACTGTGTTTGCGTGATTTTTAATTATTTAACATGCATGCAGCCTGTATCAAGATGAAGATAGGATGGTATGGCCTGCAGTGTGTGGTATAGTGGTTGGCCACATGTGGTAGAGCATGCAATTGCGGCCAACATTTATACTATCTTTGCACAGTATTTCCTTCATTTTCTGAAGCAAAAGTGGCGCAAAGTTACAAAATACAATAGTATTTTTTAAGTTTGCACTGATTTTGCATCAATAAATGACGGCAATGCGCTGTTACAAAAGTTTAAATCATTGTCTGCGTGTTTTGTGTGTGAATGAACTGTTACAACAATATGTGTGCTTCTGACAGCATGATATGTAATACATTTGACGTAATGCTCATGTATGAATGTGTTACAAATGAGTATCTACATCAGATGGCAATCAGTGATGTACAACAGTCATGATGTGTTTGTAATATGTGTTGACTCATTTGATGTGTGTAGTTGTTTGACTTTGGGACATTACATTTCCCACAACAAACAAAAGACAGGGATGATTGAGGATGGCTGATGAGGGCTATGTCAGATTTGTTACCCCTCACATGGCATTAATTGTTGGCTACGACTTCATTGTGACTTGTGTGTAAACTACCCATATGTCGGCCATTTATACATGTTTGGTAGGTATACAGTGTTTGCGACACTGTGCCTTAATTCCAATCATAAAATTGTTATGTACACATCAGTTTAACTAATGAAAATTACCTATGTTACTCATGTTGCTGTGGTGGACCTACAGCCCTGGCTGCCTGTGTTCACATATTTTCAGATGTGCATTGCACAAAAGTGTCCTGTTCAAGTCTGTGAGAATGTATACCCTGTGTCAGTATTGGGCTCCATGGTGTAACGGTTTCGTGCAGGTCTAGTCAGGGGTCTGTTGGGGCAACCGTTGAGTTCACAGAGTATCTTGCAAGGAAGAATTTTCCCACAGCAGAAGAGAAGCTAAAGGCATACAAGGGGATAGGGCAGCTAAGTTAAGGTAGATAATACAGATGAGTGAATAGAGAGCAACCTTAGTGTGGACAAATATGGAACAGGTCAGTAATGGACAAACACGCAGGGCTTATCACTAAGATTGTATACGGGGTAGGGCTCAGAACTTCCCACAGCAACAGGGAATGCCAGTGCCTCTCTGCAGATTAATCTCACAGTTTGTCACCATGCAAGCCCCATAGAAAGGTGGCGGCAGAAGTGAATCTGTGTCTGGACCCTTAGAGCACAAACAAGGATTGTCCTTACATACACGAGACTAGCCCTTGTTTGTCGGGCTGGAGACACAGAAACAAATCATGGAATACAGCTATAGCACACTGTCACTGTTAGGCACTAAAGACTACATGCAACACTAGACAAAGGATGGGAGCTGGATTAGCCTCCTGGATACCAGGTGCCAGAACAAATACAAAGTTAAACACTTCTATACAGGTGAGAACTGACAGTACACTTACCAGACATGATAACCCAAGAGGAAACAGAAGGCAAGGGAACCAACTAGGAGGCAAAGCCAGGCACAGGGAACAGGCTCTGGTTGATGCAAAGACTGGAACAGGTCTGGGTAACAGAAAGCAGGCTCTGGCAGAAACAAACATGAACAAGGCTGAGAATCAGGGAGCAGAGTCTGACTGGAACAAGCAGGAACTGCACTGTGTAAACAGAGAGCAGATTCATGCGTAAACAGGACTGTAACACAATCCAACAAGGGCTCTGGTACACAAATGAATTGTACTCTAATGCATGACAAGGAGGTTCAGGGAATGGCAGCTTCTAAGCTGTTCCAGGCAGCAGCAAGGCCAGGTCACATGGCTGGGCTGCATGAGAGAGCTCACAGGTGTGTGCAGCTTCAGTCTCTCACATGTCCTGGAGGAGAGAATCCAGTATAAGGGGACAACCGGACTTTTCCCATAGGAAGCAATAGACAGAAGTTTACAGGTCTTACCGAGGCAGTGCATTATGGGACCTAAACTCCATGCAGACTAAGGTAGTTCTTCTATAGCATGCCATATGGAAAAGGGAAGCAAACAGGAGTCAGAATGGGAGTCTGGGTGAGTGTTGATGATTCCCAGGGTACAGATAGTCCATTTACAGCACCCCCTAGAGATGGGAGGTCAGAGACTTAACACATGGGAGTGGGAGGACTTATCACCAGGAATGGACTGCACAGGGCATGTGTTGTGACCATTACTTGTCATACCTGGGACACTCATGCTATCCATTTTCAGAAAAGATGCACCTCTTGTCATACAAGCTCCTTGCAGAGATAGCAAATGTCACACTTACTAATGTCAGGGGTCTGTTCACATATTCCTATTACCACTGATATTTCACATCCACCTCCTCGTGTATGAGGCGCTTATTTACCTTATGATTGGAGATGTCATAGTTGTGTGTTGTGTGCTACAGTAGACCATGTTGGCAACGTGGATGTCTGTCATATGCTGTGGTCCTATGATTTCGTCCTTCATATGTAAAATTCAAAAGATGTTTTTTTATATGTGTGTGATATTTGCTGTACAATCATATGCATCACATGTGATGTTGCATCAGAAGTAGTCAGATTTGTCTTTGTGACATGTTCCCTGAGGTAATACATTCCTAAAGAACATGTGATTGAGAAATAAGTAACCAGAGCAGGATTGTGTGATAACGTGAGGTGTTTAATTACATATCCTAACAATTAGTTTGGAGTGACTATTGGTGAAAAAAGCTTTGAACAATCTGCTGTCTGCGGCGCATTCCTGCAGCTGTATTTGCATGTTCCCCCTCATTTTCCCTGGCACCACCCTCCTCCTCCTCCTCAGGCAGTTGTTGCTCGGGTTCATATAGGGGGATGTTCCTCCTAACACAAATGTTGTGGATGATGGCACAAGTCAATGTGATCTTGCAGACCATTTCTGGGGCATAGAGGAGGCTGCCTCCTGTGATGTCCAGGCACCTGAATCTGGACTTCAAGATGCCAAAAGTCCGTTCCACAATAGTGCGTGTCCTCCGATGTGCCTCATTATAGGCATGCTCTGCTGCTGTGCTTGGGTTAGGGAATGGGGTCATGATCCATTGCTGGATTCTGTAACCCTGATCAGCTGAAAAAGAAAATAGGAGTAAGTATTTTGTTAGTGCTTGTACCAGGAATGTCATGTAGCATGGCAGTTGATATCTTGTGTCGTCTGTGAGTTGGACTTTGTGTAATTTTTCGGGACTGCCTCCCACCAGTGCGTCATTTTTGCCCTGTTGGATTAATATGGCGCTAGGGTGTTTGAGTCATTTTTTAGACAGGGACGTCTACCTTGCATCTCATTGACGCAAGGCGGTTTCATTGCTCCTTGAAATGACGCAAACTCCATATTTTTGACGCTAGGCTTGTCTAGCATCAAAATATAAATATGGAGTTAAGTTTGTGCTAGATTCCCGTAAAAAAAATGGATGCACATCGGGCACAGAATATAAATCTGGACCCAAGTATCCCATTGTAGCATTTGGCTTTCGTAGGATATCAAAGCAGATCAGTCATAGGCCTACTGAGGGGAGGTGTTGCTGGTTAGTACCCTGCTCCACAGACACACAACAAATAACACCCCAAAATAATTGTCTAGTCTAGTCAGTGCTTTTATTTACAATAAGGAAAAAATACTTCATTGTGCACACACTACACAACACTATACATTAATTTACAAATATATATATATATATATATATGAGATGGCAGGTGGAGATACCTGTGGTGCTACCCTCCTAATAGTTCACACCCCTTGCAAGCCCTAAGCCCTAATCCCTAAAAACACAATATTCCTAACATACACTAGACATAATATAAGGGGTGTAGATAGCAAAATGTTGGCCTTCTGACTTTGTGATGGCGCCATCTCATCAATAAAAACAGAAGTATGTCAAAATAAACCAATGCAATACCTTTAAAACACCTAAGGATGGTACCATCTTACATTGACATTAATACACTGACAGCATCATCATTGACAGTAAGCATTTAACGGAACTAAAATAATATACTCAATGATCACCTGCAAACTTTCTCATTATCAATAAAGCATTTTAAAGATCTTTCAGTAAAACAGTGTGATGACCTTCATTAATGCATGTAATGATTTATTGTTAACTTTTGTTATAGTTATATACAGAGTTCAATTTTGATTCAACTGTGCGCAAAAATATTTGTTTTTCATTGTGCATATACTGCAAATCATTCTTAGTACTCACCAGCAGGTGTCCCTGCACACTAGAACCTCTGGACTGAAAACCCCAGCTCCAAGAATACTTGAAAACATAACGTAAACTTCTCCAACTCATGGTCTGAGAGACTTAGGATGAAGAGTATAAAATAACACAGAAGATGCTTTTTTTGAGAAGGATGACTCCTGCATCCCTGGTAGCTCCAAAACACCTTATGCTCATTGGTGGTCCCCCTGGTCTCTCTGGGTGCACCCCAAAGAAAATGTAAAAATGTTACTGTGCACCTCATCAGAGTCAAATGCACTCCTTTGGCCTTCAGTGGTTTTCTTAGCCCTGGCCTTGCACTGTAACACAGCACTTTGGTTCCAATGCAGTTTTTTGCTGCTGCACTTTTTCTGTTTTTCTTTTCCTACCCATCCAGGGTCACGTGCTCATGGAGACAGAAGTAGCTCCCCTGCCCTTTGGCTGAGAACGGTGGTGCTCACCTTTCTTTGGTTTCTGTGGAACTAGGGCCCTTGGGGCCATTTCCTCCCCAGAGTGCAGTGGTGCCTACGTCTTTTCTTTTCTGTTTCTTCTTTATCAAGTCATTGGGAAGATGGGGGACCCAGGTGACACTGCAAATAAGAAAAGAGTGGATGCACTCATCCTCTCCAAGCCATTCTCCTCCCTGGTTCTCTGGCCCTCTTCGGGGAATACAAAAAAATGTTAGGAGCAAAGCACTGCGCACACCCAGACCTGGTCGGTCTCAGAAGAGGAAATAAGCTTAATTTTGGGCCAGATGTATCAAGGTTTTTTGCATTCGCCAGGCCCTGCAGCCAACCTGCTATAACTACCCAACCCCAAGCACAATAGGGATTGTCAATAGACTGTCCTGTGGCCAACCCCCTCACCACCCACCCTAACAATGCACACAGCCTTTTTCCTTTCCATGAGTGGAGCTTCAACTGGGGCACCTGCTACATTTATATTTGTAAGTGCTTCCTGTTGAGATTTAATTTCAGTGAAATGAGAATGTAGGCCAGAAGAGCCTAGCCTTTTAATAATATTTTGTTGGCCCCTCTCCCTTGTCCCATTTCGGGCCCAGGGACCCCATCCCCCAGGACCCAGCATTGCCATGTAGTTTTTGTACTTTTAGGGGGAGGGGGCTGTGCCCCCCCTCTCTCCTGGCCGATTTCGGCCCTGGGAACCCCATCCCCCGGGACCTGGCATTCTATTTTTTATAATTATTTTGAGGAAAGGGGCTGCGCGGCCCCCCTCCTGGCCACTTTTGGCCTGAGGACACCATGCCCCAGGGTCCGACCATCAATCCTGGGTGCCCTGAAGGGCACCCAGTGTGCATTAAGGACTGCAGGGGGAGCCTGAAGACCCCCACGGTCCTTGCTGGCTCCCTGCCTCCTGCGGGAGCTGGCATTTCTTTTGCACACAAGGAGCTGCTAAACATGCAGCTCCCTGTGTGCAAGAGCAATTGTTTCCTCTGTATTACAAATAAATTACAGTTTATGGTCCTAGATAGGGTCATGATGAATGTAAGAGGAGGTAACAGAATGTTAGAATTAAAGCAATTGGAATTTTGATTAATTATAGGTTGTAATATTATGGAACCGGAAGGATTGAATAAGGATGAGGAATAATCTGTTTATTTGTATTAGAAGGACAATATGTTCTAAAAAGAGAGTAAAGTTGCTGTGAGTGATTGCACTACGTGCAATTTAAATTTAGGGGGATGTTCATATTTGATTTTGATGTAGATTTGAGTTGATGTTTTATAATGTGGGGATTCTAATAGAAAGTTTTTCTTTTTGTTTTATAGAAATAAATAACGATGGTTGCTACAAAGCAATGGAGCTATTATATCACACAAAGGATATTTGGAAGATGAAAAGGCGGGATTGTAGAGATTGCTTTTCTTCTTTTAATATCACCTTATTGCGTGTAGAGGTTTTGTATGATTCAAAAAGGTGTATACGCAATAAGATTGTTGAAATACCCACTTGGGATATAAGTATTATTATTATCATTACTAATACTATTAGGATGAATTAGGGGAATACTGTAAGGAATATAATAATTCATAATGGCATTTTAAGAAATAGGTGAATTTACTGGATGTTAAAAGTATACAGTAAAACCAGATAATGGTAAAATTGAAAATATGAAAATATAGAATGGATAGAAAATATAATAGAAAATATAATGGATATGAATTAAAAATGCCATTGCCATGATAAAATAATGGATTGGTTAAAAGTATACAGTAAAACCAGATAATGGTAACATTGAAAATATGAAAATATAGAATGGATACTAAATATAATAGAAAATATAATGGATATGAATAAAAAATGCCATTGCCATGATAAAATAATGGATTGGAATTGGTAAAAACGGGAGGAAAACATGTTTTAAGATGGCCGCCGCAAACAATGATGCTCCGTGTCCAATGTTTTTGTTGTTGAAACGTCTTTAATGTTAAATAGAAATGAAAATATGGACAATTCTTACCCGTGAACAAGGGAGCTCTGTCTCCTGAAATGCATGGGGGGGGGTTGTTTTGCCGGAATAAATCTCTTTAGAAGTGACATTGTGTGACTGAAGTGTTTTCGTGCTGAGAGGAACGAATTACGGAATAATACGGGGTCTCACGATGCGCTTCAGTCTGCCATGCAGGGCGCAGACCAACGCGTGTGCTGATAAGGATTGTATATATATATATATATATATATATATATATATACATACATTTATATAAACTTACCTTATTAATACTTACCTTAAATCTTAAATGTACTATCAATTTCGTGGTAAAGACATGCATTGTGAAAGTATATGCATGGTAAAAGAAACCTGGGGTAAAAAAATGTGTGGCAAAGACATGTGCTGTGTTTTAACGCATTGTAATGTCATACGACGGATCCCTGCACGCCTCAGTTCCAAGTGCCCCTGACAAAGGATCAGGTCTAAAAATTGCATCCTCTGCTTTGACTCCAGTCCTAAAGTCTTTCGGTAGTGTCCCTTTCAACCCTTAAAGTTTATCTTCACAGTTACCAAGTGATTTCCGTTTTTTATTGCAATATGGGAGCCTAGGTGCTTTTTTTGCGAAGAAATCTACCTCAGGTTCCTACCTGATGTTCTTGTTTTGTGGCAAGTTTCCCACTTTTTTGACAATGGTTGCATCTGAATTTCACTTTCTTCTTTATCTCTGTCCTGGTTACTCTAGGTGTGGGTCTTTTAGTAGCTCTATATATATATAGTATGAAGCTACTCTGCCAGGGTTGGTCCGAAGACACTCCACAATTGGTATAGTATCTCTATGTATGGGCAGAATGTACGTAGGGAGGTAAGGGCGGTTTAGATGCATGACTGCTGCATGGTTATCCTTGATACTTTTTCAAACATTGCAGCCTGGATGTTGACTCTGCTCTGGTAGCCTCGATATGGCAATGCTAAGCCGGGCCACTTGATAATGCATTTATTTTCACATTAAGACTGAATAAGGGTATGGACATATCTTTTGGTGGACATTTTGAGAGACCTCAAAAAAACACCCCAAACTCTTGGTGTTCTGAAATTTGCTTAGCCCTATCCTTCCTCCGTTGGGTGCCTTTGTCACGTAGGCTCTCATTATTCTAATGAGACTACTGGATTCTGAGCAGCGGAATCACCTCCGGTGTGGGAGACTGAGTTTGACCCACTACGGGTGACACCTGTCGCTCCAATCTGGGCTTTGCTCTGGCTAACTAGCAGTGCCTCAGCTCCACCCAAGGGCAAGGATGATTGGGCAGCCGAGCGCATGACATAATTGCTTTCTCAGGGAAAACCGTGGTCATTCAGGTCTCATCTGTTTCTCTTGATTACATTGGTCTCACATACACAATGGCAAACCAAGGCAGTATATGTTGCAATAAAGTTTCAATGAAGTGACTGCATCTTAGATAGCGAAGCATGGGCTGCAATAACCAGGACGATACAACATGACAAGATTAAAATTGTGACAAGGAGAGTAAAGCATACAAATAACGCTACCATATTGTCACTAGAATCAATAGACTAATTCTTACCTATGCTATAATGGAGCACAGTGTGTTAAGCTCTAATTCTGCCCTTCAGGTTCTCCTGGGAAGACATCATCCCCCATACCTGAGCAAAGGCCTGAAGTCTGCATAAGCAGCTGTGGCGAAGCATTCAGCAATCAGCATACAGTCTGGGTACTCTGGCTGGAATCTCCCTCTAACGTGTAAGGGTCAGGGAAGTGGTTTTACAATAAAACAGTTGATGTTCTGAAAAAATGTCCCTATGTAAGGATGTGCGTTTTCTATGAATGTCAGAAACAAAACTTTATACCACGTTCACCGGCAACCTATCTTACTGCAGTCTTGGAAAAAGCACAGAGTGAGCCAGAATATCTTGTGTGAGAACAGTGTGCTGGCCTAGGCAAAAACAGTTAGATAGATAGAAATAAAACAAGACCGTAAAAGTGGCTCTGGTAAGAATAATAAAACAAAGCCGAATAAATATATCTAGGTTAAAGTGCACAGCGGCAGGCCTAGTATGTTAAAATAATGTGCATGGGGCTATAACTAAAATGGCTACACAACACCTTGTTGCATCACACCAAACATATATTGAGAATAGCTTTTTCATTTTCCAAGTCAGTGGACTAACATAGCCAACCAAACCAAGAATCTGTATTTGGCTCTGATTAATATTTGTTTTGTTTTTTTGTTTTCAGTTTTTATATAGGGTGAACTTCGCTCATCACAAGAACCAGACATTACAATTTTCTTTGTTCTTATTATGCACGGGGAGGTGAGGTGATCTCCCCATACCAGAGGGTGTTGAACAGAGGCAGAATTTAAACCTGGTGGCACAGTTTTGAAGCCGGCAGCTCAACCCCAACAGCGACATCACTCAGACTTAGGTTCTTCTGAGGTTGATATACTAATATTGTATTGGGGAACTAAGAACACCTTTTGTTCAATGTCAAGATTCCCCAGGGAGTGAACGTAACATTTACTTAAACAGATTATGGGGCATATTTACAAAGAACTTGCACCACCTGTGCATAATTTTCTTTTCACTCAGCAGTGGCAAATTCAGTGCTCCATATTTACAAAGTGACACATGTAGCAAAATGTGTCACTTTTCTCTCCAGGGCATATTTTTTTAGCTGCGCTACAACCGCATGTATCAAGTTAAGTTAATCATATGCAAGGTAGACATTCCCTCTTATAATCCCACGCAGAACTGACACATCCATATTTACAACTTTTTAAGGAAATGTTGCATCACTGGCAAATGACGCACAAAGACTAAAATGTGTCAAACATTCTACACCTCTTTAACCAAGGCGTAAAAATTATGCATTAGCTTCTCAATAGGAATCTGACCAGCTAAAGTCACTTTACACACTGGAATATGTCAGTATTTCACATTCCCTCTACTAGTAGTGGGTATACACATGTGATAATCATGTTGTAGGACCCCTTGACCAAGCTGGGGTCATGCCAAATATGATTCTGTCATCCTCCGCAGCAAGGCACTGTGATGTTTTGTATGATTTGCAAGGGACAGGCCAGGATTGTCACTTCTCCATGAAGGAAGGGGTCCCCAAGTCCAGGCCTGCTTACAGCAAAGGACAACAGGTAAGTACACACATAAGGTAGGTAAGGCATGCATTGGGTGCTTTGTTGCATCACACCAAACATTTATGTAGAATAGCTTTCTCAGGTCCCTACATACACATAAGTAGACTATGCCCACTGCAATGAGACACATAGATATACAACATACATTACCTCTTACATCCAGGACCAATGTAAAAGTGTAGCGGGCGATATTCCACCGTTTCAGTCTTTTACATTGTTCCTAAAGCATTAGGCTATTTGCGTCATTTCAAACTGACGCAGAACCTCACTGAAGTTGCATCAGTTTTGAGGCCAACATCAACAATGCACCACTTTTGGGACCAATCCGTTACAGCAAAGTTCCCTCATATCCATCAGAATTTCTGAAGCACCTTGGGTCCTTATGGTGCGCTCATTCTGTAAATATGGTGCATTCATGGAATCGTAAAAAATTTCTGCACCTCATAAGTATTTTTGACGGAATGCTACTGCAACACAGCGATGCTCCATTTCTTGAAAATATGGTGCAATGTTTTTTAGTTATGTAAAATTCAAATGCAAATTCACTTAGGGGCACACATTGAATATTTTCAAAGATTTCACACAACACAACGCAGAAAGAAAAGACGCTGCACTTTTTTGCATGAATGGGAGAGAGCAGAACTCTACCACGTCTTTAAAGAAATAGTGCAGTGCTGCTCTCACCATGTCCTGGTAAACTTGTGGCTGCCTAGAACTCATGCAAGCACACTTGCACAATAGTGCAAGGGTGTCTGCATTAAGGTCAGGATAGGATAGGTTTTGTACTGGAAGAGGGACCTTCCTTCAAAAAACTTGTCCTCTGAATTTATTTCTTCTTTGTATATGTTTCAGAAGAATGCAACACACATGCCAAGAGGAAATAACAAGGAGAAATAAAGGTATTTCTCCTTGTTATGCTAGCCTCAGGCAGGCGTGCCTTTTTTTACACAAACCCATGTCTACAAACCTCTAAAGATATGTGTCTATGCCAAAATCCATGGGTGGTTTCACAGGAATGCCTATGCAATCATGCTACAACTATGGAATGCCTATTTGCTGCAAAGTAATGACTTGCATTTCTTTTGTCTTTTTTTTCAAAGTAACACATATAACTATTTGTGTTGCTTTGTGAATATCACAAAGGATTTTGTGTCAGCTCTGTGTAGAAAAAGTGACTTAATTCCGACACAAAGGGCCAGATTACGACATTGGCGGTCCTAGGACCGCCAATGCTGTGGTGGCTGTCGAACCGCTGCAGTTGTGGTGCTCCAACCGCCACAATATGAGGTTGGTGGGAAGACCCGTGAACCTACTGCTATTCCCGCCAGGTTCCTAGACCCTGACTGGCTGATGGCAGTGCAGGTTGCAATCAGCCTGAGAGGAGCGGTACTCAGGATGTGGCCATGCTGATTAAAACCTTGTTCTCTGCCAGCCTTTTCATTGCGGGTTCACCTCCATGAAAAGGCTGTCAGAGAACAAGTGCAGGAGGCCACGGGGGGGCCACAGCACTGCACATGCCCATGGTATGGGCAGTGCAGGGTTCCGCTTGCCCAGCATTCTTGAAATGCGCACTGTCTGATGTTCAGGCAGTGCGCATTTCGAGGGTGCTGGTGCCCCCTGCGTGCAGCAGCATTTCCACCACTTCTAATACAAGCCACAATCAGGCGGCAATGCTGCCACCACTTTCCCACTGGGCTGACCAGTCAGCCCAGTTGGAAAGTCCTAATGGGGCCAGCAGGGAGGTCACCAGAAAGGAGGCGACCACCCTGTCTGGAGTTTGGCGGATATGTGTTCCCATCTGCCAAACTCATAATCAGGCCCAAACTTTGTGAAAATCTGGCCCTGAACACATATGTAACAGAAACACAATAAACGTCTAAATGATGTGCTCCACTTTTTAGATATGTTTCTGTCCAGTGGCATAACGAAAAATTATGCCCCCCTGAGGAATGTAAAGGGGGCCCCTTAGTTTCCCATATTTTCACAGATATTCATCACCCTGCAATGGCCAACGAATATCTGCAGGACTACAGGACCCTGTGTTACCCCTCCATCTGTCGGTTGATGTTTGTAATGGGAAGAAGATGCTGAACCCTTTCATCACTGTTAGGAACACAATACTGTTCGTTACACAGGCCCACTTCCCTGCCATTGCAGTACATATATGGATTCCTAGACCCATATTTATACTTTTTTTGCACCGCATTTGCGTAATTTTTTGACGCAAAAGTGGCGCAAACTTAAAAAATACAATTATGGCCCATATTTATACTTTTTGACGCAAACCAGTGCCGGCGCAGGTTTGCGTCAAAATTTTTACCGACAGCTAATGCAATTCCTACGCGCCATGCGGGCACCTTATTTAAGGATTGACGTTAGCCGCTCGCTGCGGACTGGTCAGAGTAAAAACAAATGGCTCAAACCAGACAGCGCCGGCGTAGGGGAACATGGGGGTTGTGCGTCACAAAATGGTGCAAGTCAGGTTTGAGGCAAAAATCATGCCTCAAACCAGACTTGCACCATTTTTTGAAGCACAACCGCCATTGAAATGACCCATGTCTTAGCAGAGACAGGAGTCATGCCCCCTTGCCCAATGGCTATGCCCAGAGGACTTCTGTCCCCTGGGCATGGTCATTGGGCACAGTGGCATGTAGGAGGGCCCAAATTAGGCCCCCTATGCCACTTTAAAAAAGAAAAAATTCCTACCTCAAATTTCCCGTACTTACCTGGGATGGGTCCCCCCATCCATGGGTGTCCTCCAGGGGTGGGCGAGGGTGGCAGGGGGTGTCCCTGGGGGCAGGGAAGGGCACATCTGGACTCCTTCCATGGTCTGAGACCCAGGCGTTAAAAAAACGGCGCACATCAGGCTGTGCGTCGTTTTTTAAGGCCCGCCCTCTCCTGTGCGTCAAAATGACGCAGGAATATAAATAAGGCGCACAGGCCTAAAACTTATTTTTGGGCGGGAACGCCTACCTTGCAAGGCAGTTTCCCGCATCCCAAAAATGACTCACACAGAGGAATTTTGACGTCCGCGGGCTCGGGCGTCAAAGTTTAAATATGTTGCACGGTTTGCGCCCAATGTGCGTCAAAGTTTTTGACACACATGCGGCGCAAACAGAGTATAAATATGCCCCTATATTTTGTAAGTTTGCGCCGCTTTCGCGTCAAAAAATTTCGCAAATGCAACGCAAAAAAACTATAAATGTGGGCCCAGTTGCGTCCCCTCCTATAACATTCAACTACTTTGTGCTCCTGGATTTTATTTTGGGCTCCACGTGTTTTTATTTTTTAATTCCGGGCGTGCTGTAACCCACGCATGCACACATTTTGCCATAAGTCTCCCAAACTCCTTATTGGAGGGAATGAACACACCTGTCTAGTTCCATGGTAACGCACACTGTGCCTCTGTTGTGTACTGTGCACGCGTTTCTCAATCGAAATCTGGAGCGGAAACCGCGTTATCTACAAGCGAGATGGTGTGGTTCATTGAAAGAAAAAGTCAGACCAATTAAGGGCCCTGATGTGGCTTGGGTGCACTCTGGTGCAATACTGCCCTGTAGTGGTCTTTTCTCATAAACGTATTCCTGAAGCATCATACAGGCTAAATATATGGTGCCTGATTCTCAAACAGAATTATAAATTCGTCCATACGGGGCAATTCACAAAGGCATTAGGAGTATGTGAATCAGTACTCCTGCAGTACTCTTTTTCGTACTTTTACATGTCTTTGTGAATTGGTCCCAAAATACCCGAAATAAGAATGAAGTGGAAAAATTCAAGGAATATTCTCATACAAGTAGTACACATAGAAGGCACTGTTCTCTCTCTGCAATTTTAATAACTGAGAGTGGGACATTTTGGGGGCGATTCACAAAGTCATGTAAGGAAAAGGTACCTCTGTAGTATTACTTCTGGTACTCATAAATTCGTTTGTGAATTTGCCCACTAAATGGTCTATTGGGCAATGTTAAAGATTCACGATTTTCCCTTATTTCCAAAACCTGAAAGTTGTATACCTGGAAAGCTGCGCCATACTACTGAGTCTTGTAATTCATTTAAATGCTGTTAGGTACCAATGTATAATTGTACATAGTGCATTAATTGTAATGCATAATTGTACAGAGGATGCTTAGCCTAAGTTAGCTGCACACTCTCAGTAGGAGCTTCTGATACAGAGATGAAGGGTTTTGATTATGCACTTTCTCCACAGTCCTTGTCCAATAAGGTAAAGGGAGATGACTATAGGCCTCATTACAACCCTGGCGGTCAAAGACCGCCAGGGCTGTTTTGGCGATTGTACCGCCAACAGGCTGGCGATACAAACTTGCGGATTACGACCGTGGCGGTTGCGCTGCGGTCGCACCGCCGGGACTGGCGGTTTCCTGCCATGGTTGTCCCGGCGGTTTCCCGCCATGGCTGTCCTGGCGGTTTTGCCCAGGGGATTACGAGTCCCCTTCCCGCCAGCCTGTCCATGGTGGTAGAGACCGCCATGGAAAGGCTGGTGGGCAGGGGAGTCGTGTGGCCCCTGGGGGCCCCTGCGCTGCCCATGCACTTGGCCACACTGCTTTTCACTGTCTGCACAGCAGACACTGAAAAGCGCGATGGGTGCAGCTGCACCCGTCGCACGGCCGCAACACCACTGGCTCCATTAGGAGTCGGCTCCCATGTTACGGCCGACATCCCCGCTGGGCCGGCAGGCGGAAACTCTGTTTCCGCCTGCCAGCCCAGGGGGATGTCAAAATAGGACCGCCGGGAGTGCCGCCGCATTGCCGGGCACTCGGCGGTCAAAACTTGGCGGGCAGCAAGGTTGTAATGAGGGCCTGTGTCACTTAAGTCCACTTTCCCAATTGTTAATTTGTAACAGATGCAAAAAAAATCTGTTACAATTACACTGCGTGCATCGTATTGAGTGCATTGTGGAATCCAGTTTGAACTTTTGTGCGCAATACTACCTCTACTTCAGTTTTGCATGAGCGATTTCCAGATCTTGCCTACTGAAACCATCAGGATCAGAAGTTTGCGCGTTCTCTTATAATAAGCTCAAAGTATAAAAACAGGTGTAAATAATGATTGTACTTGTGAATTGAGCATGATTCGGAAGTTGGGCTTACAAGAGCATGTAAAACTCGTACAGTGTGCTGTGAAAACTGGAGCGTTACGATAATTTCAGAAGGGGCTGGCCAAGTCTGACCCTTCTTCCGTTTTGTAGAGTGCACACACTTTTCCTGGAAAGCGTATGTGTTTACCTTCGCGTGCCTATTTATTATGATTTTTGTACTTATCATTTTTTTGTTTTAGTGAAGTCAATATTGTAAGTGATTAATAACGTTTTTCACATAGGACTCTTAATAAGAAGGAAAAGTTTCCTGATTGCAGTGACCAGAAATTAGTGATCTGGTATTGTGTATGAATGTGCACGGAGTGTGTGTATGATCACTACTGAGTAGGGAACTTTGGTTTGGTTCTGAAGAAAACCCTGGACCCTGGGAGGGCCTAGTAAGGGCTGAATCATGTCGAACTAATCAGGACATGGGTAGCATAAATACAACTCATATGTCCCATCGTAATTTTTAATCATCCCTTCACCACCTTTCATTAAATTTGCAACATTTTTGGCAAGTGATAGAGGTTTTTATTGATCCCTTTGTAGCTCCCTACTATTCCTTCCATCAGTCTGTTGACGAAGGCCCGCCCGCCGTAGGAGGATGCTTTGGCGAGCGTGGGATGGCCGATGATGAAGCTAAATACCCGGGAGGAGGGGGAGTGTGAGGCCATCCCGTTCTTTTTAAATGTTGAGTCCAATTGGTGGATTGCCAGGATACTAGAGCCACTCGTAGTTGAGGCTGTGACAGTGAGAGAACATACTCTTTTAGGTGTTTGTAAAAAATTATTGGACCAATTGTTCACTTTCCACTCACCTCTAAATGAGGTCATAACATAAGAGTGTAATTGGAGGACTTAAGTTTTTCATGTCATGGCGCTATCAGAACAACTTTAGCAGACTGTCAGCAGCCAAGAGAGTAAGGCATCTTCTTGCTATTTCCACAAAATTGTTCTTTCAGGAGAGCAATGTTTTAAAGTATGTTCTATCATTGCAAAAATATACAAAACACTATTTGTAAAGGTTTTTTAAAGGTATACAACAGGTTAACCAGCTATGAACTTAACTTAGCCTTAGTCTCCCTTCCCAAAGTGTCTACTGCCATTGTCATGAAAGCAACCTTGGGGATAAACATATGCCAGACCAGCAGCCAGGTTTAAACATGGTGGCCCTTCTCTGGCTGGAGTACCAGGGGTCAGTGCTTAATTTGTAAAAGAATAGGTACCGGGCCCAAAGTTTTTCTCAGAAGCCCACAGCTGGCAAAATTGAATAATGATGTGTCGAATATCAAGACTGTGTAGTTTTGATTCCACCTGATGCACCCTTAATTCACCACCAAGCATATATGCCCCTTTATCCCACTCTTGCAGATTCTCATTTGTACCTGTTTTCTCCCTTTGTCATGTTTTTTTCAACCTTCTCTTCATAATTCTTTCTCCTTGTGTATTTTTCTCTGCATTGCCCTAGGACAAAGGGGGGTATTATGGGTTTGGTGTGTGGAAACATCGAACTGCCAAACTCCAGACGAGGAGACTGCCACTGTGCTGGCAGGCTCTCTACTGGCCCCATTACAACTTTCCCACTGGGCTGATGGGTGGAAACCAAGCTTCCCACCCATCATCCCAGTGCGAAAGGTGCAGCAGCATTGTTCCTGGCTCATAACTGAGCCAGTGGTAGTGCTGGTGCACGCAGGGTACACCAGCACCATTGAAATGCGCACTGTCTGCCAGGCAGCCAGTGTGCATTTCAACAGTGCTGAGCAGGGGTAACCTTTCCCTGCCCATGCCATGGGCATAGATAGGGGAGGGCCACCCTGTGGCCCCCTGCACTTGATCGCCGCCAACTTTTTCATGGCGGTCAGACCGCCATGAAAAGGCTGGTGGAGAAAAAGGTTGTAATCAGCAGGCCAGCGCTGAGTTCGGTGCCACCCTGGCTGATCACAACCAAGGCCACTGTCATCCCGTAGGGATTAGAGATCCTGGTGTAGAGGGCGATCTCCTGGCAGTCAGACGGCCAGGGTTGTAATGTGGTGGTCAGACAGCCACGGCGGATGGACCACCACCACGAGGCGGTCTCACTCGTAATCAGGCTCAAAGTCTGATGAGGAAAAATAATTGTGTTCCCCAGCAAGTGCCAGTGGGCCCCATCTGCAACCACTAGTTCAAATTGGGTGGGGTGCAAATGAGAGGGTAGGTGGGACTCAAGGTGCAAGACCGTGCTTTTAACAGCACAGTTTTCAAAACATGCCGGCTGCAATCAAGTAGTTTATTTAAATTTCTGCATATATATTTGCAAGAAATATACAGTCAAGAAAGACAAAGGTGTTAGAGACAGTTCAGAAAAGGAGTTAATGAAAGAATATAATTCTTCAAGGTGTCTCCGCAGCACTAGTTGTACAGTAGTGGGACCACCAAACTATAAATGACCTTCTGTACCATGGACCTTGCTCAACAAAATAATAATACATTTAGGGGCATATTTGCTAAATGTTTGTGCATATGTTTGGATCACACATTGCCATGCATTACGTAGTGTCTATTTACTATACATTTATAAAGTACCACACCAGCCACATAAAATTGCATTACACCATTGCATGCGCGCATAGGAAAACGTCAGTAAATATACCTAGAGGCCTGTTGAAAGAAAGCATTTACAAATGTTGCCAGATGATGATGGTGATGGAAAATACTTGAGTGCTGAACCTTCGCTGCACAGTACTTATAGCATAGTGACATTCACTAGCCACAACCTTTTTCCAAAGTACTCTGGGGAATATTTACAAGAGCGTTGTGTCATGTTTGCATTACGCATAGGGTCCATGTGTGATGCAAGGCTCTAAGTCAGAGTTATGAAGTCTCTCAAAACCACTGTGCATGGTTTTGAGTTGCCTCATAAATCTGGAGTAGCATAAGGAAGTGCAAGTAGCTGCATTGCGCTACTCGCCCCTGGGTCTGCACTCCATGGGCATTGTGGTCGGTGTTCCCATGCAACACCTATGGATTTTGACGCATCACCAAATTTACAAGACCATGTAAACCTGGGGATGTGCCAAAACCTTACGCCTCCCCAGGGGAGGCGCAACAAGGAGAAATATCACTATTTCTCCTTGTTTTTAACTATTTATATCTGTGCTGCATTGTGCAGCACATATAGTAAAAAGAAAAAGCCTCCCAGGATTCTTTTTTGCGCAGGAAGGTGCCCACTTCTGCATAAAAAAAATCCTGCATGCAGCAAGGGCACCCTTGCCTGTTGTTGCAAGGGGCCTGCATTGGCACCAGGCTGCCAAAAGGGCACCAGCACAGAACAGGAATGCGGCGTGTTGGTTAAATACGGTGCACACCTGCCCTTTCCCTTTGACGCAGGGCATCACAGCAAGGTGACCTGCTGCGCTGCCCTGTGCCAACAAATCGTAAATATGCCTCCCTGTGTCTACACAAACTTTAGCTCAGGGAATAGAGGGTTAGGGGAGGTACAAGGTACTGAGCACGCCCTTCACCGGGTTGAAACACATTTCTTGGATGTGCTCATCAATAGTTGTTGATTAGGTAGGCATCGTACTCTGGAAATGCTTAGGATAGGGTGTCTGTGTGTGCAAATATTTGATGAAAAACATGTAAGATTGTCAACATAAAGCATTCAACCATGGCGCTTGCACTTACTATTTTTGAGAAATACTGTGCTCCTAATAGAGGCCTTTGAGACGTTTCTGGGGCATTGTGGGCTTTAAAAGACAATGGGAATGCATTGTCTTTATATGTGGTGTTTTGTATTGTAGAGTTTGTATAGAACTTACTATACCTCGGTCACTGAAGCACTTATCCACAGGAACAGCCTGTAACTCTTTGTGGATGTTTGGTTGGTTGGAAATGTGTGTCTTTGCTTTGATTTGCCTATGTGGATAGTGTTATCAAATCATGTCTGAAGACTACTGAGGTGCGGTTATTGTGTTATGGGATACAATGCTTGGCGATATGATATGATGGCAATGTGAGAGATTGAGGCACATTTTTATAGTTTGATGAATGCTGGAAGCTCTGATTAGCTCTGCAGGTCCCTTTATTGTGTTGCTATTTTTTGCTTTTTTATGTTCTGAATCTGATTTCACATGCTGGATGTGGCAGGAGGACATCCACTCTGAGACCTTGTGGGTCGGGGGAAAGGCAACAAATGTAAAGAAAGAGTTAGGGGTATCAGATATACCTGGATGGACTGAGTTAGCCATTCTATGACTGCCTTTAGGAGAAGTCAAATAAGGAGATTGTCATGCATATTCAACACCTTTATGTCTTGTACGTAGGGGCATATTTATGAAAAAGTGGGTAATCAGAGCTGATGTGCCACTTTTTCTGCGCAGCCCCCTCCCCCCCACCGGCACCTAATTTGTATTTGTATTGTATTTATGATATGACGCACCATGGCGCATGTTAGGGAACTAGCGTCATAAATTTTGATGCTAGTTTGGCGCTTTACAGGATTAGCGCCCAAACATTTGATGCTAATCCTGCAAAGTTAAAGGAGGCCCAT
Organism: Pleurodeles waltl; assembly: GCF_031143425.1. Lineage (NCBI taxonomy): Eukaryota > Metazoa > Chordata > Amphibia > Caudata > Salamandridae > Pleurodeles > Pleurodeles waltl. The sequence goes on from NC_090448.1 coordinate 519,183,239, forward strand.
TGAAAACAATGGGAGCCTCATTTTAACACGTTAAAAATTACTCTAAAAATGGTGCAGTGGAATCTTAGAGATTCCACTGCACCATTCTTCTGAGCCTCCTAATGCCTGAACACCCCCTTCCATGCATTAAGCCTGGCGCAGGCATAATGTGGTGCAAGGGTTAACAAAGTGGAGCAATGCATGCATTGCCCCCTTTGTAAATATGGCACAGCATTTTTACCAACGTAACACCACATTTGCGTCATAAAAATGACAATAATGTGGCGCAAAGTGGCACATGGGCCTTCATGACTATGGCCCACAGGTCCAGATTTATGGAGCTCTAGCGCCACATTAGCGTCATTTTTTGTTAACGCTAATGTGCCATTAGGCTTCAAAACTTGTAGTGCCATATTTACAAAGTGGCCCAATGCATCCATTGTGCTACTTTATAGCCCTGTGCGGCACACTATGCATGCCCCATGCATTATGTATGCAAAGGGGGCGTGTCCCCGTTAGGGGGACCGCAAAAATGTCGCATTGGAATCTAAAAGATTCCACTGCATTATTTTTTTCAGCCACTTTTAACAGCAGCCGTTAAAAGGGGGCATGCCATTGGTTACAATGGGCCCCTAAGTACTGGTTAGGGTTAGCACCAAAATGTTGGCGCTAACCCTGAACAGTACATCAATAGCATCAAAAGCTATTGCTCCCTACCTTGAGCGTTGGTGCGCCTTATTTTAAATATGGCGCTCACATGTTGGTGGTAGGGGGCGCCAAGGGGTGCAAGAAAAGTGGAGATGCACTGGGTGCAGCGCCACTTTCCTTAAATCTGCCCCATAGTATCATAATTTTTGTGTTACCTGTTTACTGTTGTGTGTTAAACCAAATAAAAATGTATACAAGGTCTGCACGTTTTGGGATGTTAACAAGGCTACCATCAATTTCGTAATTAAAACTACATATTTTTACAGCAGCAAGCATTATACGGCATTAACGGCACCGAGATCAGTGGTAATTTGGATGGGTTGCATTAATGGCAAGGTTTCTAGAGTAATTCTTTCCACCAAAGTTTCTGTGAGTACATACAGCCGTAGCTTAGGTTTTTTTTATTATCTACTTGGGCAAAAAAAAAAAAAACATCTTACTTTGACACACAAATTAAATACCTACGTAAATGATGCGGTGTCTGCTGCCATCATGTGGTCATATATAATTCATAATTCGTTGCATCCTCCGAATCTTCGGCGTGAAAAAATGGCTTCTTTGGGTTTTACCTGGAAAAATGGCTTCAATTAACCACATAAAAACATATTTAAGAGTCAAATGTAAGCTAGAAAACAAAAGCCGAATAGTTGGTGCTGGCCTCAAACCAGAAATCATTCTAAAAACGATTGTAAGCTTTTACCTTGAGAATAAGGACCCTACATCAGCAGCCTAGTTTTCTAATTCCTTATGAGTGACATTTCGATGGTTTCTGTGCACTTATGAGTGGCATTCGACGACTAAATGTGTGACACCTCTAGTGACACTTTTTTGCGAGTAAAATTAAGCAATAAAGTGCAATAAAGTGCATGGGCACAGATAAATATCAGAAAATATACAGTTTTGAGCAATGGAGGGGCCCGCGGGAAGCAAGAGCAACGCTCTAGTCTTCCCGCGGGTCATTTCGGGAAAGGAAGTGACGGCGAGGGACAGGGATTGGGAAAAAGGTAAGTGGGGGCGGGTCTAGGGGGAGGAAATAAAAGGGGTTGGGGTGGAGGGACCGGCCTCTTTTCCGCGCAACCATCGCGCGTTTTAATTTGGAGTCGGCCGGTCCCTGGGGATCTTCCATAGTGGGGAGTTTGTGGTACAGGTAGGCTGGGGTTTAGGGCAGGGAAGAGGCATATGTGCTTCTGCCTTGGGTTTAATACTAGGGGGCCGGGGCACGCTTTCAGCCCGCGGGGCCCCCTTTCACAATTACTGGGGGCGGCCATGCGCTCCTTTCGAGCGGCCGCCTCCCCACCCCCCCTCTCTCAAGATTCAAGACACGCGTTTGCTGGCCAGCGGGCCTGCACTCGCGGCTTCAGGCGTGGGGCCCTCGCCACAGGCCTTCAGGGCCCAATTTAGCGAGTTAGGGCCAATACAGGCCACCCCCCCCCAAAAAAAAAAAAGAAAAATTATTATTATGAAAAGTAATAAATAACATTTTGTACAGGGAGGCTATTACGCAAGGAAACATTAACGCGCTCACAGGCCCCCCCCCCTCTGGTAAGGCCCCACGTCAAGACCCTGGGAGGCGGCAGGTTACGCAAGGCCCACGTATCCCATATCAACACTCCCTTGGTGGGCCGCAGCAAGGGGGCACAGGCAGGCAAGTGTAGGAGGGACCCCTGCCCCGGACATGTCCGTGCCATGCGGCCGGCGGCCGGAGAGGCCAGCAGACAGTACAGGCAACGTAGGAACCATGCCCCAAGACAGAGGAAGGGGCAGCTGGGTACGGGTCCCGAACAGAAGGGGACAGGAAGTCGGGGAGGATAGTGGTTTAGGTAGCACGATGGGAGCCAGTGGCGCATACGGCCATGCGGCGCGCGGAAGGTCAATGCCAACGCAAGAGGTTGGTAGAAAGAAGGCGACACCAACGGGGCGCAATACGGCCCTGGCACGTTGGTCAGAAGCGCTAGAGGGGCCTCCGGCGGCCTTCTCTACTCCGCAGGATCGGGGGCAACACAGAATGGCGGACGCCATGTGGGTCACAATGACATGTCTAACAAATGGATGAGTGGGAGTGTTGGAAAAACGGATGTGTGCGAATAGGAGGTGCTGGAACTGGACTATGAATAGGTTTCTGGAAGAAGGGGAAGAGGGGGAGATCTGGGAAACAGAGGTACACAGCATAAGGGGGAAGGGAAGAGGACGCAGGAGCGGCGCAACCCCTCTCTCCATTTCTATTTTTAGGAGCGGGACAACAGCACGGGTCCACATGAAAGAAGGCAGGACCAGGCACGGGGCCGAGGGGCCCGGAAGGTTTCGTGGCTTTCGGCTACACATGGAAGAGGTAAAGGGCAATGGTGGTAGGTTTGGGGGACGGCGAAAAGGGGATGTCATCTCAACTTATAAGTATTTTTGACGCAATGCTACTGCAACACAGCGATGCTCCATTTCTTGAAAATATGGTGCAATGTTTTTTAGTTATGTAAAATTCAAATGCAAATTCACTTAGGGGCACACATTGAATATTTTCAAAGATTTCACACAACACAACGCAGAAAGAAAAGACGCTGCACTTTTTTGCATGAATGGGAGAGAGCAGAACTCTACCACGTCTTTAAAGAAATAGTGCAGTGCTGCTCTCACCATGTCCTGGTAAACTTGTGGCTTCCTAGAACCTATGCAAGCACACTTGCACAATAGTGGAAGGGTGTCTGCATTAAGGTCAGGATAGGATAGGTTTTGTACTGGAAGAGGTACCTTCCTTCAAAAAACTTGTCCTCTGAATTTATTTCTTCTTTGTATATGTTTCAGAAGAATGCAACACACATGCCAAGAGGAAATAACAAGGAGAAATAAAGATATTTCTCCTTGTTATGCTAGCCTCAGGCAGGCGTGCCTTTTTTTACACAAACCCATGTCTACAAACCTCTAAAGATATGTGTCTATGCCAAAATCCATGGGTGGTTTCACAGGAATGCCTATGCAATCATGCTACAACTATGGAATGCCTATTTGCTGCAAAGTAATGACTTGCATTTCTTTTGTCTTTTTTTTCAAAGTAACACATATAACTATTTGTGTTGCTTTGTGAATATCACAAAGGATTTTGCGTCAGCTCTGTGTAGAAAAAGTGACTTAATTCCGACACAAAGGGCCAGATTACGACATTGGCGGTCCTAGGACCGCCAATGCTGTTGTGGCTGTCGAACCGCTGCAGTTGTGGTGCTCCAACCGCCACAATATGAGGTTGGTGGGCAGACCCGTGAACCTACTGCTATTCCCGCCAGGTTCCTAGACCCTGACTGGCTGATGGCAGTGCAGGTTGCAATCAGCCTGAGAGGAGCTGAACTCAGGATGTGGCCATGCTGATTAAAACCTTGTTCTCTGCCAGCCTTTTCATTGCGGGTTCACCTCCATGAAAAGGCTGTCAGAGAACAAGTGCAGGAGGCCATGGGGGGGCCACAGCACTGCACATGCCCATGGTATGGGCAGTGCAGGGTTCCGCTTGCCCAGCATTCTTGAAATGCGCACTGTCTGATGTGCAGGCAGTGCGCATTTCGAGGGTGCTGGTGCCCCCTGCGTGCAGCAGCATTTCCACCACTTCTAATACAAGCCACAATCAGGCGGCAATGCTGCCACCACTTTCCCACTGGGCTGACCAGTCAGCCCAGTTGGAAAGTCCTAATGGGGCCAGCAGGGAGGTCACCAGAAAGGAGGCGACCACCCTGTCTGGAGTTTGGCGGATATGTGTTCCCATCTGCCAAACTCATAATCAGGCCCAAACTTTGTGAAAATCTGGCCCTGAACACATATGTAACAGAAACACAATAAACGTCTAAATGTTGTGCTCCACTTTTTAGATATGTTTCTGTCCAGTGGCATAACGAAAAATGATGCCCCCCTGAGGAATGTAAAGGGGGCCCCTGAGTTTCCCATATCTTCACAGATATTCATCACCCTGCAATGGCCAACGAATATCTGCAGGACTACAGGACCCTGTGTTACCCCTCCATCTGTCGGTTGATGTTTGTAATGGGAAGGAGATGCTGAACCCTTTCATCACTGTTAGGAACACAATACTGTTCGTTACACAGGCCCACTTCCCTGCCATTGCAGTACATATATGGATTCCTAGACCCATATTTATACTTTTTTTGCACCGCATTGGCGTAATTTTTTGACGCAAAAGTGGCGCAAACTTAAAAAATACAATTATGGCCCATATTTATACTTTTTGACGCAAACCAGTGCCGGCGCTGGTTTGCGTCAAAATTTTTACCAACAGCTAATGCCATTCCTACGCGCCATGCGGGCGCCTTATTTAAGGATTGACGTTAGCCGCTCGCTGCGGACTGGTCAGAGTAAAAACAAATGGCTCAAACCAGACAGCGCCGGCGTAGGGGAACATGGGGGTTGTGCGTCACAAAATGGTGCAAGTCAGGTTTGAGGCAAAAATCATGCCTCAAACCAGACTTGCACCATTTTTTGACGCACAACCGCCATTGAAATGACCCATGTCTTAGCAGAGACAGGAGTCATGCCCCCTTGCCCAATGGCTATGCCCAAGGGACTTGTGTCCCCTGGGCATGGTCATTGGGCACAGTGGCATGTAGGAGGGCCCAAATTAGGCCCCCTATGCCACTTTAAAAAAAAAAAATACCTACCTCAAATTACCCGTACTTACCTGGGATGGGTCCCCCCATCCATGGGTGTCCTCCAGGGGTGGGCGAGGGTGGAAGGGGGTGTCCCTGGGGGCAGGGAAGGGCACATCTGGACTCCTTCCATGGTCTGAGACCCAGGCGTTAAAAAAACGGCGCACATCAGGCTGTGCGTCGTTTTTTAAGGCCCGCCCTCTCCTGTGCGTCAAAATGACACAGGAATATAAATAAGGCGCACAGGCCTAAAACTTATTTTTGGGTGGGAACGCCTACCTTGCAAGGCAGTTTCCCGCATCCCAAAAATGACTCACACAGAGGAATTTTGACGTCCGCGGGCTCGGGCGTCAAAATTTAAATATGGTGCACGGTTTGCGCCCAATGTGCGTCAAAGTTTTTGACACACATGCGGCGCAAACAGAGTATAAATATGCCCCTATATTTTGTAAGTTTGCGCCGCTTTCGCGTCAAAAAATTTCGCAAATGCAACGCAAAAAAACTATAAATGTGGGCCCAGTTGCGTCCCCTCCTATAACATTCAACTACTTTGTGCTCCTGGATTTTATTTTGGGCTCCACGTGTTTTTATTTTTTAATTCCGGGCGTGCTGTAACCCACGCATGCACACATTTTGCCATAAGTCTCCCAAACTCCTTATTGGAGGGAATGAACACACCTGTCTAGTTCCGTGGTAACGCACACTGTGCCTCTGTTGTGTACTGTGCACGCGTTTCTCAATCGAAATCTGGAGCGGAAACCGCGTTATCTACAAGCAAGATGGTGTGGTTCATTGAAAGAAAAAGTCAGACCAATTAAGGGCCCTGATGCGGCTTGGGTGCACTCTGGTGCAATACTGCCCTGTAGTGGTCTTTTCTCATAAACGTATTCCTGAAGCATCATACAGGCTAAATATATGGTGCCTGATTCTCAAACAGAATTATAAATTCGTCCATACGGGGCAATTCACAAAGGCATTAGGAGTATGTGAATCAGTACTCCTGCAGTACTCTTTTTCGTACTTTTACATGTCTTTGTGAATTGGTCCCAAAATACCCGAAATAAGAATGAAGTGGAAAAATTCTAGAAATATTCTCATACAAGTAGTACACATAGAAGGCACTGTTCTCTCTCTGCAATTTTAATAACTGAGAGTGGGACATTTTGCGGGCGATTCTCAAAGTCATGTAAGGAAAAGGTACCTCTGTAGTATTACTTCTGGTACTCATAAATTCGTTTGTGAATTTGCCCACTAAATGGTCTATTGGGCAATGTTAAAGATTCACAATTTTCCCTTATTTCCAAAACCTGAAAGTTGTATACCTGGAAAGCTGCGCCATACTACTGAGTCTTGTAATTCATTTAAATGCTGTTAGGTACCAATGTATAATTGTACATAGTGCATTAATTGTAATGCATACAGTAATTGTACAGAGGATGCTTAGCCTAAGTTAGCTGCACACTCTCAGTAGGAGCTTCTGATACAGAGATGAAGGGTTTTGATTATGCACTTTCTCCACAGTCCTTGTCCAATAAGGTAAAGGGAGATGACTATAGGCCTCATTACAACCCTGGCGGTCAAAGACCGCCAGGGCTGTTTTGTCGATTGTACCGCCAACAGGCTGGCGATACAAACTTGCGGATTACGACCGCGGCGGTTTCCCGCCATGGCTGTCCTGGCGGTTTTGCCCAGGGGATTGGGAGTCCCCTTCCCGCCAGCCTGTCCATGGTGGTAGAGACCGCCATGGAAAGGCTGGTGGGCAGGGGAGTCGTGTGGCCCCTGGGGGCCCCTGCGCTGCCCATGCACTTGGCCACACTGCTTTTCACTGTCTGCACAGCAGACACTGAAAAGCGCGATGGGTGCAGCTGCACCCGTCGCACGGCCGCAACACCACTGGCTCCATTAGGAGTCGGCTCCCATGTTACGGCCGACATCCCTGCTGGGCCGGCAGGCGGAAACTCTGTTTCCGCCCGCCAGCCCAGGGGGATGTCAAAATAGGACCGCCGGGAGTGCCGCCGCATTGCCGGGCACTCGGCGGTCAAAACTTGGCGGGCAGCAAGGTTGTAATGAGGGCCTGTGTCACTTAAGTCCACTTTCCCAATTGTTAATTTGTAACAGATGCAAAAAAAATCTGTTACAATTACACTGCGTGCATCGTATTGAGTGCATTGTGGAATCCAGTTTGAACTTTTGTGCGCAATACTACCTCTACTTCAGTTTTGCATGAGCGATTTCCAGATCTTGCCTACTGAAACCATCAGGATCAGAAGTTTGCGCGTTCTCTTATAATAAGCTCAAAGTATAAAAACAGGTGTAAATAATGATTGTACTTGTGAATTGAGCATGATTCGGAAGTTGGGCTTACAAGAGCATGTAAAACTCGTACAGTGTGCTGTGAAAACTGGAGCGTTACGATAATTTCAGAAGGGGCTGGCCAAGTCTGACCCTTCTTCCGTTTTGTAGAGTGCACACACTTTTCCTGGAAAGCGTATGTGTTTACCTTCGCGTGCCTATTTATTATGATTTTTGTACTTATCATTTTTTTGTTTTAGTGAAGTCAATATTGTAAGTGATTAATAACGTTTTTCACATAGGACTCTTAATAAGAAGGAAAAGTTTCCTGATTGCAGTGACCAGAAATTAGTGATCTGGTATTGTGTATGAATGTGCACGGAGTGTGTGTATGATCACTACTGAGTAGAAAACTTTGGTTTGGTTCTGAAGAAAACCCTGGACCCTGGGAGGGCCTAGTAAGGGCTGAATCATGTCGAACTAATCAGGACATGGGTAGCATAAATACAACTCATATGTCCCATCGTAATTTTTAATCATCCCTTCACCACCTTTCATTAAATTTGCAACATTTTTGGCAAGTGATAGAGGTTTTTATTGATCCCTTTGAAGCTCCCTACTATTCCTTCCATCAGTCTGTTGACGAGGGCCCGCCCGCTAGGAGGATGCTTTGGCGAGCGTGTGAAGCCCGATGATGAAGCTAAATACCCGGGAGGAGGGGGAGTGTGAGGCCATCCCGTTCTTTTTAAATGTTGAGTCCAATTGGTGGATTGCGAGGATACTAGAGCCACCGTAGTTGAGGCTGTGACAGTGAGAGAACATACTCTTTTAGGTGTTTGTAAAAAATTATTGGACCAATTGTTCACTTTCCACTCACCTCTAAATGAGGTCATAACATAAGAGTGTAATTGGAGGACTTAAGTTTTTCATGTCATGGCGCTATCAGAACAACTTTAGCAGACTGTCAGCAACCAAGAGAGTAAGGCATCTTCTTGCTATTTCCACAAAATTGTTCTTTCAGGAGAGCAATGTTTTAAAGTATGTTCTATCATTGCAAAAATATACAAAACACTATTTGTAAAGGTTTTTTAAAGGTATACAACAGGTTAACCAGCTATGAACTTAACTTAGCCTTAGTCTCCCTTCCCAAAGTGTCTACTGCCATTGTCATGAAAGCAACCTTGGGGATAAACATATGCCAGACCAGCAGCCAGGTTTAAACATGGTGGTCCTTCTCTGGCTGGAGTACCAGGGGTCAGTGCTTAATTTGTAAAAGAATAGGTACCGGGCCCAAAGTTTTTCTCAGAAGCCCACAGCTGGCAAAATTGAATAATGATGTGTCGAATATCAAGACTGTGTAGTTTTGATTCCACCTGATGCACCCTTAATTCACCACCAAGCATATATTCCCCTTTATCCCACTCTTGCAGATTCTCATTTGTACCTGTTTTCTCCCTTTGTCATGTTTTTTTCAACCTTCTCTTCATAATTCTTTCTCCTTGTGTATTTTTCTCTGCATTGCCCTAGGACAAAGGGGGGTATTATGGGTTTGGTGTGTGGAAACATCGAACTGCCAAACTCCAGACGAGGAGACTGCCACTGTGCTGGCAGGCTCTCTACTGGCCCCATTACAACTTTCCCACTGGGCTGATGGGTGGAAACCAAGTTTCCCACCCATCATCCCAGTGCGAAAGGTGCAGCAGCATTGTTCCTGGCTCATAACTGAGCCAGTGGTAGTGCTGGTGCACGCAGGGTACACCAGCACCATTGAAATGCGCACTGTCTGCCAGGTAGCCAGTGTGCATTTCAACAGTGCTGAGCAGGGGTAACCTTTCCCTGCCCATGCCATGGGCATTGATAGGGGAGGGCCACCCTGTGGCCCCCTGCACTTGATCGCCGCCGACTTTTTCATGGCGGTCAGACCGCCATGAAAAGGCTGGTGGAGAAAAAGGTTGTAATCAGCAGGCCAGCGCTGAGTTCGGTGCCACCCTGGCTGATCACAACCAAGGCCACTGTCATCCCGTAGGGATTAGAGATCCTGGTGTAGAGGGCGATCTCCTGGCAGTCAGACGGCCAGGGTTGTAATGTGGTGGTCAGACAGCCACGGCGGATGGACCACCACCACGAGGCGGTCTCACTCGTAATCAGGCTCAAAGTCTGATGAGGAAAAATAATTGTGTTCCCCAGCAAGTGCCAGTGGGCCCCATCTGCAACCACCAGTTCAAATTGGGTGGGGTGCAAATGAGAGGGTAGGTGGGACTCAAGGTGCAAGACCGTGCTTTTAACAGCACAGTTTTCAAAACATGCCGGCTGCAATCAAGTAGTTTATTTTAATTTCTGCATATATATTTGCAAGAAATATACAGTCAAGAAAGACAAAGGTGTTAGAGACAGTTCAGAAAAGGAGTTAATGAAAGAATATAATTCTTCAAGGTGTCTCCGCAGCACTAGTTGTACAGTAGTGGGACCACCAAACTATAAATGACCTTCTGTACCATGAACCTTGCTCAACAAAATAATAATACATTTAGGGGCATATTTGCTAAATGTTTGTGCATATGTTTGGATCACACATTGCCATGCACTACGTAGTGTCTATTTACTATACATTTATAAAGTACCACACCAGCCACATAAAATTGCATTACACCATTGCATGCGCGCATAGGAAAACGTCAGTAAATATACCTAGAGGCCTGTTGAAAGAAAGCATTTACAAATGTTGCCAGATGATGATGGTGATGGAAAATACTTGAGTGCTGAACCTTCGCTGCACAGTACTTATAGCATAGTGACATTCACTAGCCACAACCTTTTTCCAAAGTACCCTGGGGAATATTTACAAGAACGTTGTGTCATGTTTGCATTACGCATAGGGTCCATGTGTGATGCAAGGCTCTAAGTCAGAGTTTTGAAGTCTCTCAAAACCACTGTGCATGGTTTTGAGTTGCCTCATAAATCTGGAGTAGCATAAGGAAGTGCAAGTAGCTGCATTGCGCTACTCGCCCCTGGGTCTGCACTCCATGGGCATTGTGGTCGGTGTTCCCATGCAACACCTATGGATTTTGACGCATCACCAAATTTACAAGACCATGTAAACCTGGGGATGTGCCAAAACCTTACGCCTCCCCAGGGGAGGCGCAACAAGGAGAAATATCACTATTTCTCCTTGTTTTTAACTATTTATATCTGTGCTGCATTCTGCAGCACATATAGTAAAAAGAAAAAGCCTCTCAGGATTCTTTTTTGCGCAGGAAGGTGCCCACTTCTGCATAAAAAAAATCCTGCATGCAGCAAGGGCACCCTTGCCTGTTGTTGCAAGGGGCCTGCATTGGCACCAGGCTGCCAAAAGGGCACCAGCACAGAACAGGAATGCGGCGTGTTGGTTAAATACGGTGCACACCTGCCTTTTCCCTTTGACGCAGGGCATCACAGCAAGGTGACCTGCTGCGCTGCCCTGTGCCAACAAATCGTAAATATGCCTCCCTGTGTCTACACAAACTTTAGCTCAGGGAATAGAGGGTTAGGGGAGGTACAAGGTACTGAGCACGCCCTTCACCGGGTTGAAACACATTTCTTGGATGTGCTCATCAATAGTTGTTGATTAGGTAGGCATCGTACTCTGGAAATGCTTAGGATAGGGTGTCTGTGTGTGCAAATATTTGATGAAAAACATGTAAGATTGTCAACATAAAGCATTCAACCATGGCGCTTGCACTTACTATTTTTGAGAAATACTGTGCACCTAATAGAGGCCTTTGAGACGTTTCTGGGGCATTGTGGGCTTTAAAAGACAATGGGAATGCATTGTCTTTATATGTGGTGTTTTGTATTGTAGAGTTTGTATAGAACTTACTATACCTCGGTCACTGAAGCACTTATCCACAGGAACAGCCTGTAACTCTTTGTGGATGTTTGGTTGGCTGGAAATGTGTGTCTTTGCTTTGATTTGCCTATGTGGATAGTGTTATCAAATCATGTCTGAAGACTACTGAGGTGCGGTTATTGTGTTATGGGATACAATGCTTGGCGATATGATATGATGGCAATGTGAGAGATTGAGGCACATTTTTATAGTTTGATGAATGCTGGAAGCTCGGATTAGCTCTGCAGGTCCCTTTATTGTGTTGCTATTTTTTGCTTTTTTATGTTCTGAATCTGATTTCACATGCTGGATGTGGCAGGAGGACATCCACTCTGAGACCTTGTGGGTCGGGGGAAAGGCAACAAATGTAAAGAAAGAGTTAGGGGTATCAGATATACCTGGATGGACTGAGTTAGCCATTCTATGACTGCCTTTAGGAGAAGTCAAATAAGGAGATTGTCATGCATATTCAACACCTTTATGTCTTGTACGTAGGGGCATATTTATGAAAAAGTGGGTAATCAGAGCTGATGTGCCACTTTTTCTGCGCAGCCCCCTCCCCCCCACCGGCACCTAATTTGTATTGTATTTATGATATGACGCACCATGGCGCATGTTAGGGAACTAGCGTCATAAATTTTGATGCTAGTTTGGCGCTTTACAGGATTAGCGCCTAAACATTTGATGCTAATCCTGCAAAGTTAAAGGAGGCCCATTGAAAACAACGGGAGCCTCATTTTAACACGTTAAAAATTACTCTAAAAATGGTGCAGTGGAATCTTAGAGATTCCACTGCACCATTCTTCTGAGCCTCCTAATGCCTGAACACCCCCTTCCATGCATTAAGCCTGGCGCAGGCATAATGTGGTGCAAGGGTTAACAAAGTAGAGCAATGCATGCATTACCCCCTTTGTAAATATGGCACAGCATTTTTACCAACGTAACACCACATTTGCGTCATAAAAATGACAATAATGTGGCGCAAAGTGGCACATGGGCCTTCATGACTATGGCCCACAGGCCCAGATTTATGGAGCTCTAGCGCCACATTAGCGTCATTTTTTTTTAACGCTAATGTGCCATTAGGCTTCAAAACTTGTAGTGCCATATTTACAAAGTGGCCCAATGCATCCATTGTGCTACTTTATAGCCCTGTGCGGCACACTATGCATGCCCCATGCATTATGTATGCAAAGGGGGCGTGTCCCCGTTAGGGGGACCGCAAAAATGTCGCATTGGAATCTAAAAGATTCCACTGCATTATTTTTTTCAGCCACTTTTAACAGCAGCCGTTAAAAGGGGGCATGCCATTGGTTACAATGGGCCCCTAAGTACTGGTTAGGGTTAGCACCAAAATGTTGGCGCTAAGCCTGAACAGTACATCAATAGCATCAAAAGCTATTGCTCCCTACCCTGAGCGTTGGTGCGCCTTATTTTAAATATGGCGCTCACATGTTGGTGGTAGGGGGCGCCAAGGGGTGCAAAAAAAGTGGAGATGCACTGGGTGCAGCGCCACTTTCCTTAAATCTGCCCCATAGTATCATAATTTTTGTGTTACCTGTTTACTGTTGTGCGTTAAACCAAATAAAAATGTATACAAGGTCTGCACGTTTTGGGATGTTAACAAGGCTACCATCAACTTCGTAATTAAAACTACATATTTTTACAGCAGCAAGCATTATACGGCATTAACGGCACCGAGATCAGTGGTAATTTGGATGGGTTGCATTAATGGCAAGGTTTCTAGAGTAATTCTTTCCACCAAAGTTTCTGTGAGTACATACAGCCGTAGCTTAGGTTTTTTTTATTATCTACTTGGGCAAAAAAAAAAAAAAAAGCTTACTTTGACACACGAATTAAATACCTACGTAAATGATGCGGTGTCTGCTGCCATCATGTGGTCATATATAATTCATAATTCGTTGCATCCTCCGAATCTTCGGCGTGAAAAAATGGCTTGTTTGGGATTTACCTGGAAAAATGGATTCAATTAACCACATAAAAACATATTTAAGAGTCAAATGTAAGCTAGAAAACAAAAGCCGAATAGTTGGTGCTGGCCTCAAACCAGAAATCATTCTAAAAACGATTGTAAGCTTTTACCTTGAGAATAAGGACCCTACATCAGCAGCCTAGTTTTCTAATTCCTTATGAGTGACATTTCGATGGTTTCTGTGCACTTATGAGTGGCATTCGACGACTAAATGTGTGACACCTCCAGTGACACTTTTTTGCGAGTAAAATTAAGCAATAAAGTGCAATAAAGTGCATGGGCACAGATAAATATCAGAAAATATACAGTTTTGAGCAATGGAGGGGCCCGCGGGAAGCAAGAGCAACGCTCTAGTCTTCCCGCGGGTCATTTCGGGAAAGGAAGTGACGGCGAGGGACAGGGATTGGGAAAAAGGTAAGTGGGGGCGGGTCTAGGGGGAGGAAATAAAAGGGGTTGGGGAGGAGGGACCGGCCTCTTTTCCGCGCAACCATCGCGCGTTTTAATTTGGAGTCGGCCGGTCCCTGGGGATCTTCCATAGTGGGGAGTTTGTGGTACAGGTAGGCTGGGGTTTAGGGCAGGGAAGAGGCATATGTGCTTCTGCCTTGGGTTTAATACTAGGGGGCCGGGGCACGCTTTCAGCCCGCGGGGCCCCCTTTCACAATTACTGGGGGCGGCCATGCGCTCCTTTCGAGCGGCCGCCTCCCCCCCCCTCTCTCAAGATTCAAGACACGCATTTGCTGGCCAGCGGGCCTGCACTCGCGGCTTCAGGCGTGGGGCCCTCGCCACAGGCCTTCAGGGCCCAATTTAGCGAGTTAGGGCCAATACAGGCCCCCCCCCCCCCCCCCCAAAAAAAAGAAAAATTATTATTATGAAAAGTAATAAATAACATTTTGTACAGGGAGGCTATTACGCAAGGAAACATTAACGCGCTCACAGCCCCCCCCCCCTCTGGTCAGGCCCCACGTCAAGACCCTGGGAGGTGGCAGGTTACGCAAGGCCCACGTACCCCATATCAACACTCCCTTGGTGGGCCGCAGCAAGGGGGCAAAGGCAGGCAAGTGTAGGAGGGACCCCTGCCCCAACATGTCCGTGCTATGCGGCCGGCGGCCGGAGAGGCCAGCAGACAGTACAGGCAACGTAGGAACCATGCCCCAAGACAGAGGAAGGGGCAGCTGGGTACGGGTCCCGAACAGAAGGGGACAGGAAGTCGGGGAGGATAGTGGTTTAGGTAGCACGATGGAAGCCAGTGGCGCATACGGTCATGCGGAGCGCGGAAGGTCAATGCCAACGCAAGAGGTTGGTAGAAAGAAGGCGACACCAACGGGGCGCAATACGGCCCTCGCACGTTGGTCAGAAGCGCTAGAGGGGCCTCCGGCGGCCTTCTCTACTCCGCAGGATCGGGGGCAACACAGAATGGCGGACGCCATGTGGGTCACAATGACATGTCTAACAAATGGATGAGTGGGAGTGTTGGAAAAACGGATGTGTGCGAATAGGAGGTGCTGGAACTGGACTATGAATAGGTTTCTGGAAGAAGGGGAAGAGGGGGAGATCTGGGAAACAGAGGTACACAGCATAAGGGGGAAGGGAAGAGGACGCAGGAGCGGCGCAACCCCTCTCTCCGTTTCTATTTTTAGGAGCGGGACAACAGCACGGGTCCACATGAAAGAAGGCAGGACCAGGCACGGGGCCGAGGGGCCCGGAAGGTTTCGTGGCTTTCGGCTACACGTGGAAGAGGTAAAGGGCAATGGTGGTAGGTTTGGGGGACGGCGAAAAGGGGATGTCATCTCAACTTATAAGTATTTTTGACGCAATGCTACTGCAACATAGCGATGCTCCATTTCTTGAAAATATGGTGCAATGTTTTTTAGTTATGTAAAATTCAAATGCAAATTCACTTAGGGGCACACATTGAATATTTTCAAAGATTTCACACAACACAATGCAGAAAGAAAAGACGCTGCACTTTTTTGCATGAATGGGAGAGAGCAGAACTCTACCACGTCTTTAAAGAAATAGTGCAGTGCTGCTCTCACCATGTCCTGGTAAACTTGTGGCTGCCTAGAACCTATGCAAGCACACTTGCACAATAGTGCAAGGGTGTCTGCATTAAGGTCAGGATAGGATAGGTTTTGTACTGGAAGAGGTACCTTCCTTCAAAAAACTTGTCCTCTGAATTTATTTCTTCTTTGTATATGTTTCAGAAGAATGCAACACACATGCCAAGAGGAAATAACAAGGAGAAATAAAGATATTTCTCCTTGTTATGCTAGCCTCAGGCAGGCGTGCCTTTTTTTACACAAACCCATGTCTACAAACCTCTAAAGATATGTGTCTATGCCAAAATCCATGGGTGGTTTCACAGGAATGCCTATGCAATCATGCTACAACTATGGAATGCCTATTTGCTGCAAAGTAATGACTTGCATTTCTTTTGTCTTTTTTTTCAAAGTAACACATATAACTATTTGTGTTGCTTTGTGAATATCACAAAGGATTTTGCGTCAGCTCTGTGTAGAAAAAGTGACTTAATTCCGACACAAAGGGCCAGATTACGACATTGGCGGTCCTAGGACCGCCAATGCTGTTGTGGCTGTCGAACCGCTGCAGTTGTGGTGCTCCAACCGCCACAATATGAGGTTGGTGGGCAGACCCGTGAACCTACTGCTATTCCCGCCAGGTTCCTAGACCCTGACTGGCTGATGGCAGTGCAGGTTGCAATCAGCCTGAGAGGAGCTGAACTCAGGATGTGGCCATGCTGATTAAAACCTTGTTCTCTGCCAACCTTTTCATTGCGGGTTCACCTCCATGAAAAGGCTGTCAGAGAACAAGTGCAGGAGGCCACGGGGGGGCCACAGCACTGCACATGCCCATGGTATGGGCAGTGCAGGGTTCCGCTTGCCCAGCATTCTTGAAATGCGCACTGTCTGATGTGCAGGCAGTGCGCATTTCGAGGGTGCTGGTGCCCCCTGCGTGCAGCAGCATTTCCACCACTTCTAATACTGTACAAGCCACAATCAGGCGGCAATGCTGCCACCACTTTCCCACTGGGCTGACCAGTCAGCCCAGTTGGAAAGTCCTAATGGGGCCAGCAGGGAGGTCACCAGAAAGGAGGCGACCACCCTGTCTGGAGTTTGGCGGATATGTGTTCCCATCTGCCAAACTCATAATCAGGCCCAAACTTTGTGAAAATCTGGCCCTGAACACAGATGTAACAGAAACACAATAAACGTCTAAATGTTGTGCTCCACTTTTTAGATATGTTTCTGTCCAGTGGCATAACGAAAAATGATGCCCCCATGAGGAATGTAAAGGGGGCCCCTGAGTTTCCCATATCTTCACAGATATTCATCACCCTGCAATGGCCAACGAATATCTGCAGGACTACAGGACCCTGTGTTACCCCTCCATCTGTCGGTTGATGTTTGTAATGGGAAGAAGATGCTGAACCCTTTCATCACTGTTAGGAACACAATACTGTTTGTTACACAGGCCCACTTCCCTGCCATTGCAGTACATATATGGATTCCTAGACCCATATTTATACTTTTTTTGCACCGCATTTGCGTAATTTTTTGACGCAAAAGTGGCGCAAACTTAAAAAATACAATTATGGCCCATATTTATACTTTTTGACGCAAACCACTGCCGGCGCTGGTTTGCGTCAACATTTTTACCGCCAGCTAATGCCATTCCTACGCGCCATGCGGGCGCCTTATTTAAGGATTGACGTTAGCCGCTCGCTGCGGACTGGTCAGAGTAAAAACAAATGGCTCAAACTAGACAGCGCCGGCGTAGGGGAACATGGGGGTTGTGCGTCACAAAATGGTGCAAGTCAGGTTTGAGGCAAAAATCATGCCTCAAACCAGACTTGCACCATTTTTTGACGCACAACCGCCATTGAAATGACCCATGTCTTAGCAGAGACAGGAGTCATGCCCCCTTGCCCAATGGCTATGCCCAGAGGACTTCTGTCCCCTGGGCATGGTCATTGGGCACAGTGGCATGTAGGAGGGCCCAAATTAGGCCCCCTATGCCACTTTAAAAAAGAAAAAATACCTACCTCAAATTACCCGTACTTACCTGGGATGGGTTCCCCCATCCATGGGTGTCCTCCAGGGGTGGGCGAGGGTGGCAGGGGGTGTCCCTGGGGGCAGGGAAGGGCACATCTGGACTCCTTCCATGGTCTGAGACCCAGGCGTTAAAAAATGGCGCACATCAGGCTGTGCGTCGTTTTTTAAGGCCCGCCCTCTCCTATGCGTCAAAATGACGCAGGAATATAAATAAGGCGCACAGGCCTAAAACTTATTTTTGGGCGGGAACGCCTACCTTGCAAGGCAGTTTCCCGCATCCCAAAAATGACTCACACAGAGGAATTTTGACGTCCGCGGGCTCGGGCGTCAAAGTTTAAATATGGTGCACGGTTTGCGCCCAATGTGCGTCAAAGTTTTTGACGCACATGCGGCGCAAACAGAGTATAAATATGCCCCTATATTTTGTAAGTTTGCGCCGCTTTCACGTCAAAAAATTTCACAAATGCAACGCAAAAAAACTATAAATGTGGGCCCAGTTGCGTCCCCTCCTATAACATTCAACTACTTTGTGCTCCTGGATTTTATTTTGGGCTCCACGTGTTTTTATTTTTTAATTCCGGGCGTGCTGTAACCCACGCATGCACACATTTTGCCATAAGTCTCCCAAACTCCTTATTGGAGGGAATGAACACACCTGTCTAGTTCCGTGGTAACGCACACTGTGCCTCTGTTGTGTACTGTGCACGCGTTTCTCAATCGAAATCTGGAGCGGAAACCGCGTTATCTACAAGCGAGATGGTGTGGTTCATTGAAAGAAAAAGTCAGACCAATTAAGGGCCCTGATGTGGCTTGGGTGCACTCTGGTGCAATACTGCCCTGTAGTGGTCTTTTCTCATAAACGTATTCCTGAAGCATCATACAGGCTAAATATATGGTGCCTGATTCTCAAACAGAATTATAAATTCGTCCATACGGGGCAATTCACAAAGGCATTAGGAGTATGTGAATCAGTACTCCTGCAGTACTCTTTTTCGTACTTTTACATGTCTTTGTGAATTGGTCCCAAAATACCCGAAATAAGAATGAAGTGGAAAAATTCAAGGAATATTCTCATACAAGTAGTACACATAGAAAGCACTGTTCTCTCTCTGCAATTTTAATAACTGAGAGTGGGACATTTTGGGGGCGATTCACAAAGTCGTGTAAGGAAAAGGTACCTCTGTAGTATTACTTCTGGTACTCATAAATTCGTTTGTGAATTTGCCCACTAAATGGTCTATTGGGCAATGTTAAAGATTCACAATTTTCCCCTATTTCCAAAACCTGAAAGTTGTATACCTGGAAAGCTGCGCCATACTACTGAGTCTTGTAATTCATTTAAATGCTGTTAGGTACCAATGTATAATTGTACATAGTGCATTAATTGTAATGCATAATTGTACAGAGGATGCTTAGCCTAAGTTAGCTGCACACTCTCAGTAGGAGCTTCTGATACAGAGATGAAGGGTTTTGATTATGCACTTTCTCCACAGTCCTTGTCCAATAAGGTAAAGGGAGATGACTATAGGCCTTTGACCGCCAGGGCTGTTTTGGCGATTGTACCGCCAACAGGCTGGCGATACAAACTTGCGGATTACGACCGCGGCGGTTGCGCTGCAGTCGCACCGCCGGGACTGGCGGTTTCCTGCCATGGTTGTCCCGGCGGTTTCCCGCCATGGCTGTCCTAGCGGTTTTGCCCAGGGGATTACGAGTCCCCTTCCCGCCAGCCTGTCCATGGTGGTAGAGACCGCCATGGAAAGGCTGGTGGGCAGGGGAGTCGTGTGGCCCCTGGGGGCCTCTGTGCTGCCCATGCACTTGGCCACACTGCTTTTCACTGTCTGCACAGCAGACACTGAAAAGCGCGATGGGTGCAGCTGCACCCGTCGCAGGGCCGCAACACCACTGGCTCCATTAGGAGTCGGCTCCCATGTTACGGCCGACATCCCCCCAGGGCCGGCAGGCGGAAACTCTGTTTCCGCCCGCCAGCCCAGGGGGATGTCAAAATAGGACCGCCGGGAGTGCCGCCGCATTGCCGGGCACTCGGCGGTCAAAACTTGGCGGGCAGCAAGGTTGTAATGAGGGCCTGTGTCACTTAAGTCCACTTTCCCAATTGTTAATTTGTAACAGATGCAAAAAAAATCTGTTACAATTACACTGCGTGCATCGTATTGAGTGCATTGTGGAATCCAGTTTGAACTTTTGTGCGCAATACTACCTCTACTTCAGTTTTGCATGAGCGATTTCCAGATCTTGCCTACTGAAACCATCAGGATCAGCAGTTTGCGCGTTCTCTTATAATAAGCTCAAAGTATAAAAACAGGTGTAAATAATGATTGTACTTGTGAATTGAGCATGATTCGGAAGTTGGGCTTACAAGAGCATGTAAAACTCGTACAGTGTGCTGTGAAAACTGGAGCGTTACGATAATTTCAGAAGGAGCTGGCCAAGTCTGACCCTTCTTCCGTTTTGTAGAGTGCACACACTTTTCATGGAAAGCGTATGTGTTTACCTTCGCGTGCCTATTTATTATGATTTTTGTACTTATAATTTTTTTGTTTTAGTGAAGTCAATATTGTAAGTGATTAATAACGTTTTTCACATAGGACTCTTAATAAGAAGGAAAAGTTTCCTGATTGCAGTGACCAGAAATTAGTGATCTGGTATTGTGTATGAATGTGCACGGAGTGTGTGTATGATCACTACTGAGTAGGGAACTTTGGTTTGGTTCTGAAGAAAACCCTGGACCCTGGGAGGGCCTAGTAAGGGCTGAATCATGTCGAACTAATCAGGACATGGGTAGCATAAATACAACTCATATGTCCCATCGTAATTTTTAATCATCCCTTCACCACCTTTCATTAAATTTGCAACATTTTTGACAAGTGATAGAGGTTTTTATTGATCCCTTTGAAGCTCCCTACTATTCCTTCCATCAGTCTGTTGACGAGGGCCCGCCCGCCGTAGGAGGATGCTTTGGCGAGCGTGGGATGGCCGATGATGAAGCTAAATACCCGGGAGGAGGGGGAGTGTGAGGCCATCCCGTTCTTTTTAAATGTTGAGTCCAATTGGTGGATTGCCAGGATACTAGAGCCACTCGTAGTTGAGGCTGTGACAGTGAGAGAACATACTCTTTTAGGTGTTTGTAAAAAATTATTGGACCAATTGTTCACTTTCCACTCACCTCTAAATGAGGTCATAACATAAGAGTGTAATTGGAGGACTTAAGTTTTTCATGTCATGGCGCTATCAGAACAACTTTAGCAGACTGTCAGCAGCCAAGAGAGTAAGGCATCTTCTTGCTATTTCCACAAAATTGTTCTTTCAGGAGAGCAGTGTTTTAAAGTATGTTCTATCATTGCAAAAATATACAAAACACTATTTGTAAAGGTTTTTTAAAGGTATACAACAGGTTAACCAGCTATGAACTTAACTTAGCCTTAGTCTCCCTTCCCAAAGTGTCTACTGCCATTGTCATGAAAGCAACCTTGGGGATAAACATATGCCAGACCAGCAGCCAGGTTTAAACATGGTGGTCCTTCTCTGGCTGGAGTACCAGGGGTCAGTGCTTAATTTGTAAAAGAATAGGTACCGGGCCCAAAGTTTTTCTCAGAAGCCCACAGCTGGCAAAATTGAATAATGATGTGTCGAATATCAAGACTGTGTAGTTTTGATTCCACCTGATGCACCCTTAATTCACCACCAAGCATATATGCCCCTTTATCCCACTCTTGCAGATTCTCATTTGTACCTGTTTTCTCCCTTTGTCATGTTTTTTTCAACCTTCTCTTCATAATTCTTTCTCCTTGTGTATTTTTCTCTACATTGCCCTAGGACAAAGGGGGGTATTATGGGTTTGGTGTGTGGAAACATCGAACTGCCAAACTCCAGACGAGGAGACTGCCACTGTGCTGGCAGGCTCTCTACTGGCCCCATTGCAACTTTCCCACTGAGCTGATGGTTGGAAACCAAGCTTCCCACCCATCATCCCAGTGCGAAAGGTGCAGCAGCATTGTTCCTGGCTCATAACTGAGCCAGTGGTAGTGCTGGTGCACGCAGGGTACACCAGCACCATTGAAATGCGCACTGTCTGCCAGGCAGCCAGTGTGCATTTCAACAGTGCTGAGCAGGGGTAACCTTTCCCTGCCCATGCCATGGGCATAGATAGGGGAGGGCCACCCTGTGGCCCCCTGCACTTGATCGCCGCCAACTTTTTCATGGCGGTCAGACCGCCATGAAAAGGCTGGTGGAGAAAAAGGTTGTAATCAGCAGGCCAGCGCTGAGTTCGGTGCCACCCTGGCTGATCACAACCAAGGCCACTGTCATCCCGTAGGGATTAGAGATCCTGGTGTAGAGGGCGGTCTCCTGGCAGTCAGACGGCCAGGGTTGTAATGTGGTGGTCAGACAGCCACGGCGGATGGACCACCACCACGAGGCGGTCTCACTCGTAATCAGGCTCAAAGTCTGATGAGGAAAAATAATTGTGTTCCCCAGCAAGTGCCAGTAGGCCCCATCTGCAACCACCAGTTCAAATTGGGTGGGGTGCAAATGAGAGGGTAGGTGGGACTCAAGGTGCAAGACCGTGCTTTTAACAGCACAGTTTTCAAAACATGCCGGCTGCAATCAAGTAGTTTATTTTAATTTCTGCATATATATTTGCAAGAAATATACAGTGAAGAAAGACAAAGGTGTTAGAGACAGTTCAGAAAAGGAGTTAATGAAAGAATATAATTCTTCAAGGTGTCTCCGCAGCACTAGTTGTACAGTAGTGGGACCACCAAACTATAAATGACCTTCTGTACCATGGACCTTGCTCAACAAAATAATAATACATTTAGGGGCATATTTGCTAAATGTTTGTGCATATGTTTGGATCACACATTGCCATGCACTACGTAGTGTCTATTTACTATACGTTTATAAAGTACCACACCAGCCACATAAAATTGCATTACACCATTGCATGCGCGCATAGGAAAACGTCAGTAAATATACCTAGAGGCCTGTTGAAAGAAAGCATTTACAAATGTTGCCAGATGATGATGGTGATGGAAAATACTTGAGTGCTGAACCTTCGCTGCACAGTACTTATAGCATAGTGACATTCACTAGCCACAACCTTTTTCCAAAGTAACCTGGGGAATATTTACAAGAGCGTTGTGTCATGTTTGCATTACGCATAGGGTCCATGTGTGATGCAAGGCTCTAAGTCAGAGTTATGAAGTCTCTCAAAACCACTGTGCATGGTTTTGAGTTGCCTCATAAATCTGGAGTAGCATAAGGAAGTGCAAGTAGCTGCATTGCGCTACTCGCCCCTGGGTCTGCACTCCATGGGCATTGTGGTCGGTGTTCCCATGCAACACCTATGGATTTTGACGCATCACCAAATTTACAAGACCATGTAAACCTGGGGATGTGCCAAAACCTTACGCCTCCCCAGGGGAGGCGCAACAAGGAGAAATGTCACTATTTCTCCTTGTTTATAACTATTTATATCTGTGCTGCATTCTGCAGCACATATAGTAAAAAGAAAAAGCCTCCCAGGATTCTTTTTTGCGCAGGAAGGTGCCCATTTCTGCATAAAAAAAATCCTGCATGCAGCAAGGGCACCCTTGACTGTTGTTGCAAGGGGCCTGCATTGGCACCAGGCTGCCAAAAGGGCACCAGCACAGAACAGGAATGCGGCGTGTTGGTTAAATACGGTGCACACCTGCCCTTTCCCTTTGACGCAGGGCATCACAGCAAGGTGACCTGCTGCGCTGCCCTGTGCCAACAAATCGTAAATATGCCTCCCTGTGTCTACACAAACTTTAGCTCAGGGAATAGAGGGTTAGGGGAGGTACAAGGTACTGAGCACGGCCTTCACCGCGTTGAAACACATTTCTTGGATGTGCTCATCAATAGTTGTTGATTAGGTAGGCATCGTACTCTGGAAATGCTTAGGATAGGGTGTCTGTGTGTGCAAATATTTGATGAAAAACATGTAAGATTGTCAACATAAAGCATTCAACCATGGCGCTTGCACTTACTATTTTTGAGAAATACTGTGCACCTAATAGAGGCCTTTGAGACGTTTCTGGGGAATTGTGGGCTTTAAAAGACAATGGGAATGCATTGTCTTTATATGTGGTGTTTTGTATTGTAGAGTTTGTATAGAACTTACTATACCTCGGTCACTGAAGCACTTATCCACAGGAACAGCCTGTAACTCTTTGTGGATGTTTGGTTGGTTGGAAATGTGTGTCTTTGCTTTGATTTGCCTATGTGGAAAGTGTTATCAAATCATGTCTGAAGACTACTCAGGTGCGGTTATTGTGTTATGGGACACAATGCTTGGCGATATGATATGATGGCAATGTGAGAGATTGAGGCACATTTTTATAGTTTGATGAATTCTGGAAGCTCTGATTAGCTCTGCAGGTCCCTTTATTGTGTTGCTATTTTTTGTTTTTTTATGTTCTGAATCTGATTTCACATGCTGGATGTGGCAGGAGGACATCCACTCTGAGACCTTGTGGGTCGGGGGAAAGGCAACAAATGTAAAGAAAGAGTTAGGGGTATCAGATATACCTGGATGGACTGAGTTAGCCATTCTATGACTGCCTTTAGGAGAAGTCAAATAAGGAGATTGTCATGCATATTCAACACCTTTATGTCTTGTACGTAGGGGCATATTTATGAAAAAGTGGGTAATCAGAGCTGATGTGCCACTTTTTCTGCGCAGCCCCCTCCCCCCCACCGGCACCTAATTTGTATTTGTATTGTATTTATGATATGACGCACCATGGCGCATGTTAGAGAACTAGCGTCATAAATTTTCATGCTAGTTTGGCGCTTTACAGGATTAGCGCCCAAACATTTGATGCTAATCCTGCAAAGTTAAAGGAGGCCCATTGAAAACAATGGGAGCCTCATTTTAACACGTTAAAAATTACTCTAAAAATGGTGCAGTGGAATCTTAGAGATTCCACTGCACCATTCTTCTGAGCCTCCTAATGCCTGAACACCCCCTTCCATGCATTAAGCCTGGCGCAGGCATAATGTGGTGCAAGGGTTAACAAAGTGGAGCAATGCATGCATTGCCCCCTTTGTAAATATGGCACAGCATTTTTACCAATGTAACACCACATTAGCGTCATAAAAATGACAATAATATGGCGCAAAGTGGCACATGGGCCTTCATGACTATGGCCCACAGGCCCAGATTTATGGAGCTCTAGCGCCACATTAGCGTCATTTTTTTTTAACGCTAATGTGCCATTAGGCTTCAAAACTTGTAGTGCCATATTTACAAAGTGGCCCAATGCGTCCATTGTGCTACTTTATAGCCCTGTGCGGCACACTATGCATGCCCCATGCATTATGTATGCAAAGGGGGCGTGTCCCCATTAGGGGGACCGCAAAAATGTCGCATTGGAATCTAAAAGATTCCACTGCATCATTTTTTGCAGCCACTTTTAACAGCAGCCGTTAAAAGGGGGCATGCCATTGGTTACAATGGGCCCCTAAGTACTGGTTAGGGTTAGCACCAAAATGTTGGCGCTAACCCTGAACAGTACCTCAATAGCATCAAAAGCTATTGCTCCCTACCCTGAGCGTTGGTGCGCCTTATTTTAAATATGGCGCTCACATGTAGGTGGTAGGGGGCGCCAAGGGGTGCAAGAAAAGTGGAGATGCTCTGGGTGCAGCGCCACTTTCCTTAAATCTGCCCCATGGTATCATAATTTTTGTGTTACCTGTTTACTGTTGTGTGTTAAACCAAATAAAAATGTATACAAGGTCTGCACGTTTTGGGATGTTAACAAGGCTACCATCAATTTCGTAATTAAAACTACATATTTTTACAGCAGAAAGCATTATACGGCATTAACGGCACCGAGATCAGTGGTAATTTGGATGGGTTGCATTAATGGCAAGGTTTCTAGAGTAATTCTTTCCACCAAAGTTTCTGTGAGTACTTACAGCCGTAGCTTAGGTTTTTTTTATTATCTACTTGGGCAAAAAAAAAAAAAAACAGCTTACTTTGACACACAAATTAAATACCTACGTAAATGATGCGGTGTCTGCTGCCATCATGTGGTCATATATAATTCATAATTCGTTGCATCCTCCGAATCTTCGGCGTGAAAAAATGGCTTCTTTGGGTTTTATCTGGAAAAATGGCTTCAATTAACCACATAAAAACATATTTAAGAGTCAAATGTAAGCTAGAAAACAAAAGCCGAATAGTTGGTGCTGGCCTCAAACCAGAAATCATTCTAAAAACGATTGTAAGCTTTTACCTTGAGAATAAGGACCCTACATCAGCAGCCAAGTTTTCTAATTCCTTATGAGTGACATTTCGATGGTTTCTGTGCACTTATGAGTGGCATTCGACGACTAAATGTGTGACACCTCCAGTGACACTTTTTTGCGAGTAAAATTAAGCAATAAAGTGCAATAAAGTGCATGGGCACAGATAAATATCAGAAAATATACAGTTTTGAGCAATGGAGGGGCCCGCGGGAAGCAAGAGCAATTCTCTAGTCTTCCCGCGGGTCATTTCGGGAAAGGAAGTGCCGGCGAGGGACAGGGATTGGGAAAAAGGTAAGTGGGGGCGGGTCTAGGGGGAGGAAATAAATGGGGTTGGGGTGGAGGGACCGGCCTCTTTTCCGCGCTACCATCGCGCGTTTTAATTTGGAGTCGGCCGGTCCCTGGGGATCTTCCATAGTGGGGAGTTTGTGGTACAGGTAGGCTGGGGTTTAGGGCAGGGAAGAGGCATATGGGCTTCTGCCGTGGGTTTAATACTAGGGGGCCGGGGCACGCTTTCAGCCCGCGGGGCCCCCTTTCACAATTACTGGGGGCGGCCATGCGCTCCTTTCGAGCGGCCGCCTCCCCCCCCCCTCTCTCAAGATTCAAGACACGCGTTTGCTGGCCAGCGGGCCTGCACTCGCGGCTTCAGGCGTGGGGCCCTCGCCACAGGCCTTCAGGGCCCAATTTAGCGAGTTAGGGCCAATACAGGCCACCCCCCCCAAAAAAAAAGAAAAATTATTATTATGAAAAGTAATAAATAACATTTTGTACAGGGAGGCTATTACGCAAGGAAACATTAACGCGCTCACAGCCCCCCCCCTCTGGTCAGGCCCCACGTCAAGACCCTGGGAGGCGGCAGGTTACGCAAGGCCCACGTATCCCATATCAACACTCCCTTGGTGGGCCGCAGCAAGGGGGCACAGGCAGGCAAGTGTAGGAGGGACCCCTGCCCCGGATATGTCCGTGCCATGCGGCCGGCGGCCGGAGAGGCCAGCAGACAGTACAGGCAACGTAGGAACCATGCCCCAAGACAGAGGAAGGGGCAGCTGGGTACGGGTCCCGAACAGAAGGGGACAGGAAGTCGGGGAGGATAGTGGTTTAGGTAGCACGATGGGAGCCAGTGGTGCATACGGCCATGCGGCGCGCGGAAGGTCAATGCCAACGCAAAAGGTTGGTAGAAAGAAGGCGACACCAACGGGGCGCAATACGGCCCTGGCACGTTGGTCAGAAGCGCTAGAGGGGCCTCCGGCGGCCTTCTCTACTCCGCAGGATCGGGGACAACACAGAATGGCGGACGCCATGTGGGTCACAATGACATGTCTAACAAATGGATGAGTGGGAGTGTTGGAAAAACGGATGTGTGCGAATAGGAGGTGCTGGAACTGGACTATGAATAGGTTTCTGGAAGAAGGGGAAGAGGGGGAGATCTGGGAAACAGAGGTACACAGCATAAGGGGGAAGGGAAGAGGACGCAGGAGCGGCGCAACCCCTCTCTCCGTTTCTATTTTTAGGAGCGGGACAACAGCACGGGTCCACATGAAAGAAGGCAGGACCAGGCATGGGGCCGAGGGGCCCGGAAGGTTTCGTGGCTTTCGGCTACACGTGGAAGAGGTAAAGGGCAATGGTGGTAGGTTTGGGGGACGGCGAAAAGGGGATGTCATCTCAACTTACAAGTCCTTTGGGGTGGGGGGAAGTTTCGACAGTTGACACACTGCTGCGAGCCAGAACTACAACTGAGGGCGAGGGCGGGGACAAGACAGCAGGAGAGAAGGCAGGCACAGGAGAGTAGGAAGGAGGAGAACACATGAAGAGGCTACCCTATATGGGTCTGGCTATGCCATTGTGCTCACACGTAGCGGAACAAGCGAAGGCAAGGATATGGAGACCCGATTATGTTGACATTTTTTAAACTATTACATAAGGACATACAAGCCAAAGGAGGGTCTAAGGAAGAGGAGTAGGAGTTGGCCCATAGGCCGAGGGTGCCAATTAATATGGACGTCAGGTTTTTTAATTTTACAAGCATTTATTGCGAGAAATATCCTGACATAGGCTATAGCGCTATTTAAATACAGGGACATCATTAAGCCATGGGGGGGATGTAGACCCAGAATTATGGATGCAGTGGATGGCATCATCACAATCCGCAGCAGCGACACATATGGCCAGTGGGTTACCGGTGGTATATAAGCCGTTTCAGGCACGTCCAGCCCGGGGGGGGGGGAAGGGGGGGACAAAGAACAACATTTAACACGACAGGAGCGTGCGGAAATTTCAACAAGGGTTTCTACTCCAGACATCCTTGTAAAAATGAAACATGACTGCTCCAAGTGCGGGGCCGTTACCAGGTTACTCAATGTTTTTCACTCTCCAGTCCCTCCGTACAACGGAGAGCGGCAAAAGGCAGAGGGACTCAGGGCGCTACTGCTCCAAAGGGGGCCTACGCCAGTTAGGTTAGTTTATTTTACCAGGGCTGCGTATATACACGGGTAGGGCAGCTGCTTTGAGTTAGCAGAAGGGTTTCAAGAAGGTTTCAGGGTCAGTTATCACGGCCCACGGGTGAGACACTGGGCAGACAACTTGCGGTCTGCAAAGGAATTACCACAGGTGGTAAGGAAAAAAGCTGGACAAGGAACGTCATTGGGCAGAATTGCGGGCCCGTTTCTTATGAGTGGCAAAGTTAGATTTTGATGATATCCCCGCTGGGACTCGTGCCGAAGAAGGCTCTGGGTGAAATCAGGTTGATACATCACCTCTCATGGCCGGAGGGCACATCTGTTAACGATTCCATGGCAGCGGAAGACACCAGACTGGTGTATGCATATGTGGATGATGCCGTAAAATTGGTCAGGGAGTGCGGCCATGGGGCAGAACTGGAAAAATGCGATATACAATCAGCTTTCAGGTTATTGCCGATACACCCAAAGGATTTTTTGATTTGCTGAGGATGCAGCTTGAAGGGGCAATCTATGTGGACAGGGTCCTGCCCATGGGTCGCGCGATATCATGCGCGTTGTTCGAAGTTTTTAGCACCTTCATGCAGTGGGTCTTTTGTCAAGAGTAGTGGGCATTATGCGGTGACCCATTATTTGGATGACTTCCTTTGCGGGAAGGAAAGGTTTCGTGGGGAGTGCCGGACGGCTCTGGAAGATTTTCATTATATGGCACAGCAGATGGGAGTGCCGTTGGCACCCAGAAAGACCAAAGGCCCCTCATAGGTTCTCACCTTTCTGGGTAGGGTCTTAAGACTCCATTATAATGACGGCCAGATTACCGGCACAGACAGTAACGGAGATGCTGTTTTTCTTGGTCACGGTGATAGGAAGCATGAAAAATCGATTCGAGACAGCCCAGAAGCGGTTGGGGTACCTTAACTTTGCTTGAAGGACAGTTAAAGGGGGAAGGACGTTTTGCAGGTGATTAGGGTTGTACATGTCAGGCGCAGTTTTGCCACACCACAGAATAAGAGGGTCAAGGGGACTCGGAAGATGTTAAGGTGGGAAATATTTCTGAAACAATTAATTGGGGTATCCAGGTGGTTCTGGGAAGAAGAGACAGTATGGCAGGTGCAGATATTTTCAGATGCGGCAGGAGCGCATGGTTTTAGAGATTTTCGGGGATGGCAGATGGTATCCGGAGGCGTGGACAGCATTTTGGTGACAACTAAGGAGAAACAATGCTTTTCTGGAAATTATTTTCCCTTTCTGGTGGCCATAACAGTATGGGGGCGTGAGTTAGCAAATAGGACAGTTTTCTTCAGAACCAACAACATGGCTGTCGTGGAGCTAGGAATGGACAGAAAGCGAGGGATGTGAAGGTTTTTTGCGCTGTTTGCGCCGATTCATGTTGCAGGGCTTATCTCTGAATTGTGATCTTTAAAGCTGTCCATATACCAGGAGTTGCCAACGAGATTGCGGTTTCCCTGACCCGTTTTCACAGTGGCAGCGTTTCTGTAACCTGGCGTCAGGAACGGAGCGGACCAAGACAGCGGTCCCGGCAGACAATTGGGAATGGGGGGTATGATGATCACGGGTAGGTGGAGATGTCTTTAGCGGACTCCTCTCGGCGAAGTTACCAGCTGGCCTGGGTTGTTTTTTTTTCAGTTTTGGAGCGGTTACAGGAAAGTTTTTGGGGGCAGAGTGACAAACAGCTAGAGCATCAGGTGTTTTGAGTTTTTTGTACTGTGCATGATTCAGAGAAGTTATCAGCGGCCATTATTGGGGGTAAACTGGCAAGTGGATCTTTTTATGGCAATTGTTTTTGATCACGACCCAGCAAGAAAGGATCTGTTGGAAGAATGTTAAAAGGTTGGGGCAGAATCAGAGCGGTGGGGGGTAGAACGGCCAGGGAACCCATTGATTTTGAGTTGTTGCTAGAGTTGTTACACGAATTACCGGTATGTTGCGCAGATGAATACGAGCTAGCACTTTTTCCGTTTAGGCAGGGGGGATGTTTTTGGAGCTTTTAGTCAATCCTCACGATTATCAAATAAGGAAGATGGGTTTTTTTCTGCACAGATCAAGGTCCAAGCTCACTAGTTTTCAGCTCTTACGAGTGTTGAGGATGGCGTTGGGATGTGGGGCCGCCGGGCCATGGTTTTTCGGCACGCATTCGTTTAGGATTGGGGCAGCTACGGCCGCAACGCATTTGGGTTTGGGACTGGGCAAAAGATCAAGGCGAGAGTCCGCTAGCGATCAAGGTGTTGTGTACTTTAAGTAAAGACCCTGAAAGGTGGGGCGATACAGTTGGGGGGGATTTAGAAGGGGGGGGGGGTTTGTTCTGTCAAAAAACACAGGTTACAGTTATTTTTCCATTACAGGAGATGCGTTTGGTCCATCACAGAGCAAGATGGTTACATGGCTGGTCGGCCATTCATTTGTCCACTGGGCAGCGAAGTTCGCGGAGAAAACAGACATATGGTCGGGTCCTGGGACTATCCAGCAGGCGGCACGAGGTGTTATGGTGGGACAAGAGCAGTAGGCGGTGGGGTAACCTGCTTCCTTTCATCACTGCTAATTTATTGAACTGGGGATGTTGCGGAATTGTTAATCATACATTTGGGAGAGGATGACCGTGTGAAATTGTCAGAACTCACGCTACTGCAACACATGCAGAGGGATTTGGAGATTCTCAAGCAAAAATGGCATGGTACATACTTGGGTGGATAGAATTTGTTCCACGTAGAGGGTGAAGAGGGGCATTTAAGTATGGAGCCAGGGAGCGGGCTCGAAAGATTTAAGTTTTTTTTTTGCTGAGCGCAAAGATAAAAAATTACTGAAACACGAGAACATTACAGAGCAGGAGGTTGCACTGTTCAGAAACAATGGTGTTCACCTGTTCACAATGGGAAATGCACAATATCTGACAGATCTGAGACTGCTGGCGGAAGATTTGTGGGGAGAAAATTTGTGGATTACAAACAAGAAATGAGAAGTACTGGGTCGCAGTATCGTGGCCTTTGGGGGGGTGGGGCAGCAAAACGCCAAATGGGTTTGTGCTGGTTGGCAGTAGATGGGGGAGGGTGGTGAGCCAGATGCGGGCTTGGCCACCCTTCCAGGGAATAAACAAGCAGGTGAAGGCTCTGAGTGGGGGTACGCACGAACCAAATGGGGCATGAAAGGAAAAGGGGAGTGCGTAGGGGAATGGAAACGAGATAAGGGTTTGAAGGAGAAGGATGAGCGAGGAGATGTTATTAGGAGGGCGTTATTAAAGTTACGGTTACGTTTGAAAGTTAATGGTTATGTTACTTATGCAATCCTGTCCTAATAAATGACCTTCTACACTAAAACAGCTGTCACTGAATTATTTCCTGATGGAGGGGCCCGCGGGAAGCAAGAGCAACGCTCTAGTCTTCCCGCGGGTCATTTCGGGAAAGGAAGTGACGGCGAGGGACAGGGATTGGGAAAAAGGTAAGTGGGGGGGGTCTAGGGGGAGGAAATAAAAGGGGTTGGGGTGGAGGGACCGGCCTCTTTTCCGCGCTACCATCGCGCGTTTTAATTTGGCCTCCCACCCACCCGGCAATTGGAAGAGCGATTGGAAGGACGGAAGTTAGAGTCTAATAGCAAGGGGGGGAGGGAAATTGTCAGTTAGGGCAGGTTGCAGGGGTGAGCGAGCAGTAGATGGGGGAGGGTGGTGAGTCAGATGCGGGCTTGGCCATCCTTCCAGGGAATAAACAAGCAGGTGAAGGCTCTGAGTGGGGGTACGCACGAACCAAATGGGGCATGAAAGGAAAAGGGGAGTGCGTAGGGGAATGGAAACTAGATAAGGGTTTGAAGGAGAAGGATGAGCGAGGAGATGTTAATAGGAGGGCGTTATTAAAGTTACGGTTACGTTTGAAAGTTAATGGTTATGTTACTTATGCAATCCTGTCCTAATAAATGACCTTTTACACTAAAACAGCTGTCACTGAATTATTTCCCGATGAGAATCTCTAGCAAGATCCGTAAACTGCTGCAAACCCCTGAAAAGGAAGGTCACTAACCAGTGGCGGATGCCATTTACGGTGACTGCACAGGCGGGCATATGGGTGGGTGCATAAAATAAATACATAACAGAAATAAAATAAATGCATAAATGAAATAAATAAAAGTTTACTTACCATGCTTGCTGCAGACACGTCCTCCTCGCTCCGGCCCTCCTCTTCTCATGTCACGTCCAAGGCCCCAGCTTACTTCCTTAACCAATCCTAGTGCTGCTCTCGAGCTGTTAACCAGCATGAGAGCAGTGCCAGGATTGGAGGGAGCAGCCTCTCTCAGTGCTCCTGAGGACACTGGAGGCCTGTGCAGACTCTGAACCCAGCTATCTGAGACAGCCGGACTGAGAGGTTTATAGTGCACATATCAGGCTGGCCATAGCAATGCGGTGGCAAAAGTGACATGAGCACTATAAACGAGTGCACAGGCAGCGCACCAAAACTGCCACTCAATAGGTCCCGCCCTGCCCAGACACTCGGTTCAGGACAGGTTGACGAAAGATACAATGGTAATGAATTAATTTCATTACCATTTTATTTTCCATCTGTGGGGCTTTTCTGGGGGCATTTAAGTGGGGCGACGCTCCTCTGCTCTAATGGAGGAGTTGCCCCTGTCACTAACCCACTATCTTTCCAGCCAAAAGCGCACTGGCTATTTTGTGAAATGAAGCATGGTATACTTGAGCAGCTCATGGCTGCAGAAGCACTAAAATCATAGCTGTGAAGTTCTCATTCAGAATATGTTTCACATTTCTGTTTGTACTGTGCCATAGTAAAGTGGTATTATATGTGCCATGGGCCTATAAATTAAATGCTACTAGTGGGCCTGCAGCACGTATTGTGCCATCCACTAAAGTAGCACTTTACAACATGTCTCTGGCCTTCTATTGTAGCGTATAGTGTAGTTTTAAGCTGCAGACGCGACCTAGAAAATAGGACTTTTGCCAGGCCTAAATCTTCCTTTTAAACACATAAACTCACCCCGAAAGTAGCCCCTGAACAGCCCACCAGGTTGGGTGTATTGTGTTTAAAGAGTGGGGCATGTGTTTTTAAGTTTTACATGTCCTGGTAGTGAAAACCTCCTACATTTGTTTTTCACTACTATAAGGCTTATCTCTGCCACTGAATATCATCAGATTACCCTATTATTACATTTATTAGGTGATAACATTTTATTGAGAGCAGGTCGGATAGGCAAATTTGAACTCAAATGAATTGTAGTCCTCTATGAGGGGGTGCAGCTAGCCACCGAGGAGCATGGTGGCGTCCTTCTAAGGCTCCTGGTCAGCGCAACCCTGAACTACGAATCTAGTCACACCTGCAGGCAGATTCTCCAGAGCTCTGCTGCCAAGCCATGCCGCCGTGTCCTGCTGCCTATGCCGACTTGGTTACTGGTGCCGGCTGTGTGCTGGGAGGTCCCTGCTACTGGGCCAGGATTGTGGCTGCAACCTGACGGAGCCTGGTACCACTAGGAGTGGTGAGAGAGTGGCCTAACCAGCGGTGCTCAGGTCCTGATTTGTGTCCATTTGATGTCTAACTTGGGGTGGAGGCCATTGCCCACCCATGCCGATTCCTGTACTGGCCTTCATCTCCAGCCCCAGGGTCCCCTTATGGATGACATGGCCTTTGCTTGGAGGCACTGACTGATGTGCCCTGGCCACTGGGGGGAGGGAGTGTGCCAGAACTTTGGGGCACATTGAACGCCACAGCTAGATTACCATTGCGAATCACATAATTGCTGCCCCCACTATGTCCTAGGATGGGGGATAATGAGCTCCTGTTCAGTTTTTTTGGCCCCTGTGCACTGTTTGGGCTTTGAATTCCTGAAGAAGGAGCCTGGGGGGGCCTGGATTCTGGGGTGACCTGTGCAATGAGGAGCACCCTGAAAATTCTGTTGGCAATGGTGAGTGACGTCAAGAGGTGGGGGTGCTACCATGCTACTGGGTACTTTCCTGCGGCTCTTATTTGTGTTTTTGTGGTTGGGGGGACCTGCTGACCTTCTGTGACCCCCCTCAGCATGCTGGGGCAGATGTGGGAAGATGCAACTATGTTGAAAGCCCTTTGACTGGGCAGGGGTTGATTCTCCTGCCCCCTTTTTTGCAGTCCACTGCCAGCTCTGAACTTTTATACCCTGACACTCTCTCACCTTTATCATTGGGTGGCTGCCCCTGGGCCTACACCTGTGATTCTTGCCACACCACTGTGGATTGCAAAACTTTGGACACCTTTTTATGGTGGCTGCCCTAGCCGTAGTGGAATCACTTCGGCTAGTGAGATTGCTGCCCAACAACCAGAGGCACAGTTCTTCCAGGGGGTTGTCCTTGCCTCTGTTCTGCAGGGGTGTGGTGACTCTTATCTCTGGTCACCATGCGGCAGATCTGTGGAGGTGCTCTACATCTGCAGTGTTACCCTTTGCCTGTTTCCTGCAGATGGCGTGCGGTGAGCTCCACTCAGTTTCTCTGGCACTTCAGGGATGATGTCTGCTGTCTGTTGCTGGGGCTTGACTGTGGCCCAAGTCTCAACACAAGCCAAAGTCCACCCATCAACTTCTATTCCCTGAGGGTATCTCTAGGATGAGACCTCCTAGAATTTCAGAGGCAAAAGATATGGCGCAGGCACTGCCATCTTCGACGTCTTCCGCTATGGACACCCTGCTCCATGAGTTCTCCGATATCAAAGTTTCCATGGGCTCCATTGGTGTCGCTGTCACAAAAACAGCAGAGGATGTGCAGTTGATTTGCAGGGACATTGCCTCCTATCATCAGAAGCTGGTCAACACGGAGACCCACTTCACAGAGTTGGAAGCATGCATTCATGGCCTCCCGGACTGATCTATGGAGATGGGTGCACTAGGAGGAAAGTGATTGACTTCAAGGATAGGAGCAGAAGGGACAATGTTTATATCTGTGGTTTGCTGAAAATAGTGGAGGAGGCATACATTACCTCATTCCTCTGTGACTTTTTGCCAAAATTGTTGGGTTTTGCTTCACCCTGAAACAGGAGGTACAGCGGGCACACATGTCCATTCATGCACCTCCTCTGCTTCCACACAGCAACCTAGGCCCATCCTGTCATGCCTTCTGCAGCACCAACAGGTATCAATCAGTATTATACCTACCTGATTTTTCAATCAACCAATCAATCAGGAATTTGTAAAGCGCACTACTCACCCTTGAGGATCTCAAGGCGCTGAGGTGGGGGGGCAGAGGTGCTGCTACTGCTCGAACAGTCAGGTTTTGAGAAGTTTCCCGAAGGTAAGGAGGTCTTTGGTCTGACGCAGATGGATGGGAAGAGTGTTCCACGTCTTGGCGGCGAGGTGCGAGAATGATTTGCTGCTGGTTGTGGTTCTGCGGACGCATGGGATGGTTGCAAGGGCGAGGTCGGCGGAGCGGAGATGCTGGGTCGGGGTGTAGAAGGAGAGCCATCTGTTGAGGTATTCTAGCCCGGTGTTGTGCAGTGCTTTGTGAGCGTGAGTGAGGAGTTTGAAGGTGATTCTCTTGTTGACTGGGAGCCAGTGCAGGTCTCTCAGATGGCCTGTGATGTGGCAGGGGATGTCCAGGATGAGGCATTCAGAGGCATTCTGAATGCATTGCAGCCTCTTCTGGAGTTTGGCCATGGTTCCTGCGTAGAGGGCATTGCTGTAGTCCAGTTTGCTGCTTACAAGGGCTTGGGTGACTGTTCTCCTGGTTTCGGTGGGGATCCATTTGTAGATCTTTCGGAGCCTGCGGAGGGTGTTGAAGCAGGAGGAGGAGATGGCGTTGATTAGCTGAGTCAAGAATAATGAGGATACCAAGATGAATGGTAAGCTGCGTGCGTGGTCGGTGGGAGTTGGAGAGGCCCCGAGAGTGGCAGGCCACCAGGAGTCATCCCATGCGGAGGGGTGGAGCCGAAGATGAGGACTTCCGTCTTGTCGGAATTGAGTTTGTTCTTCATCTATTCGGCGATGGCCTTCATTCCTTCGTGGAGAATGGTCTTGGCAGAGTCCTTGGTGAGGGAGAGGATCAGTTGGGTGTCGTCGGTGTATGAGATGATGTTGAGGTTGTGAGATCGGGCAATGTTAGCGAGTGGGGCCATGTAGACGTTGGTGGCTTTGGAGCGGAATGGGGGGAGACTGTCTCTCTGGGTTCTGCTAGTGAGAAAGGAGGTGACCCAGTCCAGGGCTCTGTCGTGGATTCCTTCATTGCTGAGGCATGTGCATAGGGTGTGGTGGCAGACGGTGTTGAACGGGGCCGAGAGGTCCAGGAGGATGAGGGCTGCGGTTTTGCTATTTTCCAGTATGGTTCTGATGTCGTCGGTGGCGGTGATGAGGGCAGTTTCGGTACTGTGGTTCCTGCTGAATCTGGATTGGGAAGGGTCCAGGGTGCATTTCTCCTTGAGGAAGCGGGTTAGTTGTCTGTTGACAGACTTCTCGGTTACTTTTGCTGGGAAGGGGAGCAGGGAGATAGGTCGGAAGTTCTTGAGGTCCTTTGGGTCCGCCTTAGGTTTTTTGAGGAGGGTGTTGATTTTGGTGTGTTTCCAGCTCTATGGCTCTCCAGCTCTGCATTTTCTCTCTCTCTTTCTTTCAGCAGATTTCTCCCCAGATACCAACTTTGTCAGGAATCAATTTCTGGCCTTGCAGCTCCACCTTTGAAAGCAGGACATCCGATACAGCCTTCTAGAACCAGCAATGATACTTATAATTGTGGACGGCAGGAATCAGAAGTATGATAACCCAGAAGTCCTGGATGCCTTGGACGCCTCTGACCTGAACACCCGAGACCCCCTTCTGGTCCCTCGACTGCTGCATAGACGTAGGAGGACCATGCACTCAGCGATCAGGAAGAGCAACCATGACTGGAGAGGGTCACCCAACTTTGGATGGGGGTAAGCATCTCAAGAAATCTTTGGGGGGGCAAGGGACAAGTCACACTTGCTGCTCAGGGCGTAGGATATTTGCCCATCTTTCTTTGGCTTCCTGGATTGACTGCAGCCCTTCCACAGCTTACCACAGCCCTGGTGGTGCTGAGTGGGTTGCTTTCTGGTGGTCTGCTGGTGCTGCCTTGCTGCTCAACCAGCGCCTGGTGTGATGCCCTGAAGCCTCCCCACTTCTGGCCCAACTGGATGGCATATAAAGACACTGGCTGCTGAACTGTTTTGCTGACCCTGGCTGAGACTATCCCTGTGTTGCTGAATGTGCGTGCCGGCAGTAATGCATACTATGTTCTTGGTTCCTAATGTATACTATGTTGTTTGATTATGCATTTTCTGGTTTCTTAGTAGTTACTTTTAGTGCTGGGCTGCCAGGCCCATTTATTTACCTTGCCTGTTCTGTACTGGATGGGATGTCCGGTGGTTGGGGTTTGGGCCTTGGGTCCCTCTTACCCTAGATGACCATTATGAGGGGTTTACACTCTCATGCTGTCGTTACATGGCTCGTGGCCTGCTGCTGCGGATCGGTGATCTTCCTCCATCCTGGATCTACAGCTATCATTGTTCCCACTCTCCTGAGATGATTGTAGAGACAGGGAGTTAGCGTTTCAACTCTGGGTTTCAGTTTAGTCTTTCTCTTCACTTACCGCAGGATTCATTGCCTGAATATAGACTAGTTACTGGCTTTCACCTAACCCTCTATCATGTAGTTCCCTTTCCCTCTCTCCCATCGCCCTCCTGAGGTCTCGTCTCATCTATGACGCACACACACTGCCTAGGCTGACCTTCCCTTTGCAGATTTCCTGCCTTAATGTGAATGGCCTTAGCCAGTATATTAAGTGACAGAAAATCCTCTCTTTCTTACGGACACACAGCCTGGATGTGGCAGTATTTCAGGAAGCACACCTGTTCCCCACTGAGCATGATAAACTTAGGCGGGATTGAATGAGCATGATGATACGCGCCAGCAAGATGCAGGCTTCCCTCCAATAAACAACTCACTTAATGCACAGGAAAAGTGGGGTGGTCATCTTATTTCATGAGTCCGTGGCGGTTCACATCCATGACGAATCTTTCATTGTGGACTCCATTTGTGCCCCAGTGGGTGATAAGGCAGACTTACTTGCATCACTAAATAAACTTCTCTCCTTGAATCATCGAAACATACAACACATTGCCAACCCTCGCTCTTCTTAAGGAGTTGCTGGGAGCCAAATATGATATGAACTTCCATTGGCACTTTTTTGGTTGTGTCAGTGGCACTATCAGAGGTGGGAAAAAGCTGGTCAGCTGTTAGCCACACTGTTGCATCAGTGGCAGTCGCTCAGAATTATATCAGCAATTAGGTCTGCACTTGATGGGCTCCTTAATAATCCTCATGACATACTGAGTAAATTTGCTACTTTTCATGAGACCCTCTACTCCTCCTCAGAGCCAGCTCATGCTATCACAGAGCAAACCTTTCTGGTGGGCCTTGCTCTCCTGGGCTGACATCAGCGATGAGGAAATTGCCCAGGCCAGTGATCGTATGGCAACTATGAAGGCCCTGGGAGACAAATGAAGATTGTGGCAAAGGTCTTGGCCACCAGGCTCAAGATATATATTCCCCTCCTGATCCACCTCTCACAGATGGGATTCATGCCTTGCCACACTTTGGTGAATCATCTGTGGATGCTTTCCCATCAGCTGTGGCAGGTGTGGCAGGACAATGATGAGAAGGTGCTTGTCTCTCTTGACTCCAAGAAGGCGTTCGACCAGGTGGACTGGCCATACCTGTTCTGGGGGAAGGGTACATCAGCAAAGTCCAGTGGCTTTATAGTGCTCCAACAGCTTCAGTGACCTGTGCGGGATTTTCCTCCCCCTTTTTTGCTGTCTGCTGTAGCATGAGGTGGGGGTGTCTACTCTCCTCACTGTTATTTTTGCTTGTGCTGGAACCATAGGTGGCTAAGATATGCACTGCGCCAAGTATTCATGGGATAGCTATGCCCGTGGGTGAGAGGAAGATGTTTTAATATACAAATAACATCTTGGCAGCCCTCCCCAGCCCCGCTAAATTGATCCTAGACCTCATGCCGGTGATTGAGTCCGTCTCCGCCTTCTCTGGCTACAGTATATACTGGTCAAAGTGTAGAGCGATGCCTATGACATTGTCAACTACAGTGGCTTCCCGGGGTGGCACCGATTGCTTGGTGGACTGTAAGTTTGAGGTATTTGGGGGGGTGTCCTGAGTAGTGATCTCTTAAGGTGTGGTACATGATAACATCGCTCCTATCTTGGACAGTGTACTGACTGAATTCACAACCTAGTTGGTTTTGTGCTTGCCTCTGTGGGGTCATGTTCAAATTATAAAAATGAACGTGATGCCGAGGTTTAATTATCAATTCAGAAGGTTTCTCATGGCCTGCTTTGGGAGATTGAGCAGATAATCCGGTCTTTTGTGTGGGAGGGATGCAGGTCTCACCTCAAGGCCACTAAACTGCATGCTAGAACCACTCCAGGGGGGCCTGGATCTGCACACAAGTAGAATCTTGCTGATTGGCATTGCAATTATCACATGTGGTAGAGATGCTGGAGTCGGCTAATGATGTGCCCACCTGGGTCTTTCTGGAGCGCCATCTGCTGCAATCAAGAGAAGAGCTTACACCCCTCTACATGGGTCATAGACAGTATGGCAACTTGGGGAGTATGATTATACATACCACGCACTATGCTTGGTGTTGTGCTCACCACTTGCTTCACACTTTGTGTACACCCCATCTTTAGGTGCCTCTCTGGCAGGATAGTAAGATTGAGGAGAGGAGATCAACTAGTCGCATTGGAGGACTAGGTGGATATGCTAAGTGAATAACGTGGTGTGGGACGGTAAACTGGTTCCCTTTGCTGCTCTAGTGCATGACTATGGATTGTCTCAGTCACAGTACTGGCAGTATCGGTATCTCACAGATAGCCTGTGTCACACACTGGGTGGTTCCACCTTATTACATGACACAGGATACGCTGTTACAATACAGCCTGACTTTGGAAGGTTACAGGTGCACTATGGCAGAACTGTACGTCACCCTTACGGATGTCCTCTTCTTGCGGCCTACAGCCCATAATTTGCACTGCTGGTGGGAACAGAGGCTAGGCCTCTCCATTCCTGATGAGTATTGGCACAACCTTCTTGAAGAACATGACAGCTTTCTTCAGGTGGACAGGTTAAAATTTAGATATTTTAAGGTCTTGCACCTTTGGCACAGGATGCCAGAACGCTTGTGTAGGGTGCGAATGACAGAGGACTACAAGTGCTGGAGATGCAACACAACTAGCTATGACATTGTACATGTTCTGTGGGACTATATGGTGCTTCCGCACTACTGGATCTCTGTTTGGGATACCTTGATGACACACAAGACGGTGCCCCTGCACCTGGTCACCCACCTAGTCCTGCTTCATGACGTCTACCTTACGAACTTGGCACGTCATGGTAAGCGATGGCTGGCTTAGACCCTGGCAATGGCAAGGGTGGAAATCTTGTGCCATTGGAAATCAACTATGCCACCGTCGAATAGTACACACTGACATACACAATATGGCCGCTTACAAGCTACTCATTTATAAGCTTAACCCCTTCGCTGCCAGGCCTTTTCCCCCTCCTGTGCCGAGCCTTTTTTTGGCTATTTGGAGCAGTTCGCGCTTAGGCCCTCATAACTTTTTGTTCACATAAGCTACCCACGCCAAATTTGCGTCCTTTTTTTCCAACATCCTAGGGATTCTAGAGGTACCCAGACTTTGTGGGTTCCCCAGAAGGAGGCCAAGAAATTAGCCAAAAAACAGTGAAAATTTCGTTTTTTTTAAAAAAATGGGAAAAATGGGCTGCAGAAGAAGGCTTGTGGTTTTTTCCCTGAAAAGGGCATCAACAAAGGGTTTGCGGTGATAAAATCACCAGCTTCCCAGCTTTCAGGAACAGGCAGACTTGAATCAGAAAACCCAATTTTTCAACCCAATTTTGGCATTTTACTGGGACATACCCCATTTTTACGATTTTTTGTGCTTTCAGCCTCCTTCCAGTCAGTGACAGAAATGGGCATGAAACCAACGCTGGATCCCATAAACCGCAACATTTCTGAAAAGTAGACAAAATTCTGAATTTAGCAAGGGGTAATTTGTGTAGATCCTACAAGGGTTTCCTACAGAAAATAACAACTGAAAAATAAAAATATTGAAATTGAGGTGAAAAAAACATCAATTTTTCTGTAAGTTTTACTCTGTAACTTTTTCCTGCAATGTCAGATTTTCGAAAGCAATATACCGTTACGTCTGCTGGACTCTTCTGGTTGCGGGGATATATAGGGCTTGTAGGTTCATCAAGAACTCTAGGTACCCAGAGCCAATAAATGACCTGCACCCTGCAGTGGGTTTTCATTCTATGCCGGGTATACAGCAATTCATTTGCTGAAATATAAAGAGTAAAAAATAGCTATCAAGAAAACCTTTGTATTTCCAAAATGGGCACAAGATAAGGTGTTGAGAAGCAGTGGTTATTTGCACATCTCTGAATTCCGGGGTGCCCATACTAGCATGTGAATTACAGGGCATTTCTCAAATAGACGTCTTTTTTACACACTGTCTTACATTTGGAAGGGAAAAATGTAGAGAAAGACAAGGGGCAATAACACTTGTTTTGCTATTCTATGTTCCCCCTAGTCTCCCGATAAAAATGATACCTCACTTGTGTGGGTAGGCCTAGCGCCCGCGACAGGAAACGCCCCAAAGCGCAACGTGGACACATCACAGAAAACAGACCTGTTTTTAGCAAAGTGCCTACCTGTAGATTTTGGCCTCTAGCTCAGCCGCCACCTAGGGAAACCTACCAAACCTGTGCATTTCTGAAAACTAGAGACCTAGGGGAATCCAAGATGGGGTGATTTGTGTGGCTCGGACCAGGTTCTGTTACCCAGAATCATTTGCAAACCTCAAAATTTGGCTAAAAAAACACATGTTCCTCACATTTCTGTGGCAGAAAGTTCTGGAATCTGAGAGGAGCCACAAATTTCCTTCCACCCAGCGTTCCCCCACGTCTCCCGATAAAAATGATACCTCACTTGTGTGGGTAGGCCTAGCGCCCGCGACAGGAAACGCCCCAAAGCGCAACGTGGACACATCACAGAAAATAGACCTGTTTTTAGCAAAGTGCCTACCTGTAGATTTTGGCCTCTAGCTCAGCCGCCACCTAGGGAAACCTACCAAACCTGTGCATTTCTGAAAACTAGAGACCTAGGGGAATCCAAGATGGGGTGATTTGTGTGGCTCGGACCAGGTTCTGTTACCCAGAATCCTTTGCAAACCTCAAAATTTGGCTAAAAAAACACATGTTCCTCACATTTCTGTGGCAGAAAGTTCTGGAATCTGAGAGGAGCCACAAATTTCCTTCCACCCAGCGTTCCCCCACGTCTCCCGATAAAAATGATACCTCACTTGTGTGGGTAGGCCTAGCGCCCGCGACAGGAAACGCCCCAAAGCGCAACGTGGACACATCACAGAAAACAGACCTGTTTTTAGCAAAGTGCCTACCTGTAGATTTTGGCCTCTAGCTCAGCCGCCACCTAGGGAAACCTACCAAACCTGTGCATTTCTGAAAACTAGAGACCTAGGGGAATCCAAGGAGGGGTGACTGGCGGGGCTCGGACCAGGTTCTGTTACCCAGAATCCTTTGCAAAGCTCAAAAATTGGCTAAAAAAACACATGTTCCTCACATTTCTGTGGCAGAAAGTTCTGGAATCTGAGAGGAGCCACAAATTTCCTTCCACCCAGCGTTCCCCCACGTCTCCCGATAAAAATGATACCTCACTTGTGTGGGTAGGCCTAGCGCCCGCGA
Organism: Pleurodeles waltl; assembly: GCF_031143425.1. Classification (NCBI taxonomy): domain Eukaryota; kingdom Metazoa; phylum Chordata; class Amphibia; order Caudata; family Salamandridae; genus Pleurodeles; species Pleurodeles waltl. The sequence continues at coordinate 519,226,312 of NC_090448.1, forward strand.
CAGGAAACGCCCCAAAGCGCAACGTGGACACATCACAGAAAACAGACCTGTTTTTAGCAAAGTGCCTACCTGTAGATTTTGGCCTCTAGCTCAGCCGCCACCTAGGGAAACCTACCAAACCTGTGCATTTCTGAAAACTACAGACCTAGGGGAATCCAAGGAGGGGTGACTGGCGGGGCTCGGACCAGGTTCTGTTACCCAGAATCCTTTGCAAAGCTCAAAAATTGGCTAAAAAAAACACATGTTCCTCACATTTCTGTGGCAGAAAGTGCTGGAATCTGGGAGGAGCCACAAATTTCCTTCCACCCAGCGTTCCCCCAAGTCTCCCGATAAAAATGATACCTCACTTGCGTGGGTAGGCCTAGCGCCCGCGACAGGAAACGCCCCAAAGCGCAACGTGGACACCACCAAAATTTTGGAAGAAAACAGAGGTGTTTTTTGCGAAGTGACTACCTGTAGGTTTTGGCCTCTAGCTCAGCCGGCACCTAGGGAAACCTACCAAACCTGTACATTTCTGAAAACTAGAGACCTAGGGGAATCCAAGGAGGGGTGACTGGTGGGGCTCAGACCAGGTTCTGTTACCCAGAATCCTTTGCAAAGCTCAAAAATTGGCTAAAAAAACACATGTTCCTCACATTTCTGTGGCAGAAAGTTCTGGAATCTGAGAGGAGCCACAAATTTCCTTCCACCCAGCGTTCCCCCACGTCTCCCGATAAAAATGATACCTCACTTGTGTGGGTAGGCCTAGCGCCCGCGACAGGAAACGCCCCAAAGAGCAACGTGGACACATCACAGAAAATAGACCTGTTTTTAGCAAAGTGCCTACCTGTAGATTTTGGCCTCTAGCTCAGCCGCCACCTAGGGAAACCTACCAAACCTGTGCATTTCTGAAAACTAGAGACCTAGGGGAATCCAAGATGGGGTGATTTGTGTGGCTCGGACCAGGTTCTGTTACCCAGAATCCTTTGCAAACCTCAAAATTTGGCTAAAAAAACACATTTTCCTCACATTTCTGTGGCAGAAAGTTCTGGAATCTGAGAGGAGCCACAAATTTCCTTCCACCCAGCGTTCCCCCACGTCTCCCGATAAAAATGATACCTCACTTGTGTGGGTAGGCCTAGCGCCCGCGACAGGAAACGCCCCAAAGCGCAACGTGGACACATCACAGAAAACAGACCTGTTTTTAGCAAAGTGCCTACCTGTAGATTTTGGCCTCTAGCTCAGCCGCCACCTAGGGAAACCTACCAAATCTGTGCATTTCTGAAAACTAGAGACCTAGGGGAATCCAAGGAGGGGTGACTGGCGGGGCTCGGACCAGGTTCTGTTACCCAGAATCCTTTGCAAAGCTCAAAAATTGGCTAAAAAAACACATGTTCCTCACATTTCTGTGGCAGAAAGTTCTGGAATCTGAGAGGAGCCACAAATTTTCTTCCACCCAGCGTTCCCCCACGTCTCCCGATAAAAATGATACCTCACTTGTGTGGGTAGGCCTAGCGCCCGCGACAGGAAACGCCCCAAAGCGCAACGTGGACACATCACAGAAAACAGACCTGTTTTTAGCAAAGTGCCTACCTGTAGATTTTGGCCTCTAGCTCAGCCGCCACCTAGGGAAACCTACCAAACCTGTGCATTTCTGAAAACTACAGACCTAGGGGAATCCAAGGAGGGGTGACTGGCGGGGCTCGGACCAGGTTCTGTTACCCAGAATCCTTTGCAAAGCTCAAAAATTGGCTAAAAAAAACACATGTTCCTCACATTTCTGTGGCAGAAAGTGCTGGAATCTGGGAGGAGCCACAAATTTCCTTCCACCCAGCGTTCCCCCAAGTCTCCCGATAAAAATGATACCTCACTTGCGTGGGTAGGCCTAGCGCCCGCGACAGGAAACGCCCCAAAGCGCAACGTGGACACCACCAAAATTTTGGAAGAAAACAGAGGTGTTTTTTGCGAAGTGACTACCTGTAGATTTTGGCCTCTAGCTCAGCCGGCACCTAGGGAAACCTACCAAACCTGTACATTTCTGAAAACTAGAGACCTAGGGGAATCCAAGGAGGGGTGACTGGTGGGGCTCGGACCAGGTTCTGTTACCCAGAATCCTTTGCAAAGCTCAAAAATTGGCTAAAAAAACACATGTTCCTCACATTTCTGTGGCAGAAAGTTCTGGAATCTGAGAGGAGCCACAAATTTCCTTCCACCCAGCGTTCCCCCACGTCTCCCGATAAAAATGATACCTCACTTGTGTGGGTAGGCCTAGCGCCCGCGACAGGAAATGCCCCAAAGCGCAATGTGGACACATCACAGAAAACAGACCTGTTTTTAGCAAAGTGCCTACCTGTAGATTTTGGCCTCTAGCTCAGCCGCCACCTAGGGAAACCTACCAAACCTGTGCATTTCTGAAAACTAGAGACCTAGGGGAATCCAAGGAGGGGTGACTGGCGGGGCTCGGACCAGGTTCTGTTACCCAGAATCCTTTGCAAAGCTCAAAAATTGGCTAAAAAAAACACATGTTTCTCACATTTCTGTGGCAGAAAGTTCTGGAATCTGGGAGGAGCCACAAATTTCCTTCCACCCAGCGTTCCCCCAAGTCTCCCGATAAAAATGATACCTCACTTGCGTGGGTAGGCCTAGCGCCCGCGACAGGAAACGCCCCAAAGCGCAACGTGGACACCACCAAAATTTTGGAAGAAAACAGAGGTGTTTTTTGCGAAGTGACTACCTGTAGATTTTGGCCTCTAGCTCAGCCGGCACCTAGGGAAACCTACCAAACCTGTACATTTCTGAAAACTAGAGACCTAGGGGAATCCAAGGAGGGGTGACTGGCGGGGCTCGGACCAGGTTCTGTTACCCAGAATCCTTTGCAAAGCTCAAAAATTGGCTAAAAAAACACATGTTCCTCACATTTCTGTGGCAGAAAGTTCTGGAATCTGAGAGGAGCCACAAATTTCCTTCCACCCAGCGTTCCCCCACGTCTCCTGATAAAAATGATACCTCACTTGTGTGGGTAGGCCTAGCGCCCGCGACAGGAAACGCCCCAAAGCGCAACGTGGACACATCACAGAAAACAGACCTGTTTTTAGCAAAGTGCCTACCTGTAGATTTTGGCCTCTAGCTCAGCCGCCACCTAGGGAAACCTACCAAACCTGTGCATTTCTGAAAACTAGAGACCTAGGGGAATCCAAGGAGGGGTGACTGGCGGGGCTCGGACCAGGTTCGGTTACCCAGAATCCTTTGCAAAGCTCAAAATTTGGCTAAAAAAACACATGTTCCTCACATTTCTGTGGCAGAAAGTTCTGGAATCTGAGAGGGGCCACAAATTTCCTTCCACCCAGCGTTCCCCCACGTCTCCCGATAAAAATGATACCTCACTTGTGTGGGTAGGCCTAGCGCCCGCGACAGGAAACGCCCCAAAGCGCAGCGTGGACACATCTCATTTTTTCATTGAAAACAGTGCCTACCTGTAGTTTTTGGCCTGTAGCTCAGCCAGCACCTAGGGAAACCTACCAAACCTGTGCATTTCTGAAAACTAGAGACCTAGGGGAATCCAAGATGGGGTGACTTGAGGGGCTCTGACCAGGTTCTGTTACCCAGAATCCTTTCCAAACCTCAAATTTTGGCTAAAAAAACGCATTTTTCACACATTTCGGTGAGAGAAAGTTCTGGAATCTGAGTGGAGCCACAAATTTCCTTCCACCCAGCGTTCCCCCAAGTCTCCCGATAAAAATGATACCTCACTTGTGTGGGTGGGCCAGGTGCCTCCAACAGAATAAGGCCCAAAACTTGTAGAGATACAGGGGATAGTACTGCGAGTTTATAAGGACATATTCTTTTATACATCTTTAGACTGACTCTGCTTTGGGGACCCACATACGTGAGGTGTCATTTTATTTGGGAGACTGAGGGGAACACTGGGGAGTAGGAATTTTGTGTTGGAGTGGTGATCGTACGAAGAAAAGTCAGGAAAATATGCTTTTTTTAAGCACATTTTGAGGTTTACAGAGGAGTCTGGGTAAGAAAATGTTGGGGGATCCACGCAAGCCACTCCTCCCTGGACTCCTTGGGGTGTCTAGTTTTAAAAAATGTCTGGGTTTGGTAGGTTTCCCTAGATGAAGGCCGCACACAGGACCAAAAACATAGGTGCCCTCTCCCCCCCCAAACACAGGTAGTTTTGTAATATATCGTTTTGATGTGCCCACATACGTCCGTGATGTGCCAAACACTAAAATTTTGAAAAGAAACACACTTAGGTTATGTGCAAAAGACCCCTCACCCACCAACCAAGTTGGTGGCATGCTTCATCATCGGGGTCCCACCTGAGGCACCTAGCGTGTCATAGGTGTGCTGCGACGCCTGATTACAGCGGAGCAGGTTTGGTCATTTTTACCACACATACTGGTTGGATTTGGCACGAGGGTGAGTGATGGTTCAGTGGATCAAATTTTACTAACAAGAGCTTTCACAAAAATGAAAAGCACTGTTAGTAACTGAAAGGCAAAAAACTGAACCAATGACTCACAGCTCGTGAGCTGTAAAGCCGCGACAAGGCACCAACCGCTTTACAGTCCATTCACACAACTTTCATACATGACACACACAAGGCCATTCACACCGCCAGCCACGGGCCCAGCACATTACAACACTCACATCGACAGACAGCGCCACTCAAGGGCCCATCACTTACATACGCCCACATGCCTGATACAACAATCACACCAGCTGATGGGAGTGTGTGGACTGGTGTTTGGCTGGCAGTGTGTTGCAGTAGCCAACATCAAGTCAATATGTACAGTCTCAGCCAAGCCCCACTCCACACACAATGGCATCATATATATATTTTTTTTTTAAACAGAGGAACCCCTAACTAAGTAGAAAGAATTACAAAACAACAAACACAAAAGCTCTAACTAAGAACATGACAGAAATGCTAACCATGAAACTAAACACATGAAAATACAAAACAGACATGAGTTTACACTCATGGTTGTTCCCAGAAATTCTTCTGGGTGTGGTAATTCTTAAAACAAGCACCGACACACAGCCCAGGCTTTGAAGGACAATCTGGGCAGTACATTCGAGACTCCCTCCGGATACCTCTTCGAAAACACACTCTACATTTCTTAGCTGGAAAGTCTTTTTTGGGTGTGGGAGGAATGTGCTCAGCAAAGTGGCGATCTTTCAATCTAGCCACATCCTCCACCACTGCTTCTCTAGGAACTCTGGCCTGTTCCACCACAATAAGGCTCTCTATCACTGACTCCTGAAATTTCACAAATGTCATCTTTGAGTCTGGAGACCTATCCCTAAACACAATAAAAGCATTGAAGGTTGCTAAGTGGAAGAGGTGAAGTGCTAACTTCTTATACCAAACATAAGACTTACGAATAGCAGTATAAGGTTCCAACCTCTGGTCAACTCTATCTACACCTCCCATGTGCTTATTATAATCTAAAATGCACACAGGTTTGCGCACTTCAGCAACCTGGCCCCAAACAGTCACAGGGGAAGTACTCTCATCATGGATGGTACTTAGCATGTAGACATCCCTCTTGTCTGAAAATTTCAAAGCTAGCAGCTCCTCGTTCCGCAAGGCACAGCACTGTCCCCTCTCAAGTTTTTTACAGACAAGCTCCCTTGGATAGCCTTTCCGGTTAGAACGGATTGTGCCACAAGCAACTGTGTCCACTCTAAACAATTCCTTGAACAACTGCACACCAGTGTAGAAGTTATCTACATACAAATGGTGACCTTTGTTGAACAGTCGTCTACCAAGATCCCACACTATTTTCTCAGTAACTCCAAAAGTGGGAGGACAACCAGGGGGGTCAATATTGGAATCCCTACCAGTGTACACACGGAAACTATACACATATCCTGTCCTACTTTCAGACAGCATATACAATTTAATTCCATATCGTGCCCTTTTGCTAGGAATGTACTGCCTAAAAACCAAACGACCCTTGAAGAGGACCAAAAACTCGTCCACACTTATCTCTTTGCCTGGAACATAGACCTCCGAAAACCGATCTACAAAATGATCAAGGACAGGCCTAATCTTAAAAAGACGGTCAGAATCTGGGTGATCTCGTGGCAAGGCTAATGCATTGTCAACAAAATGCAGCCTCCTAAGAAGAAGCAAATACCGATTACGACTCATGGTAGCTGGAAATATAGCTGTTGCCATCAAGGGACTAGTAGACCAATAAGAAGCCAGTGACGGCTTCCTTATCAACCCCATCAAAAAAGTCAAACCCAAAAACTGTTTTATCTCCTCCAAATTTGTGGGAATCCACTGGGCAGCTCTAGAGTGTGGCCTAAGTCTAGCAGCGTTGTCCCTCAAATGCTGCTCCGCATACAAATTAGTCTGCTCAACAATCTCTTCCAAAAACACATCATCCATGAATAACTCAAAGAAATTGATAGGCATAAAGTTCTCTGTATTGGCGTTACACCCCGGGAGACCAGTAAAGGCAGGCAACTCTGGCTGCTCCATGTTTGGGACAACCCAGACATCAGGTCTTCTAACGGGAAACCTTTCAGCCCCAGGTTGCTGCACTATTGGCACATCAATGTCCTCCTCTAAAACAGAACCTTCATCTGCACTGAGTGTGGCTTCATCATCAGAAGATTCCCCTCCAACAGAAACATCACTGCCAGAATCTCTGACTTCCTCCTCTGCCTCAGATGCAGAGTCCGTCTCATAGTCATGATCAGACTGTGACTCAAAAAGCATACCAACCACCTGCTGAGCGGTCATCCTACGGCTAGCCATGATCTCTCCTGCTAAAATTAACTGGACAAATTCACCACCAACAACCAGCACTGTGTAAGACAAGTAACAAAGTGTAGCTTTGTTAGTAAGAGTTACAAACTCAAAAACTATACCGCTCACTTGCCTGAAAAAGCTTGATTCACCAGCAACTACACAGCAATCACCAATGATATCCCACTAAAAAGAAAGAAAGAAAGGCAAATTAGAAATAAGACAAAACAAATATCATTGTGCACAAACCTAAGGACAATTTCACACACAATCCTGCATTTAGTACACCCCCTACAAACATGTCATTCATGCATGGCAACAATACTCCTTTGGAGTAAATTGTTTTTACTTACCTAAAACATGCAACTGTGCAAACTGCAGATCAACCACCGCCAAAACCGCAAGGAGCCACAGCAAATAAAGCAAAAGCTTTGAACTAGAACAAAAAGGAGGAAAACATTTATTATCACAAATGCAAAGACTTCTTCAGTTGACAAACACCCCACCATCAAACATTTTAGAAATTGGTGCCTAAGTGGATTCTGCCATAGGGGCAGATGGGCCTACTAAAAAAATAGGCCTGTCTGCCCAAGGAAGCCAAAAAATACCTTTAGTACTGTGTCCCCATGGAGAGCGACCCTTGCCAAAGGGGACAGCCCTCAAACAAAAAAAAACACACACAACACTATCCCTGGTGCCTAAGTGGCTTCTGCCCCCTTGGGGGCAGGTGGGCCTAAGAAAATAGGCCCATCTGCCCCCAGGGGGTGTAGAAATGGCCAACAGGTCAATGCCCCCCTTGGGGGGGCGCCCCGTGACCAAGGGGACGCCCCCCCACAAAAATAAACAAATAAAAAACAATCCCTGGCGTTCTAGTGGTTTCTGCCCCCCTTGGGGGCAGATCAGCCTAAAAATAATAGGCTGATCTGTCTCCAAGGGGTGAAGAAATGGCCTGGGTACATGTGCCCCCAAAGTGGGGGGCGACCCTTGCCCAAGCCCCCCCCCATCCACTAACACACACACACACACACACACACTATCCCTGGTGTCTACGTGGCTTCTGCCCCCCTTGGGGGCAGGTGCGTCTAGAAAAATAGGCCCATCTGCCCCCAGGGGGGGCAGAAATGGCCAACAGGTCAATGCCCCCCTTGGGGGGGCGCCCCGTGCCCAAGGGGACGCCCCCCCACAAAAATAAACACATAAAAAAAAAACCCTGGCGTTCTAGTGGTTTCTGCCCCCCTTGGGGGCAGATCAGCCTAAAAATAATAGGCTGATCTGTCTCCAAGGGGTGCAGAAATGGCCTGGGTACATGTGCCCCCAAAGTGGGGGGCGACCCTTGCCCAAGCCCCCCCCCATCCACTAACACACACACACACACACACACTATCCCTGGTGTCTACGTGGCTTCTGCACCCCTTGGGGGCAGGTGGGTCTAGAAAAATAGGCCCATCTGCCCCCAGGGGGGGCAGAAATGGCCAACAGGTCAATGCCCCCCTTGGGAGGGCGCCCCGTGCCCAAGGGGACGCCCCCCCACAAAAATAAACACATAAAAAAAAATCCCTGGCGTTCTAGTGGTTTCTGCCCCCCTTGGGGGCAGATCAGCCTAAAAATAATAGGCTGATCTGTCTCCAAGGGGTGCAGAAATGGCCTGGGTACATGTGCCCCCAAAGTGGGGGGGCGACCCTTGCCCAAGCCCCCCCCCATCCACTAACACACACACACACACACACACTATCCCTGGTGTCTACGTGGCTTCTGCCCCCCTTGGGGGCAGGTGGGTCTAGAAAAATAGGCCCATCTGCCCCCAGGGGGGGCAGAAATGGCCAACAGGTCAATGCCCCCCTTGGGGGGGCGCCCCGTGCCCAAGGGGACGCCCCCCCACAAAAATAAACACATAAAAAAACATCCCTGGCGTTCTAGTGGTTTCTGCCCCCCTTGGGGGCAGATCAGCCTAAAAATAATAGGCTGATCTGCCCTCAAGGGGGGCAGAAATGGCCCTAAAAGACATGCCCCCCAAAGGGGAGCGACCCTTGCCCAAGGGGGCGCCCCCCCATTCACTACACACACAATCCCTGGTGCCTAAGTGGCTTCTGCCCCCCTTGGGGGCAGATGGACCTAAAAAAAATAGGCCGATCTGCCCCCAAGGGGGGCAGAAAAGGCCAACAGTTCTCTGCCCCCTTGGGGGGGCGCCCCTTGCCCAAGGGGGCACCCCCCCAACATAAATGCACAGAAAATATAAATCCCTGGTGATCCAGTGGTTTCTGCCCCCCTTGGGGGCAGATCCGCCTAAAAAGTAGGCCAATCTGCCCCCAAGGGGGGCAGAAATGGCCGTAACTAATTGCCCCCAGAAGGGGAGCGACCCTTGCCCAAGGGGCCGCTCCCCGCAAACAAGAAAGGGTGAAGAACAACAACAACAAAAAAATCCCTGGTGTCTAGTGGGCATTCCTGCTGCCCGATCGCAATGCGATCGGGCAGCAGGAATGCTCAAAGAGACACCGGGGGAAAGGAAAAGCCTTTCCTTTCCCCCGGTGCCTCTTTAGCCCAAACCCCCCACCCACCGGGAAGAGGAACTCACCTCTTCTCTCCACGCCGCACAGGAAGCAAATGGCTTCCTGTGCGGCGAAATCCCCATAATGAAGTCAGCGCGCGATCGCGCGCTGACGTCATTATGGGGGGGTGGGGGGGGTCGGGGGTGGAAGGGGAAGGGCTTCCCCTTCCATCCCTGACTTTGGGGGGTGGGGGGAAGCACACAGAGGGAGCGAGAGCGCTCCCTCTGGGCTGTGTGCCGAGGACGTAGTGGTTACGTCCTCGGCACAGCAGCACTGTGCCGCAGGACGTAACCACTACGTCCGCGGCACAGAAGGGGTTAATGATCAACTAGAGAAATTTGAGGAGGTCTGGGGTCCCTTCCTGCGTGCATACCTTTGGGCATTGCCTATAATCAGCCTTGTCCCAGGCTATGCACCCAATCATTGGTTGCTCTGGGTTGGGTGGTGGTTCCATGGAGGGCGGCCTGGAGGTCGGGCGACATGATTTACCTCACTCCTTCTCTTGCTCCTCACTCTTGTGTTCCCCCTCACCCTCGCTCTCTGTTTTCCCAGCTCATTTACTGGCCTGCATCCCCTCTGATAGGATGGGCCTTGTTATGTGCAATTTGTTAATTGTTAATGTTCTTGTTTTCACTGCTTTCACAAGTGTTCTTGTTCATGTGGTGTCTTGGACTTATATGCATCACTGTTACATTATGTCTGCATCTGAAGACTCTATGCAAATTTAATAAAGAATTGTGATACAAAAAAATGAAAATCCTCTATATTGGTAAAGCCAAAATTTAAGGCGTGTTGCAATTCTGAAAATGACAGTCAGAAAGTTGGCATTATCTTGCCCTAACTATTTAGTGATTGTTGACAGTGTCTGTGTCACATGACACTACTGTTATCCTTTATGTAATCCTCCCAGACAGTAGGATATTAGGGCTTATGTTTGTGCAGGATGGGCCATCAAGACAGGGTGGGTGGTGGTGGAGGAGCTGTGCCCTGCCCCTCTTGCATTTACGTATGGGCTGCCTCCAACACACACAAAGAATCCTAGCACTCATTTCTTATGACCCCAGACGTTTTGGAGCTTTGCGTGGCAAAAGAAGGAACTCTCCCCAGAACCAGATGTGGTGGTAGCCTAGAAGTTTCCCCCATTTCATTCAACGGCTGGCACCAGGTATAAATATTGAACCCTCAGACTAACATTTTAGTGCACTCCTGGACCTGTGGACATTACATGGGAAGGACTGCCTTGGTTCTGAGAGAATTGTCCTGTTGCTTGGGCTTTGACGTGTTCACCAGAGAACTGCCCTGCTGTGTGAAGCCTGCATTGTTTTTTAGAGGACTACCTTGCTGCTTGAGGCTTGCCTTGTTCCCCAGACAACTTCCTTGTTGCTTGAGACATGCCTGGTTACCCAGATGACTGCCTTGTAGGTTGAGGCTTACCCTGCTTCTCTGCAAAGGAAGAAGGGACCTGCTCCCTTCATCCCAGGCTAACCAGAGTGATTCCAATGGCCAGTTGACTGACAGCCTTTTTTTTTACCACCAGGGGCACAATAAGCTCCAGAAGTCTTATCAACTGCCCAGTTGGCCTGTTGCAACTGGTCATGTTTGGACCTGCAACTGAACCTGCCTGAGTGCTACTGGCCTCTGCTGGAGTGAGTTCCTGATCCCCAGGAGGTACATCCCCAGGTCCTGGGCCCTTGGCTGGCATCAGGGAGAACTACTAAAGGAAGGTTCTGCTAAATTCAGTGAAAAGCATCATGAAGCCCTGCAAAGCCTTGCCATACAGCTGCAAGCTTCATTGGAACTGATGCTGAGCAATGCAAAGCCCTGCAAAGCCTCAACACACAGCTGAAAGCCTCATTGGGTCTGTTGCAGAGCGATTCAAAGCCTTGCTAGGCAACATTGCGCAGACCTTGCCACCAAGGACATGAGCCAGCCTGAGCTCCATAGAGGTCGCCTGAACTACATGTCTACAGTTAGTGCTTTCTGCTTCTTGGTTCTATTTTTGCTTACACATTTTATAACCATCTCTGGCTCTCCTGATGAATTTGTTGTCGTTTTGGTCACATTTTATTTATAAACAGTTATCCTATTTTTCTAAATTGGTTTGGGAATTTTCTTGTGTTGTGTGCCTCATAAATACATTACACTTTGCCTTTAAGTTAAACTTGATTGCTTTTGTGCGAAACTACATGAGTATAAAGCTAAGGTTAATTTATTGACTTTTGTGTTTCATCCTGAAAAGAACTGTGGTTGTTGCTTAAGAAGAGTTCTCATCTCCCTCAATCAATAACTTAATTTCCTACAACTTTCAACATAAGGTCAGTAATTGCTGGGAAAGGCCTACACCTGCATGAGTTTGTTGCTACTTGTATTACACTGATTTAGAGACTGGAGGGGCGGAGAGTATACGAGATCTCAAAGAGGCATATATGATTTCACTAGTTTGTTGCTGTTTTCCTTTTGTAAGCTCAATAGGCATCCTGTTGGGCATCTTCTCTAAGCTCAAGACATCTTCCCAGTAGATCTGAAAATAGGCCGCATTGCCCCACTATGGAAGAAACAAACAATAGTCCCTAAAGACCTCTCTAACGGCCTATCACTCACTTACCTTTCATTGGCAAGATCAATAAAAAAGCAGCACAGATCGAAAATCACACGAACAATAACTATCTACTGCATGACTCTTAACTTGGCCTCAGGTCAGGCTGCAGTATGGAGATAGCTACATTACAAATCATAGAATATGCCCTACTGACTTCATATAAAGATCTTTCCTGCCTCATGATGTTGCTGAATCTGTCAGCTGCCATTAGCACCATTGATCATTCACATATTCATCCACATTCTGAAGTCTAAAATGGGAGTCTCTGGGAACGTGTTCCGGTTCTTATATTAAGAAAGGAAATACAATATTGACAAAAGAAACTGGGCATGAATGAGGCCCAGATTTATCAGATTCTCACGCAGCACAGTGCAGCAGGCTACAATTCTGCACAGTTTGAGAAGGAGGGAGCAGGAGAGCGGCATGTTTACAGAAATATGGTTCTCTCCGCCCCTCACTTATCACCAACGCAGAAATGTGCTGTCGTGAGCCACATACACACCTTTGCACCATAGTGCAAGGGTGTCTAAGTGAGAGTAGCATAGGTTTTGTACTAGAAGGATACCCTTACAGTAAAAATTACTATGAATAAAGTAACCTAGAAACTTTTCCCACCTTGCATGTGTGCTGTACAGTGCAGCACACACGCAAAGTCACAAAATCAGAAAAGAAAAGAGAAATAAATGCATTTCTCTGTGTTCGCACCTGGTTGAAGTGGACGTTATTTTGTGGCAGGAAACCTTGTCTACTTTTTTAAGTAAATAGAGTTTAGCATCAGGCACCTTGGGTGGTTGCATGGCAAGATCCATGCACCATCCATGGTACACCCCCTTGATGCTAAGTAAGGCAAAGCAGCGCTGCTTTCTCTGATACGCGCTGCTTTCCACTACTTTCAAATGATTTTCCGGCGCTATACAAGTTTAGAGCTGGAAAGTAAATTAATAAAAAAAGATTTATTGTCAATTTGTGTCCCTTTTGTGATGCAAACATGGTGCTAAAACTTAATAAATATACTGCTAAGGCCCATTTTTATACTTTTTTAGTGCCACATTTGCATCATTTTTTGACGTAATATCGGCGCAAACTTACAAAATACAATTGTATTTTGTAAGTTTGCACCACTTTTGCGCCAAAACGCGGCACAAATGCAGCGCATAAAAAGTATAAATATGGGCCTAAGGGGGTTATTCTAACTTTGGAGGAGGTGTTAATCCGTCCCAAAAGTGACGGACAAGTGACGGATTTACCACCAGCCGTATTACGAGTCCATTATATCCTATGGAACTCGTAATACGGCTGGTGGTATATCCGTCACTTTACCGTCACTTTTGGGACGGATTAACACTCCTCCAAAGTTAGAATAACCCCCTAAGTGTTTTACCATCCTGGAAAGATCTCAGTTATCCAAACTTTAAAAAGAAATTCTGACCTGTTTTTTGTAAAACCTTTTAATAAATCTCTAAACATTTTTTTGCCAGCTGAGAAGAAAACATGTTTAGGGAGCGATCGATTTGTACATCCTGTTATTAAATTTATATAATGAGAGGAGTGCAGATGTGTTCTCCATTCACTGCAAGTGTGCACAGCTTTCATCATGGACTCATTTGCTGCATTCCTCCAATAAACCTTATATATACTTTGGCATGACAGTTCAGGTTCAGTCTTACCCAGTATAGTACAGGTGACAAAGCAATGGCATAAGGAATGGGTTGGATATCCAATTCCAAGAAGAGGGCTTTCAGTGGACTACGTGGTCCCACGTGGAATAAAAATGTCAGAAAGCTGTTTCCACTAAATAAGTGCCAGTGCCAAAACCTTTGCTCACAGCCCCAGAGATGCCATATACCAAAGATGCGTAGTCTTGATTCCACCTCGTGCTTCTTTAGTACACCAGCAGATGCTCCCTGCCCCCTTTATCTCACGCTTGTAGGTTCTTTTTCATCCTTGCCTTCTTTTTTTTAACTTTATCTTCCTCCTTTTCCCCTTTTTTGTGTTTTTCTCTCTCTTGCCGGGGGCCAAAGTCAGAAAACAAAAAAAGTGCCTGTCTCTCAAGAATGATTGATTTTGGGCTCCACATGCAACCACTGGCTCATTTCACGTTAGCACACTGCCAAATCTCTGCTGCAGCAACAGCTTTCTATGCATCTGCAAAATATTGCTAAGTGACTAGCTTACTTAGATTTACATTTATGAACACTGTGACTGGTTTGATACCTTTGCTGACACCAGTTAAGCTTAGAATTAAAACATACCCCTTAGGTCATCAAAAGGGGTGGCGCAATGCAGGTGTGTGTGGGCTGTTGACTGAAATACATTTTTATGGGGACAGATTTCAGAGTCCTAGTGCCTTCTTGCACCACATTAGCGTCATTTTTATGATGCTAACGTGGCCCAATGAGGCCAAAGTTGCCGCACCAAATTTACAAAGTGGTGCAATGCATGCATTGCGCCACTTTGTAACCCTTTGTGCTGCATTATTCCTGCACCAGGCATAATGTATGCAAAGGGGGTGTTCCCCCATTGGGGGGGGGGGGGGCTCACAAAAAAATGCCATAAACAAATCTGAGATTTCTTTGCATCATTTTTTTGTCACTTTTAACATCTGCTCAGAGCAGGCGTTAAAGGACGCACACCATTGTTTACAATGGACCTCAATGGGCTTTGCAGGATTAGCGTCAAGATTTGTTATGCTAATCCTGAAAAACTCTGAACTAGCATAAAAAATTCTGACGCCAGTTCCCTAACTACCGCCATGGTGCATCATATCTTAGATACCGCACACATGCTGGCGTTAGGAAGGCGCTAAGGGAGGCAAGAAAAGTGGCGCTGCACTAGGTGCAGCGCCACTTCTCGGAAATCTGGCCATAGGACTCTTAACGCTTCATTCTCAGAACTTGTGCTTAGTCGATGCTAATCGTTAAGTGCTTGTCACTGTAATATTTCACAAAGCCATTAATCATCTTATTCATTGAGATTTCAGTTAAGGATAAAAGAACAGCACACTTTGCAAACGTTAACTTAGCCATCTTCTAATTGCACATTTTTGGCGTATCCGTAGTTAATTCCCCCAGTAAGTAATTATATAATTAATAAAGAAACTAAACAATAGTGGCAATAAAACAACGCTTGAAGTACACCACATGCAGGGCTGGCTTCAGTGCTGGAGGCGACCAGTGTTACAATCTTTATTGACCCCCACAGCCTCCTCCTTGGGTTCCATCACTACTACCTGGCAAAAGTGCTGCTCATCTCACCACAGCCCCTTTCTCACATACATTTAATTTGTTGGAAAGAGGTGGTAAAGGCTAGCTTTACTAATTCACTCAACCACCCATACAGAATAGAGAGATGTTCTTCTTCAATCAACGGGTGTTTTAAAGGAGTATTTTGGCACTTTCTGTCACCTGTATGCTGAAATTCCAACACAATAGTTATTATGTTCTCAGACGGTGCACTAGCCAGGGAAAAAAACACCCCAAATCCCTGAAAACCAACAATCAAAGATCGCTAATAACAGTCTCTATATATGAAGGCACATGTCCCAACACTGTCCATTGTTATTCCATCTTCATAATTTTATTTCGTATTCCTCTACCCATCAAAATTCAGCTTCAGTTCAAGCTCCAGCCACTCTTGCCAGCCACTATTGCCAACACGTGTTTCGTCTGGGAAATCACCCAGTGACTTCATCAGGGCTGTAAATCAATCTTTTATATATCTAGATATGCTCCAGTTATCATCCTCATTTCAAGCTCTTTCAAAATAGAAAGTGTACTCGCTAGAGAGCAATGGTGAACGCAGGAAACCCGGATAGAAGGGGAAAATACTTGAAGGAGAATTAGAGACTGAGGAATACTGGGAAAGGTCACAGAAAATATGGACAGAAGAGCTTGAAATAAGGATGATAACTGGAGAATATCTAGATATATAAAAGACTGATCACAGACAACTCCAATTGCAATCACAGTACCCATTGAACAAGCAGGAGACCTTATCACCTTCAATGGTTTGCCTCAGGTAGCATCCCTCAGTTACCTGTTGTCATACAATAGTAGGGCAATGCCATGTCCATTTACACAGACCCCACACAAGGTCATTCATCCAGCTAATCTTCATCTACCCAATGCCACATCATGAAGAAATAATCCAGTCATGTGCTGACAGAAGTACAGTAGCCTGAAGAAGGTGATATGGAAACACCCATGTCACACTGGAAACAAAGCAACAGTGGTCACTTCACTATGTGTACATTGTCTAAATGGACTCATGGAGGTTTTTACTAATGTTGCTCAGATAGATAAATCATTTTGCACGGAACTGTTAACTGGAGGCAAGTAGGGCCAAATGTCAGGGTTAAATGTCTACAAAATCCAAAACAATGAATCAGCTAGCCCCAGGGATACCTCTCTTGATTGGTCCTCCTGATAATACCATACTCTGATTGCATCAGTAAAGGCTAATAGTCCTTTGAATGTTGTAGAGGCCCAGGGATTCTCAAGTACTTGTAGAAGGCACTTAACATGTTGCCCAATGGGATGCCATATCACTGTCTCGTTTTGTCATACAAACCATGTATGATTCCCACATAACATGTCAACAGTTAGGTAATGAACCTTCTCCATTTCACTTTTGCAAAGCGCATTGCTGCATGATTCTACATCAACGGCATAGAAATGCACATTGTGAACAAAACATTTAGGGGGTCATTATGACCCTGGTGGAAGGCGGAGAAGCGGCAGTAAGACCGCCAACAGACTGGCGGTCTTTTTTTTTTTTATTATGACCATGGCGGTTACCACCATGGTCATCCGCCGGTTCTCAGTTCCGCCTGCCGCGCTGGAGACCTGGGTCTCCAGCCCTGCGGCTGTCACTATACCGCCATCGTTATTTTGACCCGGCTTACCGCCGTGGATTTCCTGCGGTTTGAACTGCCATGAAATCCATGGCGGTAAGCACTATCAGTGCCAGGGAATTCCTTCCCTGGCACTGATAGGGGTCTCCCCCACCCCCCACCCCGACTCCCTCCCCTACATCCCCCACCACCCCTGCCACCCCCCAAAGTTGGCAGGGCCCCTCTCCCCACCCCGACCCCCAACATCACCCATACCCACAAGACATGCACGCAGGCACCACCTACACACTTACACGCACACATGCGGACATACATGCCTACATCCACACACATAGACACGCACACCCACATACAAACATA
This sequence comes from Pleurodeles waltl, assembly GCF_031143425.1. Taxonomy (NCBI): domain Eukaryota; kingdom Metazoa; phylum Chordata; class Amphibia; order Caudata; family Salamandridae; genus Pleurodeles; species Pleurodeles waltl. The sequence continues at coordinate 519,243,423 of NC_090448.1, forward strand.
CACACACATCCATACAGACATACCCACAGACATACACGCACTCATTCCCAAAACACGCAACACCCCCGCAAGCATACACGCACTCACACACCCCCTCTACATACACAGACGCACACCCCCATACACCCACACAACACACAACACCCCCCCACCCCCCTCCCCTAACGGACGATCGACTTACCTGTTCCGTCGATCCTCCGGGAGGGGACAGGAGCAATGGGGGCAGCTCTGCCGACACCACACTGCCAACAGAACACCGCCACGGCGAATCACAGGACGTGATTCGCTGGGCAGTGTTCTGTTGGCGTGGCAGTGGAGGTGGAGCAACCTCCACTTCCCCGCCTCCCGCCAGTATGGCTGTTGGCGGCTCTCCGTCCGTAAAAGGACGGAGAGCTGCCAATGGTCATAATAGGCCAAGCGGCAAACCGCCACCACTGGCGGTCTTCCGCACGGCGGTCCCTTGGCGCTCTTGGAAAAAGACCGCCGAGGTTGTAATGACCACCTTAGTTCTACATATTACGTCCTTCATTGCTACTGCAGTTATAACTGCCAAATTGAATGCAATGATGGATGAAGGTATGTGTGAGCCACCTATCAATGGTGACACACTCCGGTCTGTGGCACTACATGAATTGTAGCCCCTCAACGTATCTCCAATTCCAAACACATGTTGGGATGTACAAATATGTGACGGAATTCAGACATCATCCCATGAAGACAGATTTACCGTGCATGAAACAGCAGTGAAAATGAATTGGTAAAAGTGAAAGTAACACATGCTAACATGTATACACAAGGAATTATGGCAACAGTGATGTCACCAAAATCATGTCAATGGACATTCACCACTCACTAAGGGAAAGTATTGCTCTGTGTCTCAACCCAAAAAAGCAATGTATGCTATGTCACATGTATGATGGCCACCGTCACATGACAGACAATAGTGAGGCACTAGCACTTGTGCCCACTGAAGACAAGTGGCCTCTGGAGGACAGATGGTATTATACTCACTTGAGCAGACACATAGCTGAAAATAGTGATCTACTATTTCATGTTGTTTGGGCTGTCACCCTGAAGAGGAGTAGACTATTGTGTACATATTACACCTAAAACAACAAACAACATGACCTGATTGATCACTGTACTCAGCCAAGTGTTGGCCCTGGAATGAAAATTGGTTGTGGACTGTAATCCGTTGTGTCCTAGGCCACTGGGCTAATAGACAAGGCACATCAGCATGCAGCAACTTTCATACCTACACAAACAGTTACTCATCTTGTGTGTCACGCATGGCCCATCCCCAATCTTCAAGGGGAGATGGCAGAACCTAACACATCAACTTGGCAATGTTAAAAGCAGGAATATGCCCTGGACTCACCCTAAAATGCCCATTAAGTTCTGAGTAGGCCACCACCAGAATGCGGGCCATTAGCAGGGTCAGGCTCCAACTTGCGCCCCGCCCACGTTGGCAGAACAGCTCCAGCTGGACCTCAGCGATCTTCCCGGCCAAACGTCTCAGGTCCTCCTACCTCTTGCGACAGTGAGCGTTCTGCCGACTATGGACCCCCAGGGTCAGCACCTTCCAGGCAATGACTCTCCAGATCCCCTTCTTCTGATGGGCTTTTGACCTGTATAGATGCAAGAGACACATCAAAAGGTTACAGACACAAGTTTTGCCCAAATGGATGTGTGTTCCACACAGGTCAGAAATACTAAGCACAACAAAGCACACATGCTGATATGTACAGGAACATGACAACACGCTTTTGGATTTATCTACAGACTAGCCCACTACCCTGATCATGGCCTACACTGACTAAGCAAGTCTACTAACATCGGGTAGCCCAGGCTCCAGCAACATGTACTGTGATGTGAGCCACAATAACATACAACACACCATTGTGGTCTTCTGAAGGGTAAACATCTTGGGCATGACTGGACTGACACATTTACACTCTGCAACACTGACTCCCTGCATACAGTCCCTGCAGGCAACGACCATAGTACAGACTTCACTCTAAGACTTGAGTGACAATGAAAGTTCTGCTATGGTGGGCCCCCAAAGTCTCCTCCCTTTGCATGTGTGGACATATGGCATACCCAATGTAGACTCATGCCACTTCATGGTGAGTTTGTGTGGTATGTACTTGTACCACAGAACCCACTTTTGACCATATGTGACAGACCTACAGAGACAGCATCCAACATACAAATATATGTTTGGTCTAATGTTTGGCAAGTAACCAAGCTAATGAGTCACATGTCATGGCCTACATGGAATCTACAAACTGTATGCACTGTGGATTTGTCACTTGTGCAATATGTCGGTACTGGACAAATATGACTTATGTGAAGGTGACAACAGAGCTATGGGAGTAAGGGACCTGTCATAAGTCAATGACATACACTGATAATGATGCAAAATGCACATATGTACTGGTTCAGGGATTTACCTCAGTTCCCATTCCTAATCTAGTCAATGGAATAAGGCATTCAGACCACGTCTTGGCACTAGAGCCTCTTATTGGCCACATGTCAGGATGTGGAGGTTTACAGGGTGTAGGCACAGTGGCCAAAGTTGCAAGATCCTCAAATGACACAAACAGTATGCATACACAGCTCATGCAGTCATGCACATATGTGTCGTTTGACATTTACAACCTTGGTATTCATTGATGTGTCATTGTATAGCTGTAAAGTCTCCTTGCCTAGATAAATTAATGTAACACAGGATGATCTAGGCCTCAAAACACATCACACAACACGGTGTGAATGTGCAATACATAGAGTACTCTTCTCCAATAACTGCACCATGTACATCGAATTCATGCCACACAAAGTGCCACATGTAGGTAGCGTTTTGAACGTCGCTGTTTGCGACGTGCAAAAAGCACATCGCAATGCACAAACCCAGTTTTGTGATTCGGTAACCTGGTTACCGAATCACAAAATGGGTGTGCGACTCGCAATTAGGAAGGGGTGTTCCCTTCCTAATTGCGACTTGCAGTGCAATGTAGGATTGCTTTGTGACCGCGAACGCGGTCGCAAAACAATTGCAGTTAGCACCCATTTGAAATGGGTGCTAACCCATTCGCAAAAGGGACCCCTTCCCCATTGTGAATGTCACTGAAAACATTTTTTCAGAGCAGGTAGTGGTCCTACGGAAAACAACATTGAAATCCCCAGCCATTATAACAGGGTCAAGGAAGTCAGTTAACTGTGAGGATAGCTTTTTAAGGGGTCCTATATCATCGCAGTTCGAGGCCATAAAACCCAACCAATGTAAACCTTCTATTTTTAATTCGTACTTTAACTATAAGCCATCTACCTACTGAGTACGACCTCACCTCTAATATTCCTGCATTAATCCCATTTTAATTAGAATAGCCACTCCCCTAGTGTTAAAGTTATGCTCAGTACAGGCATAGGAATCAAGCCATTTTGCTTCTTAAAGATCTTGCTACCCTCGTTAAGTGAGTCTCAAGGAGAATTAATATTTGAGCTGGTGAGTCCCTTAGATATTGTAGTACCTTTTCTCTTCTTCCTTTCATTCTTAGGCCATTAACATTCCAGCAGAGGATCTGTCCCCGGGGCCCTGGCATTTACTAATATCACTTGCCAGTATTAATTAAGTGTGAATTTAGTTGAGGGGAAAGAGGATCCTTTTTTTAAAAAAATTCCCTCATGCTCCCCACCCAGTGCCCCCTTATAACTCCCCTCCCCGTCCCCCTTCCCTACCCTAGGAGAACCCCCTCAAATAATGGACCTGTGTAGGCCCCTATTTAGAGCACTCAAAGTTCCCGGGCGGGACCCAATCTTATTAATTTCCTTTGGTGCTGACACCTGACTTCACAACTGCCAACAGCTCATCCGCTGCTTTGCCGTCTCTGACATTGTACATCTTGTTGTTGTAAATAACTCAAAGAGTAGCGGGGAACTTAAGTTGTACAGACACTCCAAGCCTTTTGAATTCCTCCAGCCGCCACCCTAACTCCCATTGTTTGTTGATTGTGATCTTAGACAAGTCTTACCTAATCTCAAACGAGAAATCCTGAACTTTAATAGTTTTCAACTTTAGTGCCTTGGAAAGATTTTTTTCTTTCAGCCCGTACGTTAAAAAGTTAATAAGGATTTTCCGGGGGTTACTATTATTTGTTTTTTTCTTAAAGGGATTTCTATGTATCCTTTGAATATCTCTCATGATTTCTCCTTCACTCTCCTCTAGCGAGAGTGCAGACTTAATAAGTGAGACCACAAATGCTTTCAGATTTTCTCCTCCTGCTCCTTCCGGAATGTGTAACACTCTCAAGTTGTTCCTCCTCAAACTGGTCTCCAGTTTACTCTGTAAGACCTGTTTGGAATCCTTTAACACCTGAATTTCAGCTTTATGTAATCCTAATTCATCCTTCATGGCTCCCACCGCTTCTTCAAGAGTCTGAGTTCTCGATGACAGGCGATCAAGCTTCTTCTCCAGTACCTCACAGACCTCTCTTATTTCTCCCTGATTTTTTTCAGATATTGAAAAACCTTTTCTAGTGTCTTTAGAAAAGGAGAGAATCTTCGTCTCCACTGAGAGCTCACAATCAGGACCAACTTGAGGGCCCATCGTGTGACAATCCAAAGCCTGATCAGAAGCAAATTCTTCTGGTACCCTCTGGCCTGTGCTTCCGCTGTGGAGAACCGTTTCTCTTGGTGACTGTATGGGGGGACCCCTTCATAGTCCTGGGTTAACTCCTCATTGACCCTTAGATTAACCTGGTTTACCTGGAGAGGGCCCCTTAATCCAAGATCACCTATCTCCTTCTGCCCCTCTATAACTAACGGACCTTGAGCACAATTTTCCTGTTGCATTCCCGACTTCCTGGATGGTGAATCTACTATCACTGGCTTAATTTACAATATGATCCCACTGAGGGAGTGATTTTAGTTGTATTTTTTATTCTTGGGTGCGGTATCTGCTTTCAGGATCCACATCCCAGTACATTAGTGGTAACACCTAAACAGCCGGACCCAAAGTTATGAGTAAATCCCTCGCTCTGCCTTGAAACAACAGGGTTACTAGTACCAGAAGCCCCTTCCAAACCAAAAGGGTCACTGACCCTCCTACCTTGATTTTGCTCTTCTCTCCTAGTAAACTGAGCCAGGGCCCCCCCTTCTTGAGTTCTTGGTGAGTTCCTGGTTCCCTCCGGTGCTTTAGTCCCCTTCCAAGCCGGCTTCCCCCTCCTTACCATCGTTCTAACGGGCTCTATGTCGACCCAGCCTTTGCTTGTGCTGGCTCTGCCTCCACGGAGAGGATCCTGCACCACAGCTCTGCATGACCGTCGGAGCTCCAGGGCGGCTGTACTCCAGCGCATAAATCCTAAAGTGCTGCTCTGCCCGCCTGAGCTGCCTGGAAGCACCTCCAGCCCCCGAGACTCCTGTGAAACACACCGGCACACCAGTGCGAGCAAGAATCTCCGCTCTGCCCCGCCCAGGAATCGCGGTGCTCAGCGCGCTGCAGCCCACCAAGTTCACCCCTCCACCCACAAAAAAACGATAGATTTGTTTTAATGTACTTTGCTTTCCAGATGCTTGCTATGTGACTTGTGTCATATTTATGGTTTCATACCTATACTCCTTGTTTTGCTCTTTGTTCAGGTACTTCACCATCAATCAATAAATCAATCAGGATTTATAAAGCGCAGCTAATCACCTGATAGGTATCCAGGCGCTTGCAGGTCCCCAAGGCTTACTCGAACAGCCAGGTCTTGAGGGCCCTTCTGAATGCTAGAAGAGAGGTGATGGTCCAGAGGAGTGTGGGGAGGCTGTTCCAGGTTTTTGCTGCAACGAGAGAGAAAGTGTGTCCTCCACTTCTGCTTCGGTAGATGCGGGGAGTATGGGCAAGTGAAAGGGAGGCAAAGCGTAGTCTTCTCCACGGTTGGTGGAAGTCTGGGCAGTGGCTAATGTATGTAAGTCCTTGGTTAAATAGAGCCTTGTGTGCTTGGGTCAGCAGCTTGAATTGGCATCTCTTCTGTACGGTGGAGCCAGTGGAGTTGCCTGATGTGGGTTTGTCGGGGAAGGCTGAGAATGAGTCTGGCTGCAGCAATCTGTAAGGTCTGACGTCTCTGTAGGAGGTGTGTTGCGATTCCTATGTAGAGGGCGTTGCTGTAGTCCAGTCCACTGGTGATGAGGGCCTGTGTCACGATACTTGATTCACAGGGTAGGCAAGGATTAATTTAGAAAACAGAATGGGAGCATAGTGAATTTGGATTTTAGCAAAGATGACTACATAGCAATGAGGCAATTACTCAAATGTTAGAACAACCAAGACGTCCTTGACAAATGACTGAAACACATGCAAACATCTGTGTGAAAGTAGGAATATTAATAATGGGTCCTTACGTCATTATTTGTTATTAGATGTTAATTGTTACAGGGAAGTGCCCTAATCACTGGTTGTTTCATTTATTTTTAGCTTGTGTGCCTACATTATTCATTGATGCTTACTTGTGTCCCCCAAAGTTATGGGGCTGTCAGTCCCAGCTTTATTATATGAGGATGAAATTATTTTCCTTTATGGGGACAGGGTAACAGATTTGCCCTTTGCTGCAATTCTCAGTAATCAGGGGGTGAGACATCTGGCCCAATTGCCCATGGAGTGAGGAATCTTCTTCAAGTCTGAGAATCCTGAGTTCCACAAGTTTTAGCATCTCATGAATTGTGGTGAATTGGAAGGAAGATTGAAATCTTACCATGTGGTGTTCCTTCAGGAGTTTTGGTTAAGGGAGGAAAAGACCATAGAAGGGTTTGTGGTATTTAATAGTAAAGTGTTGGGAAAGGGGTGAGCCTCTTCCGGGGTCTTAAACATAGGGTCCACTAAGGTGATTAAGAAACTATTGCAAGTCAATAACGTGTCTGGCTGTTCGCAGCTCTCTGTGGTGAAACTTGGCCCAAGTAATAATATTTGTAAGTGCTTTCTCTTTATAAACATTTGTATTCATAAATAAGAGTACTGGAGAATGAAGGACTGGCTGGAATCTTTGAGCTATCCTTCCAGAACTTGGTAACAACATTTCCAGAAGCAATCATAATTATGCCTGGGGATTTCAATGCCCATCTTTTTCCCGCACAGGCGGACGTACAGATGGAAGATGCTCTGGATTTTTATAATGCCTCCCCAGGTTTGTTTCCTCCTGGCACCATTAAACAGGAGGCCAACGCTCTGAGTCAGTGGTTGGTGAATAATGGTTTGATCTGCTTAAATGGCAGTTTTTATAATGATATGCCTGCAGTGCCAACATTCCAACAGGTCCTATTGGTGGGTCCGATTGATTATATGTTTATGTCTGCCTGGCACGTTGGTCTCTTCAGATTTTAAAATGGCAAAGTACAAGGATAATGACCATTGGGCCACTTCAGCAATTTAAAGCGCCTGATTACGTGTTTGGCGGTCCATGGACCGTCATGGCAGCGGTCTGACCACCTTCAGATTGAAGGTCCGACCACCATATTACGATGCATGCGGTTCCATAGACCAAAGATTGCTGCGTCCCACAGGCACCGCCAGGCAGCACAGACCACAACGGTGGCGAGATAGGCCAATAAGGCTATCGGAGCCAGTGTTTCTGCCAGAAAGATTATGATGTGGACTTCCACCAATGTGACTGTAGCGGTCCAACCATCACTTCCCAGCTAGCAGAAACTGAGGCATAAAAGGCAAGAACTCACCTGCAGGCAGCTTCACATGTCCTACGCTGCCATGGAACTAATCACTCACGTCTTGCTGCTGCTGCTGTTCATAGATGAAGTCCAAAATAGACGCCTCAGTGTTCGCAACTGATGGCAAGATCACACAGATGCCGGTGTTCAGAAACTCCACAACAGATCGAAGCGCCACCATCCACCTAGTACGTGGATTACGCTACGTAGACAAAGTATATTTTTTATGTGTCCCGGCTCAGAATCGATCACAACAAATGACCAATAAACAGCCATATGACGCCCCCTTTGGGCAGGTCACTGACCCTGCTACACTCCACATAAACACACATGTCTGCTCATCCCAGTTTCAGGGACAGTGAAGTGTACAGAACATTGTGTCACACAACAGCAACACTACATCAGCATCACGCATAAATAAACTGACACCCTCACATTGCTCACATGCTATATACTGTTGTGATATTGCAGACACATATGTATGGATGTGTCATTTAACCCAAATACACCTTCCATGAAACATCCCTGTGATGCACCCACACATATCACCCACATTGCAACACAATGGAAGGTCAATGGGATGCACAATATTTTGTGAGACCAATAGTCATAGCTCAAAATTTAAACAATACCTGCACCATAGGGATGGGGGCATCAGGGCACTCAAGGAAGGATGTTGTCCTTGGACACATTTCACTCTGCACATGCGCCTAAAACACCATTTGTACAAGAACTGGCCCTTCATGTATCTGTAGGAAAGTACCATCTTGCCTGGCATGTTACCCCCATTTTTCACTGTATATATGTTGTTTTAGTTGTATGTGTCACTGGGACCCTGGTAACCCAGGGCCCCAGTGCTCATAAGTGTGCCTGAATGTGTTACCTGTGTAGTGACTAACTGTCTCACTGAGGCTCTGCTAATCAGAACCTCAGTGGTTATGCTCTCTCATTTCTTTCCAAATTGTCACTGACAGGCTAGTGACCATTTTTACCAATTTACATTGGCTTACTGGAACACCCTTATAATTCCCTAGTATATGGTACTGAGGTACCCAGGGTATTGGGGTTCCAGGAGATCCCTATGGGCTGCAGCATTTCTTTTGCCACCCATAGGGAGCTCTGACAAATCTTACACAGGCCTGCCACTGCAGCCTGAGTGAAATAACGTCCACGTTATTTCACAGCCATTTTACACTGCACTTAAGTAACTTATAAGTCACCTGTATGTCTAACCTTTACCTGGTAAAGGTTAGGTGCAAAGTTACTTAGTGTGAGGGCACCCTGGCACTAGCCAAGGTGCCCCCACATTGTTCAGAGCCAATTCACTGAACTTTGTGAGTGTGGGGACACCATTACACGCGTGCACTACATATAGGTCACTACCTATATGTAGCTTCACCATGGTAACTCCGAATATGGCCATGTAACATGTCTATGATCATGGAATTGCCCCCTCTATGCCATCCTGGCATTGTTGGTACAATTCCATGATCCCAGTGGTCTGTAGCACAGACCCTGGTACTGCCAGACTGCCCTTCCTGGGGTTTCTCTGCAGCTGCTGCTGCTGCCAACCCCTCAGACAGGCAGCCGCCCTCCTGGGGTCCAGCCAGGCCTGGCCCAGGATGGCAGAACAAAGAACTTCCTCTGAGAGAGGGTGTGACACCCTCTCCCTTTGGAAAATGGTGTGAAGGCAGGGGAGGAGTAGCCTCCCCCAGCCTCTGGAAATGCTTTGTTGGGCACAGATGTGCCCAATTCTGCATAAGCCAGTCTACACCGGTTCAGGGACCCCTTAGCCCCTGCTCTGGCGCGAAACTGGACAAAGGAAAGGGGAGTGACCACTCCCCTGACCTGCACCTCCCCTGGGAGGTGTCCAGAGCTCCTCCAGTGTGCTCCAGACCTCTGCCATCTTGGAAACAGAGGTGCTGCTGGCACACTGGACTTCTCTGAGTGGCCAGTGCCACCAGGTGACGTCAGAGACTCCTGCTGATAGGCTCCTTCAGGTGTTAGTAGCCTTTCCTCTCTCCTAGGTAGCCAAACCCTCTTTTCTGGCTATTTAGGGTCTCTGTCTCTGGGGAAACTTTAGATAACGAATGCATGAGCTCAGCCGAGTTCCTCTGCATCTCTCTCTTCACCTTCTGATAAGGAAACGACCGCTGACCGCGCTGGAAGCCTGCAAACCTGCAACATAGTAGCAAAGACGACTACTGCAACTCTGTAACGCTGATCCTGCCGCCTTCTCGACTGTTTTCCTGCTTGTGCATGCTGTGGGGGTAGCCTGCCTCCTCTCTGCACCAGAAGCTCCGAAGAAATCTCCCGTGGGTCAACGGAATCTTCCCCCTGCAACCGCAGGCACCAAAAAGCTGCATTACCGGTCCCTTGGGTCTCCTCTCAGCACGACGAGCGAGGTCCCTCGAATCCAGCGATGCTGTCCAAGTGACCCCCACAGTCCAGTGACTCTTCAGCCCAAGTTTGGTGGAGGTAAGTCCTTGCCTCACCTCGCTGGGCTGCATTGCTGGGAACCGCGACTTTGCAGCTACTCCGGCCCCTGTGCACTTCCGGCGGAAATCCTTCGTGCACAGCCAAGCCTGGGTCCACGGCACTCTAACCTGCATTGCACGACTTTCTAAGTTGGTCTCCGGCGACGTGGGACTCCTTTGTGCAACTTCGGCAAGCACCGTTTCACGCATCCTCGTAGTGCCTGTTTCTGGCATTTCTCTGGGTGCTACCTGCTTCAGTGAGGGCTCTTTGTTTTGCTCGACGTCCCCTCTCTCTGCAGGTCCAATTTACGACCTCCTGGTCCCTCCTGGGCCCCAGCAGCGTCCAAAAACGCCAAACACACGATTTGCGTGTAGCAAGGCTTGTTGGCGTTCTTCCGGCGGGAACACACTTCTGCACGACTCTCCAAGGCAAGAGGGATCCGTCCACCAAAGGGGAAGTCTCTAGCCCTTTTCGTTCCTGCAGAAACCTCAGCTTCTTCTGTCCAGTCGAAGCTTCTTTGCACCCGCAGCTGGCATTTCCTGGGCATCTGCCCATCTCCGACTTGCTTGTGACTTTTGGACTTGGTCCCCTTGTTCCACAGGTACCCTAGATTGGAAATCCACAGTTGTTGCATTGCTGGTTTGTGTCTTTCCTGCATTATTCCTCTAACACGACTCTTTTGTCCTTAGGGGAACTTTAGTGCAATTTGCACTCACTTTTCAGGGTCTTGGGGAGGGTTATTTTTCTAACTCTCACTATTTTCTAATAGTCCCAGCGACCCTCTACAAGGTCACATAGGTTTGGGGTCCATTCGTGGTTCGCATTCCACTTTTGGAGTATATGGTTTGTGTTGCCCCTATCCCTATGTTTCCCCATTGCATCCTATTGTAACTATACATTGTTTGCACTGTTTTCTAAGACTATACTGCATATTTTTGCTATTGTGTATATATATCTTGTGTATATTTCCTATCCTCTCACTGAGGGTACACTCTAAGATACTTTGGCATATTGTCATAAAAATAAAGTACCTTTATTTTTAGTATAACTGTGTATTGTGTTTTCTTATGATATTGTGCATGTGACACTAAGTGGTACTGTGGTAGCTTCACACGTCTCCTAGTTCAGCCTAAGCTGCTCTGCTAAGCTACCATTATCTATCAGCCTAAGCTGCTAGACACCCTATACACTAATAAGGGATAACTGGGCCTGGTGCAAGGTGCAAGTACCCCTTGGTACTCACTACAAGCCAGTCCAGCCTCCTACATTGGTTGTGCAGTGGTGGGATAAGTGCTTGAGACTACTTACCACTCTTGTCATTGTACTTTTCATAAGAGAAAAATATACAAAACAAGGTCAGTGTATATACACATAGCCAAAAAGTTTTGCATTTCCTCTTTTCACTCTTTTCTAAGTGCTGAAAAGTACTTCTAAAACTTTCAAAAAGTTCTTAAAAGTTTAAAAAGTTTTTTCTGTCTTTCCAAAAAGTTCTGAAAACTTTTTTTCTTTTTCTATCACTTTAACTCTCTCTAAAAAAATGTCTGGCACAGGAAAAAATGTTGAACTGTCCAAACTTGCATATGATCACCTTAGCTGGAAAGGAGCAAGGAGTCTCTGCATAGAGAGAGGTTTGAGTGTAGGGAAGAATCCTTCCTTAGAACTGTTAATTAATATGCTTAGAGTACAGGATAAGGCCATGAGTGCCAAATCTGGTGAAAAAGTAGCTAATGGTTCTCAATCTGATCCAGGGACTCCCCCAGGAAAAGGTTCAGGAAAGAAACTTCTCAGCCTGCCCATTACTAGACAGTCTAGCATAGTTGGTACAGAGGTTGAATCACACCATACTGATGGTGTGCTCTCACATTATACTGGTAGCCAAGCTGTTAGGGTGCCCTCTGTAAGGGACAGGTCTCCTTCTGGTCATTCCCATCATACCTCTGTATCTAGAAATGTCCCTCCCACCCACCCTGATGACAGATTGTTAGAAAGGGAGCTCAATAGATTGAGAGTGGAACAAACCAGACTGAAGCTCAAGAAGCAACAGCTGGATTTGGATAGACAGTCTTTAGAATTAGAGAAGGAAAGACAGAAGTTGGGTTTAGATACCCATGGTGGCAGCAGCAGTATTCCCCATAGTCATCCTGCAAAAGAGCATGATTCCAGGAATCTGCACAAGATAGTTCCCCCTTATAAGGAGGGGGATGACATTAACAAGTGGTTTGCTGCACTTGAGAGGGCCTGTGCTGTACAGGATGTCCCTCAAAAGCAGTGGGCTGCTATCCTATGGCTATCATTTAGTGGAAAAGGTAGGGATAGGCTCCTTACTGTAAAAGAAAATGATGCTAATAATTTCCAAGTTCTTAAGAATGCACTCCTGGATGGTTATGGCTTAACCACTGAACAGTACAGGATAAAGTTCAGAGAGACCAAAAAGGAGTCTTCACAAGACTGGGTTGATTTCATTGACCAGGCAGTGAAGGCCTTGGAGGGGTGGTTACATGGCAGTAAAGTTACTGATTATGACAGCCTGTATAACTTAATCCTGAGAGAGCATATTCTTAATAATTGTGTGTCTGATTTGTTGCACCAGTACTTGGTGGACTCTGATCTGACCTCTCCTCAAGAATTGGGAAAGAAGGCAGACAAATGGGTCAGAACAAGAGTGAACAGAAAAGTTCATACAGGGGGTGACAAAGATGGCAACAAAAAGAAGGATGGTAAGTCTTCTGATAAGGGTGGGGACAAATCTAAAAATGAGTCTTCATCAGGCCCACAAAAACACTCTGGTGGGGGTGGTGGGTCCAAATCCTCCTTTAATCAGAACAAGGAAAAGAAACCATGGTGCTATTTATGTAAAATAAAAGGCCATTGGACAACAGATCCCAGTTGTCCAAAGAAAGGCACCACAGCTCCTACCACTACAACCCCTACTGCTACACCTAGTGTCCCTACTAATAGCAGTGGTGGTGGGAGCAAACCTACTAATAGCCAATCCAAGGGAGTAGCTGGGCTCACTTTTGGTAATTTAGTTGGGGTTGGTCTGATTAGGGAGACCACAGAGGCTACTTTAGTCTCTGAAGGGGCTATTGATTTAGCCACTTTGGTTGCTTGCCCCCATAACTTGGAGAAGTACAAGCAACTAACCCTAATAAATGGTGTTGAGGTCCAGGCCTACAGGGACACAGGTGCCAGTGTCACAATGGTGATTGAGAAACTGGTGCACCCTGAACAACACATACTTGGACACCAGTACCAAGTAACCGATGCTCACAACATAACACAAAGCCACCCCATGGCTGTTGTAAATCTCAACTGGGGGGGGGTAACTGGTCCAAAGAAAGTTGTGGTAGCTTCAGATTTACCTGTAGACTGTCTATTAGGGAATGATTTGGAGACATCAGCTTGGTCAGATGTGGAGTTGGAGGCCCATGCAGCAATGCTGGGCATTCCAGGGCATATTTTTGCTTTGACAAGGGCTCAGGCCAAAAAGCAAAAAGGACAGGGAAGCTTGGATCCTGGAACAATGGACCAAGTGCTCCCTAAAGCTAGGGCTAGTAGAAGCAAACCACTTCATACTATCCCTCCCTCTACAGTGGATTCTAATTCTGAGGAAGAAGAATTCCCTCTCTGTGCAGAACCTACACCAGAGGAGCTGGAAGCAGACACTGCTGAGCTTTTGGGTGAAGGGGGGCCTGCCAGGGAGGAGCTGAGTGTGGCACAGCAAACCTGTCCCACATTAGAGGGTCTCAGACAGCAAGCTGTCAAACAGGCTAATGGGGATGTCAGTGACTCTCACAGAGTTTACTGGGAGGACAACCTCTTGTACACTGAGCATAGGGATCCTAAACCTGGAGCTGCCAGGAGATTAGTGATTCCTCAGGAGTACAGAAAGTTCCTCCTAACACTGGCACATGACATTCCCCTAGCTGGGCACCTGGGTCAAATGAAAACTTGGGACAGATTGGTTCCATTGTTTCATTGGCCTAGGATGTCTGAGGACACAAAGGAATTTTGTAAGTCCTGTGAAACCTGTCAAGCCAGTGGCAAGACAGGTGGCACTCCAAAGGCACCCCTTATCCCACTGCCTGTGGTTGGGGTTCCCTTTGAAAGGGTAGGGGTTGACATAGTTGGCCCCCTTGACCCTCCTACTGCTTCAGGCAATAGGTTTATCTTGGTGGTAGTGGACCATGCCACAAGATATCCTGAAGCTATTCCTTTAAGGACCACTACAGCTCCTGCAGTGGCAAAGGCCCTCCTGGGAATATTTTCCAGGGTGGGCTTCCCAAAGGAAGTAGTACCAGACAGAGGAAGCAATTTCATGTCTGCATACTTAAAGGCCATGTGGAAGGAGTGTGGTGTAACTTACAAGTTCACAACACCCTATCATCCACAAACAAATGGACTGGTGGAGAGATTTAATAAAACTCTCAAAGGCATGATTATGGGACTCCCTGAAAAACTCCGCAGGAGATGGGATATCCTTCTACCATGCCTCCTTTTTGCCTACAGGGAGGTACCCCAGAAAGGAGTGGGCTTCAGCCCCTTTGAACTTCTTTTTGGACACCCTGTTAGGGGTCCACTCACACTTGTAAAGGAGGGTTGGGAACAACCTTTAAAAGCTCCTAAGCAGGATATTGTGGATTATGTACTTGGCCTCAGATCAAGGATGGCTGAGTACATGAAAAAGGCCAGTAAAAACCTTAAGGCCAGCCAAGAGCTCCAGAAGCAATGGCATGATCAGAAGGCTGTTTTGGTTCAGTACCAACCAGGGCAGAAAGTGTGGGTCTTGGAGCCTGTGGCCCCAAGAGCACTCCAAGATAAATGGAGTGGACCCCACACAATTGTTGAGAAGAAGGGTGAAGTCACCTACTTGGTTGACTTAGGCACTGCCAGGAGTCCCCTTAGGGTGCTCCATGTCAACCGCCTGAAACCCTACTATGACAGGGCTGATCTCACCCTGCTCATGGCAACAGATGAGGGACAGGAAGAAGACAGTGATCCTCTACCTGATCTCTTCTCTTCCACAGAACAAGATGCTCTTGTGGAAGGTGTAGTTTTGGCTGATTGTCTTACTGCTGAGCAGAAAGATAATTGCATAAATCTCCTAGGACAATTTTCAGAACTCTTCTCTACTGTGCCAGGCACCACTTCTTGGTGTGAGCACACTATAGATACTGGAGACAGTTTACCTGTCAAAAGTAAGATCTATAGGCAGCCTGACCATGTCAGGGACTGCATAAAGCAAGAAGTTCAGAAAATGTTGGAACTAGGAGTGGTTGAGCACTCTGACAGTCCATGGGCTTCTCCTGTGGTACTGGTACCAAAACCCAATTCTAAAGATGGAAAGAAGGAAATGAGGTTTTGTGTAGACTATAGAGGTCTCAACTTGGTAACCAAAACTGATGCTCACCCTATACCCAGGGCAGATGAGCTTATAGATACACTGGCATCTGCCAAGTATCTAAGCACTTTTGATTTGACTGCAGGGTATTGGCAGATCAAATTGTCAGAAGATGCTAAACCTAAGACTGCATTTTCTACCATTGGAGGACATTACCAGTTTACTGTAATGCCTTTTGGTTTGAAAAATGCACCTGCCACTTTTCAGAGGTTGGTGAACACAGTCCTGCAAGGGCTGGAAGCTTTCAGTGCAGCATATTTGGACGATATAGCTGTCTTTAGCTCCAGCTGGGATGATCACCTGGTCCACCTTTGGAAAGTTTTGGAGGCCCTGCAAAAGGCAGGCCTCACTATCAAGGCTTCAAAGTGCCAGATAGGGCAGGGTAAGGTGGTTTATCTGGGACACCTTGTTGGTGGGGAACAGATTGCACCACTTCAGGGGAAAATCCAAACTATTATTGATTGGGTTCCCCCTACCACTCAGACTCAGGTGAGAGCCTTCCTAGGCCTCATTGGGTATTACAGGAGGTTCATTAAGAACTATGGCTCCATTGCAGCCCCTCTTAATGACCTCACATCCAAGAAAATGCCTAAAAAGGTATTATGGACAGCAAGCTGTCAGAAAGCTTTTGAGGAGCTGAAGCAGGCCATGTGCTCTGCACCTGTCCTGAAAAGCCCTTGTTACTCTAAAAAATTCTATGTCCAAACTGATTCATCTGAATTAGGAGTAGGGGCAGTCCTATCACAACTTAATTCTGAGGGCCAGGATCAACCTGTTGCTTTTATTAGTAGGAGGTTGACCCCTAGAGAAAAGCGTTGGTCTGCCATTGAGAGGGAGGCCTTTGCTGTGGTCTGGGCTCTGAAGAAGTTGAGGCCATACCTGTTTGGCACTCACTTCATTGTTCAGACAGACCACAAACCTCTACTTTGGCTAAAACATATGAAAGGTGAAAATCCTAAATTGTTGAGGTGGTCCATATCCCTACAGGGAATGGACTATACAGTGGAACATAGACCTGGGAGTAGCCACTCCAATGCAGATGGACTCTCCAGATATTTCCACTTAGACAATGAAGACTCATCAGGTAATGGCTAGTCTTATTGTCCTTCGTTTGGGGGGGGTTGTGTAGGAAAGTACCATCTTGCCTGGCATGTTACCCCCATTTTTCACTGTATATATGTTGTTTTAGTTGTATGTGTCACTGGGACCCTGGTAACCCAGGGCCCCAGTGCTCATAAGTGTGCCTGAATGTGTTACCTGTGTAGTGACTAACTGTCTCACTGAGGCTCTGCTAATCAGAACCTCAGTGGTTATGCTCTCTCATTTCTTTCCAAATTGTCACTGACAGGTTAGTGACCATTTTTACCAATTTACATTGGCTTACTGGAACACCCTTATAATTCCCTAGTATATGGTACTGAGGTACCCAGGGTATTGGGGTTCCAGGAGATCCCTATGGGCTGCAGCATTTCTTTTGCCACCCATAGGGAGCTCTGACAAATCTTACACAGGCCTGCCACTGCAGCCTGAGTGAAATAACGTCCACGTTATTTCACAGCCATTTTACACTGCACTTAAGTAACTTATAAGTCATCTATATGTCTAACCTTTACCTGGTAAAGGTTAGGTGCAAAGTTACTTAGTGTGAGGGCACCCTGGCACTAGCCAAGGTGCCCCCACATTGTTCAGAGCCAATTCACTGAACTTTGTGATTGCGGGGACACCATTACACGCGTGCACTACATATAGGTCACTACCTATATGTAGCTTCACCATGGTAACTCCGAATATGGCCATGTAACATGTCTATGATCATGGAATTGCCCCCTCTATGCCATCCTGGCATTGTTGGTACAATTCCATGATCCCAGTGGTCTGTAGCACAGACCCTGGTACTGCCAGACTGCCCTTCCTGGGGTTTCTCTGCAGCTGCTGCTGCTGCCAACCCCTCAGACAGGCAGCTGCCCTCCTGGGGTCCAGCCAGGCCTGGCCCAGGATGGCAGAACAAAGAACTTCCTCTGAGAGAGGGTGTGACACCCTCTCCCTTTGGAAAATGGTGTGAAGGCAGGGGAGGAGTAGCCTCCCCCAGCCTCTGGAAATGCTTTGTTGGGCACAGATGTGCCCAATTCTGCATAAGCCAGTCTACACCGGTTCAGGGACCCCTTAGCCCCTGCTCTGGCGCGAAACTGGACAAAGGAAAGGGGAGTGACCACTCCCCTGACCTACACCTCCCCTGGGAGGTGTCGAGAGCTCCTCCAGTGTGCTCCAGACCTCTGCCATCTTGGAAACAGAGGTGCTGCTGGCACACTGGACTGCTCTGAGTGGCCAGTGCCACCAGGTGACGTCAGAGACTCCTGCTGATAGGCTCCTTCAGGTGTTAGTAGCCTTTCCTCTCTCCTAGGTAGCCAAACCCTCTTTTCTGGCTATTTAGGGTCTCTGTCTCTGGGGAAACTTTAGATAACGAATGCATGAGCTCAGCTGAGTTCCTCTGCATCTCTCTCTTCACCTTCTGATAAGGAAACGACCGCTGACCACGCTGGAAGCCTGCAAACCTGCAACATAGTAGCAAAGACGACTACTGCAACTCTGTAACGCTGATCCTGCCGCCTTCTCGACTGTTTTCCTGCTTGTGCATGCTGTGGGGGTAGCCTGCCTCCTCTCTGCACCAGAAGCTCCGAAGAAATCTCCCGTGGGTCGACGGAATCTTCCCCCTGCAACCGCAGGCACCAAAAAGCTGCATTACCGGTCCCTTGGGTCTCCTCTCAGCACGACGAGCGAGGTCCCTCGAATCCAGCGACGCTGTCCAAGTGACCCCCACAGTCCAGTGACTCTTCAGCCCAAGTTTGGTGGAGGTAAGTCCTTGCCTCACCTCGCTGGGCTGCATTGCTGGGAACCGCGACTTTGCAGCTGCTCCGGCCCCTGTGGACTTTCGGCGGAAATCCTTCGTGCACAGCCAAGCCTGGGTCCACGGCACTCTAACCTGCATTGCACGACTTTCTAAGTTGGTCTCCGGCGACGTGGGACTCCTTTGTGCAACTTCGGCGAGCACCGTTTCACGCATCCTTGTAGTGCCTGTTTCTGGCACTTCTCTGGGTGCTACCTGCTTCAGTGAGGGCTCTTTGTCTTGCTCGACGTCCCTTCTCTCTGCAGGTCCAATTTGCGACCTCCTGGTCCCTCCTGGGCCCCAGCAGCGTCCAAAAACGCCAAACACACAATTTGCGTGTAGCAAGGCTTGTTGGCGTTCTTCCGGCGGGAAAACACTTCTGCACAACTTTCCAAGGCGAGAGGGATCCGTCTACCAAAGGGGAAGTCTCTAGCCCTTTTTGTTCCTGCAGAAACCTCAGCTTCTTCTGTCCAGTCGAAGCTTCTTTGCACCCGCAGCTGGCATTTCCTGGGCATCTGCCCATCTCCGACTTGCTTGTGACTTTTGGACTTGGTCCCCTTGTTCCACAGGTACCCTAGATTGGAAATCCACAGTTGTTGCATTGCTGGTTTGTGTCTTTCCTGCATTATTCCTCTAACACGACTCTTTTGTCCTTAGGGGAACTTTAGTGCACTTTGCACTCACTTTTCAGGGTCTTGGGGAGGGTTATTTTTCTAACTCTCACTATTTTCTAATAGTCCCAGCGACCCTCTACAAGGTCACATAGGTTTGGGGTCCATTCGTGGTTCGCATTCCACTTTTGGAGTATATGGTTTGTGTTGCCCCTATCCCTATGTTTCCCCATTGCATCCTATTGTAACTATACATTGTTTGCACTGTTTTCTAAGACTATACTGCATATTTTTGCTATTGTGTATATATATCTTGTGTATATTTCCTATCCTCTCACTGAGGGTACACTCTAAGATACTTTGGCATATTGTCATAAAAATAAAGTACCTTTATTTTTAGTATAACTGTGTATTGTGTTTTCTTATGATATTGTGCATATGACACTAAGTGGTACTGTGGTAGCTTCACACGTCTCCTAGTTCAGCCTAAGCTGCTCTGCTAAGCTACCATTATCTATCAGCCTAAGCTGCTAGACACCCTATACACTAATAAGGGATAACTGGGCCTGGTGCAAGGTGCAAGTACCCCTTGGTACTCACTACAAGCCAGTCCAGCCTCCTACAGTATCTCAGGGGCAACCAATACTAAAGCCAAGTGACGCGCCAATCTGCAAAATGTGTAAGTGGAAGTCAAGAAAACAAATACAACAGCAACAGCATGGGTCACACATTTAGATGAAATAGCTGGAAGGTACACACATCAAAATGGACACACTGTCAGACAAATGTAAAGGAAGGTCGCACAATTTAATATTCTCCATGTGTGGACAAACACAATTTTAGCTTGCACACATGAGACAAATGTCCAATCTACATCAGGGGAACAAATTCCAACACAATGCATGCTGACATTGGCCAACCCAAGATGAAACACTTACCATATCAAACAAAACAAAATGCAATGACACCCCAATTGGATTACCATCCACATATCCATACAGTGAACATCTACCCTTTTCCTGGGTGACACCAGTACTGCCCACAAAGTCAGATCTTGCCAACCACAGCAAATGAATCAGCAGTCATGGTGAAACACACACAACTGTACGCATACAACACAAATTACTCAGAACAACAAAAAGGTAGAAAGGTAATGGCAGGATAAATGTGTGCCCCAAAAAATAACTTAGGTTTATTGATGGGAAATAATGAAGAGCAAAGGCCTTGGCCATCCATATGTCAGTCCATGCGTAGCATTGTGCTCCAGCTTGACTCCAACCACTGCCAGAGAATCTCCACAGGAAGGGGCATCAAGTGGGCATGCAGGCACCTCAGGGATCATTTTTGGGTGGGGTGGGTCGGATTTGGGATGGGTGGGTTTGAGAGGAGTGGGTTTTTTCTTTAAAGGGTGTCCTTCTCGGTAGGAGAGGTGGGCTTCTTCTTTGGGGTGGGAGGGGTATGGGAGCTTGGGAGGGGACAGGTGGGATGGTGAGGACTTGGATGTAGAATGGATGGGTTGGGATATGGGTGGGGCCCTTTTGGGTTTGGGGGTGGAGGTCACAGGAGAAAGGCAAGATCAAAAATGAAACTTTCCTTTGGAAAACAGGTAGGGTCTTCAGAAAGTATTGGGGTTTGGGAGTTTGAGGGAGTGGTTGTCTTGCCTGTGGGTGTTGATGCTGCTGTGTATGCGTGTCTGAGGTGGTGTCTGTTGCATGTATGAGTGTGGGTGTTTGTGTTTCTTGGCCAGCTGTGAGATGGAGGTGCTGGGTGATGTGGCAGTGGTGGCTGTATGTGGGTGTTGGGGTGGTGTCGGGGTATGGTGGATGTGGTATCTGTGTGTGTTTTGGGGTGGTGTCTGGGGGTATGGTGGATGTGGCGGCTATGCCTGTGTGTGTTGGGGTGGTGTCTAGGGGCATGGTATCTGTGGTGTGTGCGTCTGTGGGTGTTGAATGGCGTCTGGGGGTATGGTGGGTGTGGTAGATGTGTCACTGGGTGTTATGGTGGTATATGTAGGTACGATGGTTGTGGTGTGTGGGTCGGTGGGAGTAGTGTCTGTGGGAATGGTTGTTGTTGTGGTCTGTGTGATTGACTGTTGAGTGCTTGTGGTCCGGTGTGCTTTGTGGTGCTTGTGGTAATATGTGCTGCTTGTGTGTGTTGAGATGGGTGTTTGAGGATGTGTCTGTGTGCTTGGGACAGGTAGGGGAATAGGGAATTTGGATTGAGAAGAAGTAGTTGGTAGGGGAAGGATTGTGGGGGTGGTTGACTGCCATCAGTGAGGATAGCAGAGCCTGAAAAGATCTCTGTAGGCCAAACATGACCTACAGAGTGCGCAACTATCTGCTGGAGCTGGCTGCCCTGCACCTGGATGGCATTCAGAATGGCAGTCTGACCCACAGATATACTCCTCAGAAGTTCAATAGCCTCCTCACTCATGGCAGCAGGGTTAATGGGGGTAGGGGTTGGGATGCCTGGGACAAAGGAGACGCCCAACCTCTTGGATGTGTGGGCCTGGCCAACTGGGTGGGGGAGCAACAGGGACGGTGGAGCTTGAACTGAGTGTGGCGGACAAGTATGGAACAGGAGCAGGTCCTGATTGGTCTGCCACCACTAGGGAGTGGCCCCTGGAGGAAGAATCAGAAGATGATGAGGTTGATCCTGTGCCCTCCGTGGAAGTCCCCTCACCTTCCGGCCCACTAGGTCTCTTTGTGTCAGTCGTCTCATGACTGGAGGTACCATGGCCTGTTGTTTCCCCACTTGGTTCTGCTCTGTCTCCTCCACTTACCTGGGATGATGCTGAAAGTACAAAGAAAAATAGGGTCACTAAATATTCCCGATCACAATTGAACAACAGCGGTGATTAGCAAACATTACTAAGGCATACAGTAGCCCCCAGCCACAAGCTCCAGCAAAGTGGCTCCAGCATTTGCCACACCATATGCATGCATGCTACATGAACTATCAACAGTCGCCCACGGGGAGTTCTGAATCACAGACAACTCCAATTGCATGGGTGAAGTTGTGCAATCACAATACCCATTGAACAAGTAAGAGACCATATCACCTTCAATGGCTTGCCTCAGGTATCATCCATCAGTTACCTGTTGCCATACACTAGTAGAGAAATGCCATGTTCATTTACACAGACCCGACACAAGGCCATACATCCAGCTAATCTTCATAGACCCAGTGCCACATCATGAAGAAATAATGGCCAAATAATCCAGTCATGTGCTGACAGAAGTACAGTAACCTGAAGAAGGTGATATGGAAACACCCATGTCACACTGGAAACAAAGCAACAGTGGTCACTTCACTATGTGTTCATTGTCTAAATGGACTCATGGAGGTTGTTCTAATGTTTCTCAGATAGATAACACATTTTGCACGGAACTGTTAACTGGAGACAAGTTGGGCCAAATGTCAGGGTTAAATGTCTACAAAATCCAAGCACAATGAATCAGCTAGCCCCAGGGATAATACGTGTCTTGATTGGCCCTCATGACAATACCATACTCTGATTGCATCAGTAGAGGCTAATAGTCCTTTGAATGTTGCAGAGGCCCAGGGATTCTCAAGTACTTGTAGATGGCACTTAACATGCTGCCCAATCGGTAGCCATATCACTGTCTCTTTTTGTCATGCAAACACAGATTCCCTTGGATGAATGGTTGTACACAACCATGCATGATTCCCACATAACTTCAAGTCACTCCATGATGCATGTCAACACTTAGGTAATGAACCTTACCCATTGTACATTTGCAAAGCGCTTTGCTACATAATTCTACATCATTGGCAGGAAAATGCACATTGTGGACAAAAAATGTAGTTCTACCTGTCACGTCCTTCATTGCTACTGCAGTTTTACCTGCCAAATTGTATGCAATGATGGGTGAGGTTATGTGTGAGCCACCAATCAATGGTGACACACTCCTGTCTGTGGCACCACATGAACTGTATCCCCACGACAAATGTCCAATATCAAACACATGTTGGCATGCACAAATATGTGACGGAATTCAGACATCATCCCATGAAGACTGGTTAATCATGCATGAAACAGCAGGGAAAATGATTTGGTAAAGTGAAAGTAACACATGCTAACATGTAGGCACAAGGAATTATGGCAACAGTGAAGTCACCAAAATCATGCCAGTGGGCATTCACCACTCACCAAGGGGAAGTATTGCTCTGTGTCTCAACCCAAAAAGCAATGTATGCTATGTCACATTTATGATGGCCAACTCATGGCAATACTGCACTTCCTGGCCACAGGGTCCTACCAGTGGCCATATCCAGTGGTATAGCCCAACCAATGTTCAATCTTGTGTTAAGAGATGTCCTATTAGCAATGATGAAACACATTGACCGCTATATCAGGTTTCCCCGATGTGAGGATTTCGCCAATGTGATGGCTGACTTCTATGGTGTTGCTCACCTCCCACATGTGGTGAGAGCCATTGATGGCACATATGTTGCCCTCGTTCCTCTGCAGGCCAGTGAACAAGTCTATTACAACAGGAAAAACGTATATTCTATCAACGTTCAAATTGTCTGCTTGTCGGATCTCTACATCTCAAATGTCTGTGCACAGTTCCGTGGTTCAGTCCATGATTCCTTTGTATTGCAGTACACCACCATACCCCAGCTGATGTCACAACTGCAACCAGAGAGGGCCTGGCTGGTTGGTAAGTTGCATCTGTCCTGATTTTTGTGAGCATTGTCAGGTACTGCAATCACAAAGTGTGTGACTCATTCTTGCACTTATGTCTCATTCCTGAACAGGAGACTCAGCATATCCAACCGTCCTTTGGGAAGAGAAAAGGAGAAAATACCAGCTTCTACTTCATGGACTGCAGAATCAGACTGCTGGACCGTGGACTACATGTCGTGTTGGGCGTTAGGACTTCTGAATTCTCAAAATACTGGGATTTTGGTTTTTAGGATTCTGGGCTGAAAAAGAATTAGGTCATCAATACATTGAACGTGCATAAACTATTATGGAACTATAAATTGCGTAATGTCAGTTATTGTTGGCACATCATGAATTCTCTACATACGATTCTATAAGGCTAAACAATTCTCTTCCTCTTTTTACAATACTTTCACAGAGCCTCTGAAACAATGTCCAAACTCAAAAACAATTAACTCAACTTAAGGGCTTATTTGTGTTCTGACATAGGGGGTGATTTTAACCTTGGCGGACGGCGGAGGCCGTCCGCCAAGGTACCACCGTGAAATGACCGCACCGCGGTCAAAAGACCGCGGCGGCCATTTAAACATTTCCGCTGGGCCGGCGGGCACTCTCCGAAAGAGCGCCCGCCGGCCCAGCAGAAATGCCCCTGCAACGAGGACGCTGGCTCAGAATTGAGCTGGCGTAGTTGCAGGGGTGCGACGGGTGCAGTTGCACCCGTCGCGTATTTCAGTGTCTGCAAAGCAGACACTGAAATACTTTGCGGGGCCCTCTTATGGGGGCCCCTGCAGTGCCCATGCCATTGGCATGGGCACTGCAGGGGCCCCCAGGGGCCCCGCGGCACCCCCTACCGCCATCCTGTTCATGGCGGGTTTCCCGCCATGAACAGGATGGCGGTAGGGGGTGTCTGAATCCCCATGGCGGCGGAGCGCGCTCCGCCGCCATGGAGGATTCAATGGGGCAGCGGTAAACCGGCGGGAGACCGCCGGTTTACCCTTTCTGACCGCGGCTGAACCGCCGCGGTCATAATGCCCTCGGGAGCACCGCCAGCCTGTTGGCGGTGCTCCCGTGGTCGGTGACCCTGGCGGTCACAGGGCGCCAGGGTCAGAATGACCCCCCTAATCTTTTCTCAATAATAGTTTTGATAAACTTGCTCTATTTCTGATCTCCTAATTCTCAGGGGAGCGCTTGTTACAGGAAATACATCTTTCCTAAATATCTGTTTAGTGGTAGTTTGGTTTCCCACCCAAACAATAAATCACACTAGTTCTTATTGTCATAAATTATTTGAAAGACAGAGCTCAGTTTTGTTTAATTTCTTCTAGTGCAGCGCACATTAAGTGAGTAATCTTTCTTTACCTTGAAATGAAGTTACTTGCTTGAAAACGTCAGAAGAAACTAGACTGGGTTTTTCCACCTTTCCTATTTTCTCTCTTTTATAGGACATACGGGATTGTCAGCAGAGGAGGAGAGCCAGGACTCCGCAGAAAGCCGTCCAGAGGGTGAGGATCGATCGCCGGAACACGACTGGGGGTTGTCCGGAGGAAGAGAAGTGCTGGAACTCGACTGGAAGCTGGTTGGAGAATGAGGAACACTGCACCTGGACTGGAGGCAAGCTGGAGGACAAGTAACTTGACTTGACTGGAGACAGGGGAACGGGGCAATAGGTAAGAAGCTAAGTAGGCCCTCAGCCTCACAAGCATACTAACATAATCAAATGGGCACATGTGCCTTTTGGCAGTTGATTGCTTGTTAAGGAAACAAACAATTATCCTCCTGATCATGGCACATGTTCCGTACAGATCATATTATGAAGAGCACACATTTTGGCAGTTACAGTTAGAGCAGGTGGAAAGGCAGTTGATTGCTTCTGAAGGAAATGAACAATTATCCTCCTGATTGAGGCACATTTTTAATACAGATAACAATGTGAAGACCTCATGTTTTGGCAGTTACAATTGCCACAAGTTTACCAGGTGGGATACAATGTAAATAAACAACAAGCATTGGTTATAATGAATGAGACATTTAACAAGCATTGGTTATTTCAAATTTGATATTCAAGGATGTCATCCTTTAATCTATCAAGGATGACATCCTGGAATATCATGTAAATATAGTGAATGTTGCAAGCAACAACACCTAACTGTAATCAAGCTCTTGGACATGCTAGAGCACACACAACAGGCGCTGACCTGCAACAAGATCTCATCAACAGCTTCTTCTTGTGAGTGTAAGTTTGTCATGTGATGTCTTGACTTGGACTGTACAATGAACTGTACACATAGGCCCTCATTACAAACACAGCGGTCTTTTCAAAAGACCGCAGAGGCTGCGGGAGCCAGAATACCGCCAGTGCTGGCGGTATTTCTGGCTCCCTTTTATGACTTTTCCGCTGGGCCAGCGGATGGTAACAGTGTTACCGTCCACTGGCCCAGCGGAAAAGTCACATCAACATTGCTGCCAGCTCATAATAGAGCCGGCGGCAATGCTGATGTGCAGCGGGTGCAGTAGCACCCTGAAATTTGGGCAGTGAAATGTGTGACACGTCTATGCCTTGGGGCCCCTGCACTGCCCATGCCAAGTGCATGGGCAGTGCACGGGCCCCCAGGGGCACCCCAAGTCCCCCTTACCACCAGCCTTTCTATGGCGGTGTTTACTGCCGTGGCCAGGCTGGCGGTCAGGGATTATGACCTCCAGGCGGAAGCCTGGCGGTATAGTGGAGGGGCCGGCGGTATGGCTGTGTCTATTGCACCATGGTCATAATAGCTGGCAGAACACCGCCAGCCTGTTGGCGGTGTTACCGCCAGCTTACCGCCGGCCCCCAGGGTCATAATGAGGCCCATAATGTGTGTAGCAGATTCTTGGAAATAGTTAGGGAGCTTATGCTCAGGCAAAATCAGCTAGCGGCTGTTTAATGACATAGCTTTTAACACATCCACATCTTGATGATGTTCCTTTGTTTGTGGTAGATTTATTGTAATGTACTTTGCTTTCCAGATGCTTGCTATGTGACTTGTGTCAGATGCATGGTTTCATACCTATGCTTCTTGTTTTGCTCTTCAATCAGGATTTATAAAGCGTGGCTAGTCACCTGATAGGGTATCCAGACGCTTGCAGGTCCCTGAGGCTTATTTGAACAGCCAGGTCTTGAGAGCCATTCTGAATTCCAGAAATGAGGTGATGGTCCAGAGGTGTGTGGGGAGGCTATTCCAGGTTTTTGCTGCAATGTGAGAGAAGGAGCGTCACACACTTCTGCTTCGGTAGATGGGGGGAGTATGGGCAAGTGAAAGGGAGGCAGAGCGCAGTCTTCTCAACGGTTGGTGGAAGGTTGGGCAGTGGTTATTGTACGCAAGTCCTTAGTTGTGTAGAGCTTTGTGTGCTTAGATCAGCAACCTGAATTTGCATCTCATCTGTGTGGTAGAACCAGTGGAGTTAATTGATGTGGGTGTGATGTGGGTTCATCGGGGAAGGCTGATGATGATTCTGGCTGTGGCGTTCTGTATGGTCTGAAGTCTCTGTACGAGGTGTGCGGCGAATCCTATGTAGAGGGCGTTGACGTAGTCCAGTCCACTGGTGATGAGGGTCTGTGTCACAGTGTGTCTTGTGTAGAGGAAGCCACTTAAAGATCTTGCGTAGCATGCGCAAAGTGAGGACGCAGGCGGAGGAGACAGCATTGACCTGTGATTTTATGGTGTGCTTGTTGTCAATGAAGATTCCAAGGTTTCTGGCATGGTCGAAGGGGGCAGTGGGGGGCCTAGGTCTGATGGCCACCTGGAGTCATTCCATGTGTTGCAGCAGTTGCAAAAGATCAGTACTTCTGTCTTATCTCTGTTCAGCTGCAGGCAGTTGTTCTTCATCCTAACAGCGATGCTTGTCATGCATCTGGGGAAGCTGGTTCTGGTGGTGGAGGGGTCGTGTGTGAGTGAGAGATTGAGTTGGGTGTCGTCTGCCTAGGAAATTATGTTGAAACTGTGGGTTCTGAATATGTTGGCCAACAGTGCCATATATGCATTGAAGAGCATGGGGCTGAGGGGATTGAGCCGTGGGGGACACAGCAGGTGATCTCCATAGGTTCAGAGATGAAAGGTGGGAGGTAGATCTTCTGGGTTCTTCCAGTGAGGAAGGAGGTGATCCATCTGAGCGCATCTCCTTGGATGCCGATGTGGTGGAGTCTTTCAATCAGCATGTGGTAGGATACGGTGTTGAACGCTGCCGAGAGGTTGAGGAGGATCAAAGTTGCTGTTTGCCCTCGGTCGAGGAGGGTTTGGATGTCATCGGTGGCTGTGATCAGGGCAGTTTTGGTGCTGTGACTGCTGCAGAAGCCAGGTTGGGAGGAATCGAGTAATTGGTTCTGCTCCAGGTATGCCAAGAGTTGATTGTTGATGATGTTTTCCTGTACCTTCACTGGGAATGATAGCAGGGGGATTGGCCGGTAGTTTTTGGGTTCACTGGGGTCAGCAGAGGGTTTTTTGAGTAGTGGTCTGGCTTCAGCATGTTTCCACACATCGGGAAATTTTGCGGTGTTGTTAAAGGTGTTGAACAGGGTGGTGAATTCCTGGCCGATCCTTTGGCTTCCAAAGTTGAAGATGTAGTGCGGCCATGGGTCTGTGGGAGCTACAGAGAGGATAGATTTCATGATGGAGGTAATGTCCTAGGTGGAAAGGATGTTTTAGGTGGTTAGTATGTGGTTTGTGTTGATGACAGCAGTGGTGTATTTGTCGAGGAAGTCCGTAGGTATGTGTTGGTGTTTGAAGTTTTTGTACATGGTTGCGATAGTGTCATGGAAGAAGTGGGCAAGGTTGTTACACATCTCCTGTGAGGGTGTGATATTGTTTTTGCTAGCAGCCAGGTTGGAGAATTCCTCAACAATGTTGAAAAGTTCCTTGGTGTTGTTGGCATTGGTTTCGATGTGTGTGGCGAAGGCTGTCTTCTTCATTGCTCTCAGCAGGCGGTGGTACAGGTTGAGGGTGGTCTTGAAGGCTGCTCCGTCAGAGGTGTCTTTGTTAGCACGCCATCTCCTCTCCAGCTGTTTGCTGTCTCGTTTCACTGTTCCAGCTGGCCTTTTTGGATGATTTTCCCTGGATGTTGCTCTTGATGGGGACGATGCAGTTGGCACAATTGGTGATTTTGACATTGAAGTTTTTCACTCCCTGTTCGAGGTTGGTGGCAGTAACTGGGTTGGAGGAGTTGAGGTCGTCCGCCCAGATGGTCTCTGAGATTTTGTTCCACCTCCGGTGGGTGGCGCTAGTCATCTTGGGGCTGGAAGTGTGGGGACTGTAGATACTGAAGTGGATAATGGAGCGATCCGTCCATGTGAGTTCTGTAACATGGCTGTATTTTACGCAGTTGCTGGAGGTGAAAATGGTGTCCACCATGTGTCCTGCGGTGTGTGTAGGGTAATGGACAATCTGGGTCAAATCAAGGCTGCTCATACTGTTGAGGAAGTGTGCAATGTTGTCGCTGGAGTCGTCGATGTGGAAATGTAGGTCGCCATGGAAGCTGTAATCCTTGGAGTCTAAGGCTAGGGGCGCAATTAAGTCTGCAATGGTGTTGCAGAAGTTGGAGCACGGGCCTGGGGGTCAGTATGTGAGGGTGCCTCTGATGGCTCTTTTGTCATCCATGTGGAACTTGAAGCTGAGATGTTCCATGGAGTGGTGGTAATGTCGCTGGTGGTGGTGCACTGTATGCTCTACTTCTGGATGATGGCTATTCCTCCTCCCGGCTTGTTGGTGTGGTCCTGGTGAGTGATTTTCTATCCATCGGGGATCGCTGTGGCAATGTCTGGGGAGGATGTGAGCATTTCAGAGTTGTGACATTGGCAGGTATGTGATACTGTTCAGACATACCATGTGGGCAAGGATTGTTTCAGGAAATGTAGGTCACAGACTTTGGATGTAGGAGACCTGTGCCAAGACAGCTTGCACAGTGATAGGATGGAAGTTTAGAAGACTCTATCGGAGGTTTATTCCTTGTCATGTGGTGGCCCTGATGCATCATGTGTCATGTGGTCAGAAAATATGTAGTTGTAGGCCAAAATCATGTTAGGTTCTCTTCACATTGGCTAAACACTCATTCTGTATGACCTGTATGTAGCTGTTGATGTTCTTCATCATTGTAGGCCAAAGTGCCTGTGCCACATCACTGACATACCACCAGTTTGTCTCATACCACCAGATGCTAAATCACTGTATTGTAATGACCCTATGATCAGAAACTGTTTTACTGCCATCTCTCTGAATCAGGCATTTATATGATGTTGGATTCCTTTTGTGTGGTAGGCAATATGGCTCCAGCTGATTACATTAACCACTTTAATGTTTACTTATTTTACAGAACATTGCTTGGTAAATCCGTTCCTTCCATCGTCTGGAGATCTGTACCTGTAAATGTGTTAATTTAGCCAATATGATTCAATCATGTATGATTTGCTATGTTTCAGACTTATTGACAGTCTATGCTCTGACCCATGTAATAAAATGTATTTTTTGGCAAGACATGTGTATCTGTGTAATTTTGTGGAATGGTTGTAATCCTGAGCTGGACACTGTGTACATGCAAAATATCCCGGCTTGTACATGTACCTTGGCTCATCATTGTATGGTTCACATGGTCTGATATATCTACATGGCTAAATTAAAGACAGCAGACAGCGAGTTTGTTATGGGTGAATTTATTGCAATGCTACTTCTAACAGAAAATATTTGTGACATAAATGAACAAAAATGTACAGTGACGGTGTCAGTCAGGGTGAATTAAATCATCAGAGTATATGTCACAACATTGGAAGCCCAAAGTCCAGAGTTTTCCTCTCATTGGAAATGGAATGTGGTTCAGGATTGGTCCACAGAGTGAATGTGTGACACACAAAGGGGAAATTAAGGACGAGTTTTATTGCTGGCAGTGGTGGGTGTCTTGCCATCTGCACCGCCTGGATTAATTACTGGACTTGCAAGGAGGGGATCAGCTGCTGCAAAGGAAGGGGTGTCTGTGGGTGTTTGTGCCTCTGACAGGGCCTCCTTTCTCATGACTGTCACTGATGCACTTTGGTATGATGTAGTTGCCTCACAGGAAGGGGTAGATGGGGGGATGAAAGCCCTGCTCAGGGTGGTGTTGATTTCCCTCAGCACCTCTGTTAGTGTGTCCATTTGGTTGTTATGGGCATCCACTTTTTCAATCATGACCCTCTGAAGCTACTTTATATCTCAGAGTTTAGTCAACACCTGGCCCATCACACCTTGGGACTCCTAATAGGCCACCAAGATGTGACTGATGGCGCTGTGGCTGATAGCAGCCTCAGTGGCCTCACTATGCTGGCCCACAGCATCCCTACAATGCACCATACTCTCACAAGCCTCGGGAGGGTGCCCTCCCCAACTGGGTCCTGGACCCTCAGTGTCAGCAGTATTGAGTTGTACCTCAGGATCCACGACTGGGGGGCACAAGATGGTGGAAACTGTGCTAGGTACACAGGTTTGAGGGCACATCGTTGCCTGGGATGTTGATGCAACAAAGCTGGGAGGTGACATTGTGGTCACAGTGAGACTCGCTTTTGCAATCTGACTAGGATGCCCTAATGGCCCAGGACCATCCTCCACATTGACAAGTCCCGGAGTGCTGTCATCACGGAGGGCCTCAACCAGGGGGGTAGTGGTTGTACCCAGTGGCAGCTTGTCCTGTTGATGAAGGAAGTACCTTGTTACTGATCGAAGTGTGACATCTACCTCCAAAGGTTTTGTGTTACAGTAAGCAGAAACATTGGACATTCTTAAGCTGTAGGTCACCCTATTGTGCTATGTTATTAAGGTATTGGAGTATTTGACATGACGTGTAAAGATTGCCTAAACTAGTTGACTCAAGCAGCTGATGAGATGTTCAGATCAGTTGCACTTTGGATGATGGAATGAAAATGACATCTTACCAACAGTGAAGCCAACACAGTGGAGATGTAACATATGCCTTTGATCATTTGGAGGCCTAGTTGAGTGAGATACAGGCAAACCAAGAACTTTGTTTTATATGTAACTGCAGTCATCTTGTGTGCAGTTCTATGTCAATGTGTTTGCTACAGATACTAATCCAGGGATGCAGCTTGAGGCCTTGGGAACACATGGTGTACACACTTGTTAAGGTGTCATTCCTGTCCTCAATAGTTTCATCTTGGGAAAGCAGGCCAAGATGGAGCTAGGTAGACAGACATGTCTCTGAGTTGAGCATGATCTGTATATTGCTCACTCCCAGGTGAGTAAACTTAATTTGAGGGTTAATAAATAGGGGTATGTGGGCAAGGGACCACTGAGCTGGTGGTTAGAATTACAGACACATGGCCTCCTGGGAGTTGCAGTCAAGTCACTCCCTCTACTTCCTAAACACTTGACAAATGGTATACTCCCAGGTGAGTAAACTTCATGTGAGAGTTAACAAACAGGAGTATATGGGCACGTTAACTCTGAACTGGTGGTTGAAGTTACAGAAACAGGGCATATTGTGCTTTGCAGTAATTCACTCCCTCTAGTTCCCAAGACTTCACAAGTTGTATACTTCCAGGTGAGTAAACTTAATTTGAGAGTTAACAAACCAGGGTATATAGGTGAGTGGACACTAGGCTGGTGGTTGGAATTTACAGAAACAGGGCTTATTATGCTTTGCAGTCAGGTCACTCCCTCTACTTCCCAACATTTGAGAAATGCTATACTCCCAGATAAGTAAACTTCATTTGAAAGTTAACAAACAGGGGTATATGGACAAGTGAACACTGGGCTGGTGGGTGGAATACAGACACAGGACCTATTGTGATTTGCAGCCAGATCACTCCCTCTACTTCCCAACACTTGACAAATGGTATACGCCCAGGTAAGTAAACTTAATTTGAAAGTTAACAAACAGGGGTATATGGACAAGTGAACACTGGGCTGGTGGGTGGAATACAGACACAGGACCTATTGTGCTTTGCAGCCAGATCACTCCCTCTACTTCCCAAGACTTGACAAATGGTATACTCCCAGGTGAGTAGACTTCACTTGAAAGTTAACAAACAGGGGTAAATGGGCAAGTAAACACTGGGTTGGTGGTTTGAATTACAGACACAGGACCTCCTGTGAGTTGCAGTCAGGTCACTCCCTGTACTCCCCAACACTTGACAAATAGTGGGTATTACATATCTATAGGCAGAATGCATTTAGGTTTGTGCACACATTTACATGTAGAAACATACCATGATTCCTGGGATGATTTTTTGATATGGAAAGACTTGCAGGCATAATTTTTACTTATAGCATGTGATGGGCTTTGGTGGCTGTGCTGTTGGTTCTACCAATACGCATTGATAATATTACATCTCAGATACTCTGGGTATTGAATGTTGGGGAAGAAAATGAACAACAGAGTGCAAAAGCCGAGCTGTGAGAATGCAAGGCATTGCATTTTTGCAAGTTTTTGTGTGACAACTTACCAGACTTCACTCCCCAAGGTACTCCTGTCAAGCACTCAGGATAGAGGATGGCCAATACCTTCTCCTCCCAGTGAAAGAGTTTTAATGGGGCACTGAGAGGGCCCCTGTCAGTCTTGTTAGCCTCAACTGTTGCCTGGAGGCCAGGGAATGCACTTTGCTCCTCAGGTCGTTCCACCTCTTCGCTATGTCCTCCTTTGTGTGCAAGGTAGTGCCTACAGCATTTACTCTGTCAACAATTCTTTGCCACAGTTCCATTTTCCTACTGACAGAAGTATTCTGGACTTGGACTCCAAACAATTGTGGCTCTACTAGTATGATTTCATCCACCATGACTTTCAACTCATCGTCAGAGAAACAGGGATTTTTGACATGTGACATGGTGGACAACTAAAGTGGGTGACAGGGACTTACTTAGCATGGGGCGTACAATAGGGAGTGAATGGACAAAAGTATGTGCAAGTTGTTAAATGGGATGGTTTAAAAAGGTGTGTCTTATCTATCAATATTAACAAAACAGTGGTCTTGGGTGTCTTTCTTGCTGGGGAGATGCAAATGGCTGTGGTCTGTGAAAGGGTATGTTCTATAGTCTGATTTGCAGGTGTGTCCTCTTGACAAATGTGTGTCAGCTGTGTTATTTTTTAAATTGTCCAATGTCTACTTGTCTGTTAATTTGCTGAACGCGTACCGCAGTGGTCTACCGCTATTGGCTAACCGCCTCAAGAAAACCACCATAGCGACTTTGTGTTTGTAATAGGCTCGGTGGTTGGCCGCAGCGATGATGGCATTGGAGGACGGACCATCTAGATACAAGACCACCACACTGCTGGCGGTCTGCCTTTTTGCTTGGGAGGCGGCCGTTCTGTCTGTTCCCATTATAAACTGTAGGCAATTTTCCACCGGCGCCGCAGTCTTTTTTGGACCGCCAACATGGCGGCCTGGTGGTCCGATCGCCAAACTCATATTCTAGCCCTTAGTCTCTGTGAGCCGTAGGCTGCAGAGAGGGTATTGCATTTGGCAGCATCCTACTCGAGGAGGCTGACAGCTCATCTTGATCCTGTCCAGCTCCAGATTCTATCTGAGCATCAATTAACAGAAAACCCAGAGGTTCTCTTTGTGTGTTCTGAGAACTGAATTGTGTGGTTTAATGAAATTGTGTCCAATGTGTTGGGCTGCATTGCTGTAAATGTAGAAAGTGTGGACCACAGGCAACCTGTCATGTGGAAGGGAAGGGTTGGTTTGATTTAGCCTGCCAGAAGGTGACATTTTAGTGAGATGGGCATCCAAAAAATCTAGGCGATGCCCAGGCAGTGTAGTATCTCAGGAGTTGGTCAAGGATGAGTCCAAAAAACAAGCAGCTGGTTAAAGAGAACAAAAATCCTCTTTCTATCATAGTGGGATGAGATGCTGGAAATGATTCTATCAGGGGATCAACAAAAGTTCCGGCAAAAGTTAATGAACCCAGTGGCCAAAATAGGGGGACCCATGTATGTATGATTTATGAAGATATATAAATAGAGTATCTGGTAGATTTATATGGCAGCCATTTTACCCCAGTTAGACCCCAGGGAATTGATGACAAGAAGCTTCTCCTCACCTGGCTTTCAGTAAAGGAGGTAAGGGCAGTCAATGAAAGAATAAAGCTTTCAAGGGCCACTGGCCCTGATATCATTCATGTGCTAATAATTCAATCAAATAATGATTGGTGAGCAACAGTGTATTCTCTCTTGTTTTCCTAGATTGCCTCAACAAGCCTCCATCACACATCGTGGAAAAGGTCAATAGTGAAACCCATTTTATAAAAAGGGGTGGCTCAGATCCTACACATTATAGGCTGATTAGCCTTTTGGACATCTTGGTCAAGGTGATTTCCAAAATCATTCTATCTAAATTGGAGGACTGGGCCTTAGAACCTAAGATCAGCCCAATTGAGCAACGGGGCTTTCGGGAGGGCCATTCAACCATATATACCATTGCTTTGCTCTATGGGCCATCATTCAGAAGGCTCTTGATGTGAACCAAAGGCTGTGTTTTTGTTTTGTTGATTTCTGGACAGCTTTTGATGCAGTGGCCGGTGAAACTCTATGGAGAAAACTTGCTGCCTGGGAGCTCCCTGTGGACCTCATTAGTGCGTTGCAAACTCTACACACTGACAATTGGGCCCAGGGACATAGATAAATTGGGCTGGCTATACCAGAAAACACCCATCAAGAATGCCCTTGCAAGGGTGTGTTTATTCCTAGCTGACCGCCCTACTTTCATATCCCAAACAAAGGTGGTCATTATGAAC
This sequence comes from Pleurodeles waltl, assembly GCF_031143425.1. Lineage (NCBI taxonomy): Eukaryota > Metazoa > Chordata > Amphibia > Caudata > Salamandridae > Pleurodeles > Pleurodeles waltl. Next base: position 519,278,926 of record NC_090448.1, read on the forward strand.
ACGGCGGAAACTACCGCCGTGTTCATGCTGGCAGTCAAAACACCGACCGCCAGCGACCGCGGAACCCGGCGGCCAGATAATGAACTTTTCTGTGAGCCGGCAGGCGGAAACCTTGTTTCCGCCCGCTGGCTCACAGAAAGGCTCGGCCGGGACATTGACGCCGGCTCCACATAGAGCCGCCGTCAATGCCTCTGTGCGGCAGGTGCACCCGTCACGCAGATCACTGCCCAAAAATCGGGCAGTGACCTGCGCAACGGGGCTCTGCACCGGGGCCCCTGCACTGCCCATGCAAAGTGTATGGGCAGTGCAGGGGCCCCCAGGGGTGCCCGGGGCACCCCCTCTGCCAACTTTTTCCTGGTGGGATATCCCGCCAGGAAAAGGCTGGCGGGAAATGAAACATTATCCCTGGCGGATGGTGTTTCAACCCGCAGTCAGGTTGCCTGGCGGCAGGAGCCTGGCGGTGGGTGACGGCTGCCGCTGGCGGCTGTCACCATGTCCGTTATATGGTGGTTTGGCCCGCCATGCCGGCTGGTGGCTTCAGACGCCCCTGCCGGCATGGCGGGCCAAACCACCATGATCGTGATGAGGGCCAAATTTCCTAAAGTTATTGATAGGAGAAGATAGAACTGTAGTGATCTATTGCAGATTTATTTTGTTGAAATCTAACATACGTAACTTTTTTCCAGCCACACAAACTACCAGTGCAGGGACTGGCATTGGGTGGTATATTGCCCTTGCTCGTTGACAATTACTAGTATACTCAATGCAAGGGCGTTGCTTGTGAACCCCCTGTCGCTACGGCAGGGGTTGAGTTCTTAACGGTCCCTTCTCTCTGCAAATCAGCAGACAGAAGCTCATAATGAACGGATGCTACAAAATTATGGCTTGATGAAAAGTGAATGAAAGATGGACGCTAAATAGAAAGAATGGGTAAAATGGTATATGAGTAAAAGGATGTGGGGGTGGGTGAAAGGAAAGGATGCATAGGTGAGTGATAGGAGATGCATGGGTGGGTGAAAGGATGGATAAAGGGGTAAAAGGATGCCTCAGTGGGTGAAAGGCGGCTGTCACCATGTCCGTTATATGGTGGTTTGGCCCGCCATGCCGGCTGGTGGCTTCAGACGCCCCTGCCGGCATGGCGGGCCAAACCACCATGATCGTGATGAGGGCCAAATTTCCTAAAGTTATTGATAGGAGAAGATAGAACTGTAGTGATCTATTGCAGATTTATTTTGTTGAAATCTAACATACGTAACTTTTTTCCAGCCACACAAACTACCAGTGCAGGGACTGGCATTGGGTGGTGTATTGCCCTTGCTCGTTGACAATTACTAGTATACTCAATGCAAGGGCGTTGCTTGTGAACCCCCTGTCGCTACGGCAGGGGTTGAGTTCTTAACGGTCCCTTCTCTCTGCAAATCAGCAGACAGAAGCTCATAATGAACGGATGCTACAAAATTATGGCTTGATGAAAAGTGAATGAAAGATGGACGCTAAATAGAAAGAATGGGTAAAATGGTATATGAGTAAAAGGATGTGGGGGTGGGTGAAAGGAAAGGATGCATAGGTGAGTGATAGGAGATGCATGGGTGGGTGAAAGGATGGATAAAGGGGTAAAAGGATGCCTCAGTGGGTGAAAGGTGAATGGTAAAAGGATACTTGGGTGGGTGGATGGTAACCAATGATGCCTGGGTAAATGTATGGATAGGTGAAAGGGTGGTTGAAAGGGTGGATACAGGATAGATGAGTGTATGGATGAACGGATGGATATATGGATGTTTGGATTGGAATAGTGAAAGACTGGATGAAAGAGAATGAAGCTTAAATGGTGGGTTAATAGATTAATGAAAAGATGAATGGATAATTACTTGGATCAAGAAATAAAGGAGCTCTTCTGGAGAGGAACGTGTCTGTTCACCTACTTTGGTTGGTTTGCATGGTTATCAAACTTTGGTTCAAAGTGGACGGTATTTTCTGTCTACCCACTTAACTCACTGTAGTTCTTAAGCAAGGCATATATGTATCTTTCCTCCCATCAACATACCTTCCTCCCTATTAGTCACCCATGCTACTATGATTTAACTGTAGCATGGTTGAAGTCAGCAGTACAATAGTGTTGTCTGTGCAATGTGCATCTGCTTCAGTTAATGCAGAATTTACAAAGTTGTCAATGGATTGCAAACTTAAAACAAGGTGTGTTTCTCTTACCTTACCTCCCAATGTCCACTATGTCACCTCCTACTTTATATTTATGTTCAAGTGATTAATATTTCATAGCTTCCATAACGGATTCATGCCAGCTTAAATTTTACCCTTTTGACATTCGTCAACTACAGTGAAGCATGTGTGGACAAAAGAATGGCCCTTCGACTCGTAATCAGCCACATCAAGTTTCAGTGTCCCTAGGGGACCAGTAATTTAATGCTACTGTGCCATTCTATTTTATTTTTTAATGTTTGTCCAGAGCACTGTTTATAATTTGCCATTTTGTTTTTTCTTTCTTGCTATAGCTACTCCTGGTGGACATCCTTCTATTCATCTGAAGATAGTAGCGCAGCTTTGGTGGCAGAGACTGGAGGCCAGCCACGCTAAATATCAGTAGCTTGAGGCTTTTCAGGAGGAGAAGGATGAGGCCCAGGCAGATGCCAACATGCCTGCCGGTCCAAGCTCCCCCATCCAGCCACCAGCACCTCCTGCCTTCCAGCAGAACCATCTATGCCTCTGCAAGCTGGCCTCAGCCCATCCATATCCCACTACTGCTGCCCCTGCTCGAACTACAATTTCCAGCATTGCATTCTTCAACACTTCGCATACCTGAACCGCTGAGTGGCATACATTGAGGCAAACCTGGATGATCTCCGGGCCCACATGGAGGATGCCCTCTTTTGAATCCTTTTTTACTTTTTTGGGGTGGGAGGGTCACTGGGTGGAGAGGGTGGCAAAATGAGTTGGGACAAGGTTTTTTTGCACTTTGGACTTTTTCTTTAGACTTTTGTTTTGGATTTTCGTTGTGGGCTTTTTTTGGACTTTGGTTGGTGACAGGCTGATTTGTTTGGGGAGTGGGTTGGGCCTGTTGAGGGTGGAAAGGGGGGTTTTCTATTTGTAAATAATAAAAGGGGATAAATATTTAATATCGTGAATGCCATATAGCTTTATTTTGGTATTTTAGTTTGCACTGCTGTCTTTTAGTGTACCCTGTTTTTTTAAATCTGCTAAAAAGAGTACATCAGTTACTTATACCCTTGTGCTACATCCCTCTGTAACTATATTGACTACTAGGGGGTCTTTGTCTATTTTGCACATACAAATCTAGACACAAACAACATCTTCTTCAGTAGAAGTTAATTATTAACTAAGCGAGTTCACTTCAATCCATAGTTCTTCTCTTACCTCAATAGATGAAGCGAGGGCTGCTACCTCAGTTTTCTTACTGCAGGGTTTTCCCAAGGTGGCATCTTATCTTAAGGTAGTAGTAGCAGTTGTAGCAGGCTAGCACTCTAACAAGGAAGACATAAGGTCCACTACCATCTATACAAACTCCAACTGTAGGATTAATCAAAGGGCTATCCATCACTGTCAACTAGATTGAAAGAAAACAGAGAGTTAGTAGGTTATTTATTATATCATAACCTCAGAAAAACTGAGACCAAACTACCATAATGACTGTATGTGACACACAACAAAGAAGACCTGATATGATAATAAAAACTAGCAATATCAAATTCTTCTGAGCAAGGGACAGCTAGTATTTGATGAAAACAACACTTTGGAAATGAAGGGCCAGATGTAGGTGAGTATAGTTTTGCGACTTGCAATTTGCGAGTCATAGCGACTCGCAAATTGCAACTCGCAAAACCAAATGCAGAAAGGTGTCTCAGACACCTTCTGCGACTCGCTATGGGGTCGCAAAGACCCACCTCATGAATATTAATGAGGTGGGTCGCAATTTGCGACCCCATAGCGAGTCTGGGCACTCACGGGGATGGTGGCCTGCTGGAGACAGCAGACCACCATGTCCGTGACTGCTTTTAAATAAAGCAGTTTTTTTTTTCAAAGTGTAGCCCGTTTTCCTTAAAGGAAAACGAGCTGCACTTAGAAAAAAAAAAAAAAACCTTTTGTTTCGGATTTTTTCAGGGCAGGTAGTGGTCCCTTGGACCACTGCCTGCTCTGAAAAAATATTTTTATGTCCAGTCACAAAGGGGAAGGGGTCCCATGGGGACCCCTTCCCGTTTGCGACTGGGTTACCATCCACTTCAAGTGGATGGTAACTACGATTCCATTTTCGACCGCTTTCGCGGTCACAAATGGAATTGCATAGCATTGCGAGTCGCAAATAGGAAGGGAACACCCCTTCCTATTTGCGAGTCGGAAATGCATTTTGCGAGTCGGATCCGTTTTTCGCCGTTTGCGAATCGCAAACGCTCTGCTACATCTGGCCCGAATTCCTCGAGTCAGGAGACGTGGGCTCAGAGGCAGGAGCAGTTGGACAAGGTTAAGCGTTTACGCATCACACAACACAAGGGCTGACTGATGATATCAACGAATGATGTGTCAGTAAGTAAATGGGGCCAGTGTGGAATATTGCTCAGATAATAGAAGCTCAAGATCATGCAGTGAGTTGGTGTCGCTTTCACCACATCCGCCCCAGCAAGTGTGTGATCCATTTATGGTGTTAAATTAAGTCACTGCTCAATAAAAATCACACAGCACAGGGAAAGAGGGTTACAGGCTCAATGAATGGATGGAAAAGAGTATTTTTGGAATATGGTGTGACAAAGACAAACAATACACAAAAGAAAGAACAGCAATATTCAACGGGCGATGAGCAGCACATCATCATCAATCTGTTGTGGAAGGAAATAAAGGGGTGATTATCACACAGTTCAGTTAAATACAGTGCAAACAGTCCTTCAACCCCCAAAGAGACCCAAGATAGTATATCTCTAAATGTTCTGTCTTCTAGGTTTGAAAAATACAATTATGGAGGATTGAAGTTAACCCACCCAGTTCTAAAAATTATGATTGTCAAAAGGAAAATTATACTGTATTGCCAAATTGGGCGGTGCATCTCCATTCTTCTCAGAATGTCCTTCACTCTTGAATGCCTGGCTGAACCTGTCCGGGATGTAAACTGGAATGTTGACCTTTCTCCAAGTTTTGTTTGTGCAGGAGAGAACTAGGAGAAGGCCTGTGTACTGAAAAACTGTATTATAGAGTAAAGGAGAAGGACAGAAGGAAGCAAGGTAAGTTTCATGAGGAGTCAGGAGTGTACCAAGAAGGCAGAGCAAGAACATAAAGAGGAGTTTCAGGTTACAGCCAGCAATGCAGCAAACACACACTCAGCAGCATTTCCCAAATCAATGTACCTCTCAACAGCCCACAGAGCTGAGTGAGTACTAGGCCTCAGAGCCTTCTTCATCATAATGGTTTCTCTTTGAAGTCAATAACTTTCTCCTTGAGGTAGTGCTGCCCTGAGTCCATCCATTCTCCTCCTGAATCTGAGTAAATCCGTCTCTGTCCAAACCGAGCGAGGTAGACCTGTGCATTGCACTGCTGTTGAAGAACAGATAGAGAAACAGAATTGGAGTATTTTGCGTAGATTTGTGTTTGATAACTAAAGTGATTATTCTGGTCTCTGAAAAACCAGAAAAAAAGAGTGGGCACAAACGTAAGGTTCCACTAGCTTCTCTTTTTTCTTTTGCAAGAAAATAAGTTTGAAGAGAGATAAGTAAAACACTCTATAGTGGCTCTGGCATACTCAGTCCGGGAAGTACAGTTCATCCTCAAACTCAGGTGGTTCACCCAGAAGTTGGTCAGCTAACACACTTGATTCTGACCAATCATTCTCTTCCTGTGGTGTTTTGGGAATGGTGTAATGAGGTGAAACGGAATGTTGGTTTGTTTTGATCATGGTTCATTTCTCCATGTTTTGAGGCAAGAGACTGGGCCTTCTCATTGTAACAACTGCACCAGCTGCGCTGAACACATGCTTAGCAGACACACAGGCTACAAGACAAGCCAGATACTTTATTAACCATCCTGCTGAGATGTGGCCATTGGTGCATCTTCTGATACTAATACACCAATGGGTTTTGATCCACATACACCTCTTTTGTGTCATCCAGATACTCCTGGAACATCCGATGAATGGTCATTGGTGGTGCCATTTGCTCAACCTCTTTTGCCTTCACCTCTGCACTGGACTTAGGACCTGCTACTTGAAACCAAGCCAATGCAGAGGATGGGTTTGATTCTTCTGTTGCTGGTATCCTTGTTGCTGGTATTGGCTGCTGTGACTGCCTTCTCAGGAAGTTGATGGCGGCACCCTACACCTGCAGAGTCGGACTCTAAGTTCCAGCCTTTCTCCTTCCAGGTTCACAGCGTTCCTAATAATCTACCGCTTGTATTTGGAAACAATCCCTTCAGAAAAAGGAATGAATGTGGGACAAAAAATTGTTGCATTTATCAAGTAGGGTGGCATAGATGTACTCTTTTAATGAGATAATGTCATTTTGCAGCCTTGCATTACAAGTCAAGTGATAGCTTCAGCTCTCAAACAAGGCATGCGCTTCTGGGTTTTCGTTCATTCCTCCAAGTACAAACCTTTCAGACACTTTCTTTAGCTGGTCCTGTAGCACATGCAACAACGGGATAGCTTGGCACATTGTACTGTCCTTCTTTCTATCTTCCAGTGTGAAATCCTTAAAAGGGAACAGGACCTGTGATAGGCATTTGACTAAGCCCCATTTGTCCACATCTATTGTCTTAGCTTTCCCAATTGTATACCTTTGATTTGGAATGACAGTCATTGATCTGTTTGTCCTGCTCAAATAGACATTGCAACATAAAACTGGTTGAGTTCCGATGTGTTGGCACCTCCTGGATGAGGGCTTTAACTGGTACTCTGTTAGCACAAAGAATAATCTTCAACTGCTTCCAGGCTTTAAAAGAATGGCTGAAAAGAGTATAGATTCATCTGATGGTGGTCATTATATTGCTGAATTATGTCTTCTTTTTTTTAAAACTCTTGAACAACCAGGTTGATGCAGTGTGCCATACACAGGAACCTGAAATAGCCACTGTCTGCCAAGGACTTGACTATGTTACTGCCATTGTTCAGTGCAACAAATCCAATTCAGAGACCTCTGGGTTGCAGCCATTCAGACACGTTGCTATTCAATCTGTTCAAGATGTTTGCAGCTGTTTGAGATTTCTCCATGGTGAACATGGCTATTGTTGGATGCCACCTAACGCTCTTAAAAATATTTCAGGGCCAAGACCTGTAGATAGCTTTTGCTTTACCCCCGCTAAAGAGATCCAGTGTGCAGTTGTGCGCCTGTAATCAGTAGCCTGACAACTAGTCCACATGTCTGTTGACAGGTGGATAGTGTGGAAAACACTTTGCTGCAAAACTTGCCCAACCAGTTGCAGCACATTGAGAGACAGTGCTGGGGCAGCAATTCTGGCAAAATAGGTCCAACTTGGAACCTTCGATTTCAGGCAGAGGGCTGTGACAAATTCTAAGAATCCCTATCTTTCCACAAAAGAAATAGGTCCAGCGCTAACATTTTTGTCAGCTTTTCATTGTATAGACATGCCATTGAGTGGTTGCAGTTGTAGGGCCCCTCCTGCCTAAACATGCCTGTAATAGTGTCTTGATTTTTTTATTGTCTAAGACAACTGATTCAGGCGACTTTCGAGAAGTAGATGGTGGTTGACAGTTACTGTATGCAGTGGTGTTTCCACTGCATACAGTACAGTGGTGGTGAGGTTGCTGAGGCAGGTGATTCTGATGTACTGCTGGGGGCAAGGCTGCTTTACATGAGGATGTCACCCTCTTCTTCCTCAACTCCCATCATGATTGGACCAGTTGTGGCTGATGTTTCCCAGCTCCCCTCACCTTTACCATCACAACCATGTCCAGCAATTTTTTAAGGTACTCCTCCCACTGGGTTGCATGATGTTTTTTCATATGGGTCATTTGGACTCCAGTACCAAAATGGTGTGGCAAATTAAGCATATTGCAATGTTCTCCTCCAGTTTGCTAAGTGTAAAAAAGTCCCAAACTGGGGAGGAGTCCCTAGAAAACCTTTGGTGACAAGGTGGTCCAGGGGAAATGGAATAATCATTGAATTATGAATTACGCATTAATTAATTGTGAATTATGCTGCTGATGTGTCTGAAGTATACCGAAGCCAAGGTGTCTAGGAGGAAATTGAATTATTATACACCTAAGGAAACTGAATGCAGAAGCGCGGCTGTGCACCAATGGTGGATGTATGGATGGATGGATGGAGGAATGGATGGATGGATGATTCAAGGCAAAATGCTGAATTAAATACATTGAAGGAATAAAAAAGTTTACAAAAAATCTAAAATAAAAGTAAAAAATAAATCACAATAAAAAATTAAAAAAGAAAAAAGAAGGATTCAAAATGTAAAAACTTAAAATATAAACTTAAATTAAACAAATGATCAATAATTGCCAATATTTAGTGGGAGGGCAAGAAGGAAGAAACTTATTGTGAGGAAAGGAGGTGCAAAATAAAAAAATGCAAAAAAGGGAGGAAATAATATAAGCAATGTCCATCAGAATCATGCTCTTTTAGTATACATATGCTACAATGATCCCCAAGCATATCAATATTAACCTGGCACACATCACATGAATCTATACAAGCCTATGGCAATGACACACTTGCTAGATGCACAAAATGGCCACCAACCACATGGTCAACAACAGCGAGCAAGGAGGCATGGGGAACCAAGAACACATGCAAGCCTATGGTAATGGCACCCTGACTGGATGCAGAAAAATGGCCACCAGCCACATGGTCAAACAATAATGACAAGGAGCAAGGCGGCATGGGGAACCAAGAACATATGCAAGCCTATGGTAAAGGCATACTGGATGGATGAACAAAATGGCTGCCAGCCACATGGTCAAACAACAACAAGGAGCAAGGAGGCACGGGGAACAAAGAACACATGTAAGCCTATGGCAAAGGCATACTGGTTGGATGCAGAAAATGCCTGCCAGCCACATAGTCAAACAACAACGACAGTGAGCAAGGAGGCATGGGGAACAAAGAAAACATGCAAGCCTATGGCAAAAACACACTGGCTGGATGCCCACAATGGCCATCAGCAACATGATCAAACAACAGCAGAGAGCAAGGAAGCATGAATAACAAAGAACACGTGCAAGTCTATGGCAAATGCACACTGGCTGGATGCACAAAATGGCTGCCAGACTCATGGTAAACAACAAGGGGCAAGTAGGCAAGGAGAGCAAAGAACACATGCAAGTCCATGGAAAAGACACACTGGCAGGATGCACAAAATAGCTCCCAGGCACATGGTCAAACAACTGCGAACAAGGAGGCATAGAGAACAAAGATAACATGCAAGCCTATGGCCATAGACTACACAAAATGGCCCCTAGTCACAAGGCATGGAGAACAAAGACAAATGGTGGACTGATCCGGTCCTCACACGTGGGTTATACATGCCCATACACACACACACACAATGGCCAGAAAAAGGATGCATGGTGGTAACACTGAAAAACACGAATATTAACTGAGCTACAAATACTTCACAACAACACACATCCCCCTACGCCATCAAGTATTACCCTGCAGAATATAGAATTTTTGCAAAAGCAAAATGAAACGCAAACAATGCCCACTATTGTAAATGTAATCTAATGTCATCCCTGCCCTAAATTAAGTTTTTAAAACATATTCCACTAAAACGTTTATTTCATGCACTGATGACTACTAGTCATGGGCCTACTGGCTAGTTTCCCTTTTGGAAGTCTAGGCCACATAGTAAAAAAATGATAATTGCAATGTGGCCACCCACCACTGTAAAATTTAAAAAGCAAATTAAAGTACAAAGAAATACTGGTACATACTGGTACATGCCCAAGCAAGCAAACATTATCCTTATGCAATAGTTTTTGAACTTGCTTGTGTGATTTCACAATAAACAAAGTCCTTAAATCCAAAGGTACGCCCGGGAGACAAAGAGAGTGATCCTTCCACCTCGAAATACAAGTGAAAAGTGACCAGTAAGTGGACAAAGCACTTGGAGGAGCCTACTGGACAGAAACAGGAAGTTGAAGACTCTGGGGCACTTCCTCCCTGTTTGGAAAAAAAGGCTTCTCACGCTAAAAATACAACTTGAAAGGTCTAGAAATCCCCTCGAAAACCTCTTTTTAACTAGATTTAGATGCATCTGAGTAGAAATTGAGGTACTTGAGGTGCATTGGCATTTGCGTGCTGCACTAGTTTGGTAGCCATCGCGTCAGGAAGCAGCGCGAGTAAGTGTGAAGTCTTGTGTGTGTAGTGGCCCGAGAGTATCATGGTGTTCGCGAGCGAGTCCCAACAACAAATTTTGAGCTTTCCGCCCAGACCTTTTAGATATTCACTGCTGGACCATTGAATATAGCCTGTTAAAGTCAAGTTCAAGTTATTTCCATCCATACGTTTGAAAAATTTGATCCTGATCTTCTGTCTCCATTCCATACTACCAAAAGGTATCTATCCAAGCTAACCTAAGGATGATTTGTTTGCTGTACTGCTCAAATCCTGTTGAACTGATCACATGTTCCCCCTACCTGCTCATAAACAAATCAGTGTGACTGAAGAGTAGGCAGGTGCCCCTCGCCACCCCTCTTTGTTGTCTAAGCAATTCATTGTTGTGTGAAATTGTGTTATTGAGTTGGTCTGAGGGTCCAATAATTGAAGTGTGAGAAACGTCTAGTCTTCCTCCCAGATCTGGTTTTGAGTGTCATTCCTTCCCCTGTCCTGGGTCGAAGGGATCTGGAGTGGCAATAGATTAGTGTGAAGTCCTTTGTAAGTGTGACCCTTTGAAGTGCGGGTTGGTAGATGACAGCTTCGCCTCTCCCATCCTGGCAAAATAGCCCATCCTAGCAACACCTAGGCCCCACTGTATCACTGTATCGGAGGAATACACAAAGGTCAACTGCCTACTACATCTAATCATGTGAACCCGGGTACGTGCTGCAGGCACCAAATGAATAGGACAAGAAAATGCCAAATTTCTAAAGTGCCATTTTCAGAATTGTGACTTAAAGTTCAAATTTACCATTTAAAAGGGTTTTACATTACATTGAGACTAAAAATGATATTCCTACCTGCTCCCAATCAAACTTTATCACTTATTAAATGTAGTAAGATAACCTAAAGTTATCCTATGGGAGAAGTAGGCCTTGTGTGGGTTTTTTACTATCAGGGCATGTAAAACTAAAAAATGCATGTCCAACTCTTTAAATAAACTGCACACTACCCTAAGGGCTTTTAGGGCTCCTATATGTATTAAAACGGAAGGTTGAGGGCTGACAAAAGCATTATTTTATCAGGTCAAATGGAAGATTAAAACTGCACACAAGCGGCATTGACAGGCCTGAGACCTGTTTAAAAAGGCTACTTCAGTTGGTGGAAGAACGAGCGTTCCAGGCCTACTAGTAGCATTTAATTTACAGGCACTGGGTACAAGTAGTACTACTTTATTAGGAACTTATAAGTAAATGCAATGTGCCAACTGGGTGAAAGCCATTTTTCCATGTTTAGAGGAGTGAGCACAAGTACTTTAGCAATGCTTAGCAGAGCTAAATTGCACAGAGTAAAAAAGCCAGCAAAAATGAATCCAGCAAAACAGGAAGGGTGAAACCAAAAGTTTTGGGGAGAAACAGTCAAAGGTGTCAGGTCTAACATACTCCCCCCAGCTGAGATTAGGGACAACTATTTACCCTAATGGGAGCTCTCATCACTAAGGCAGAAGAACCTGGAAAGACAATCCTCATTAAAGTGTTCAGTCTAAGGGCAGTGTTCTACTGTAAAGTCCATGCCTCATAGGGAAATGGACCACCTCAACAGTTTGAGATTCTTACCCATCATCTGCATGAGCCATCTGAGGGGTCTGTGGTCTGTATGAAATTCTGTATCCAGAAGTGAGTCCCAAACAAGTATGCTCTCAACTTCTTCAGTGCCCAGACCACATCAAAGGCTTCCTTTTCTATAGCACTCCACCTAGGTAGTAGCCTTGTGCTGAAGAAGGCTAAGGCTAGTTTATGCCCTCTTCATTTAGCTGTAACAGCATGGCCCCTTTGCCATACTCCGAGGCATCTGTTTGGATGATTAATTCCTTAGAGAATTTGGGGGTCATTGAGCACTGATACTGTGCATGTGGCCTCCTTCAAGGTGTTGAACACTCTCTGTCACATCCCTGTCCTGATCACCTTCTTGGGCTGCTTTTTTAGAGGTCAGCTCTGTCAATGGGGCAACAATGGTGCCATGTCCCTAGACACATCTCCTATAGTCGCCGGTGAAGCCCATAAAGCCCCTCACTCTATCTGGGTCTTGGGGCCTGGTCTAAATTTTGAGTTGAAGGGGCGGCACCTTGCCCCCACTGGTTAGGTTAATATGACTATATTTTGGGTAAAACCCTTAAAAGCACCTGTACGTCTCATAAAAAACATATAATACACAATCGTACTATACAGAACAATTAAAAAACACCAATATTGTTTCAATGATGCACTGTTACACATGTATTAAAACACATCTTCAGATGTAAAATGCAAACAGCATAATCACCATCAGTGTTCTTCCTAGCACTGCACTTAGACTAACGGTCCATTTTATAGACCATCAGATGCACCACTCCAAATCAGGTAGCATCCCAGTGGAGCACGATACATAATTCATCACAATAAATGGATTAATTAAGTTATTAAATTTTTATAAAAAGTGTTTCGAAAAAGACCGTGATATAATCGAGGTGCAAACTGTTTTAGGAAGTCAGTTCTGTGGCAATTTTAATTAATTCACAATAAACAACATTATAACGTTTGTACTGAGCATTAGAAAGGGCAATGTGCCTTGCAAACATAAGTCCTTCCTCCTCACTAGATTAATTACCTTCAAACATTTTTCAATTAAGGATTTAAGAGGGGGAACTAAGGTACCTTCAAACTACAAGATTTTTAATGCAATTGATACTGTAATGATTTGGCAGACTCAGCATGAGATTGTTAAGGATTGTGACTTTTGGAACCAGTCGTTAAAAAGTGCAGTGTGCCCTAAAAATTATTGCCCCTCTTTTTCCGCACCAGCCCAACTACAAATAATATATCTGCTGAAGCTGTAGACTATGTGCTCGGAAGTATCAGTTTTTAGGATTCTTAATGCATCTTGATGTTCCCTAAACCCCATGTTACAACATATGGGGCAAATCCAATTCCTTCTGTAGTTAACATAAGTGGGGCAGAAAAATAAAATATGCGCCAGATTTTCCTTGGTGTGTAAATTACACAAATTGCACTGAGGCCCGTATTTATACTCCGTTTGCGCCGAATTAGCGTCGTTTTTTTCAACGCAAATTCGGCGCAAAACTAACGCCATATTTATACTTTGGCGTTAGACGCGTCTAGCGCCAAAGTATGGGCAAAGAGCGTCATTTTTTAGCGTGAACGCCTTCCTTGCGTTAATGAGATGCAAGGAAGGCGTTCCCGTCTAAAAAAATGACGGCGACGCAAATGCGTCGTATTTATACTCCCGGGCAAAAATCACGCCCGGGAGGTGGCGGGTCAAAAAACCCCGCATTTGCGCCACTTTTTAACGCCTGGGTCAGGGTAGGCGTTAAGGGGCCTGTGGGCTCAAAATGAGCCCACAGGTGCCCTCCCCTGCCCCCAGGGACCCCCCATGCCACCCCTGCCCACCCCAGGAGGACACCCAAGGATGGAGGGACCCACCCCAGGGACATTCAGGTAAGTTCACGTAAGTATAATTTTTTATATTTTTCAATTTTTTTTGGGTGGCATAGGGGGGCCTTATTTGTGCCCCCCTACATGCCACTATGCCCAATGACCATGCCCAGGGGACATAAGTCCCCTGGGCATGGCCATTGGGCAAGGGGGCATGACTCCTGTCTTTCCTAAGACAGGAGTCATTTAAATGGCGTCTGGGCGTCGAAAAAATGGCGCAAATCGGGTTTAGACGATTTTTTAGCGTCAACCCGACTTGCGCCATTTTAAGACGCCCTAGCGCCATTTTCCCCCTACGCCGGCGCTGCCTGGTCTACGTGGTTTTTTTCCACGCACACCAGGCAGCGCCGGTCTGCTTGCGCCGGCTAACGCCATTCCATAAATACGGCGCCCGCATGGCGCTTCGGAATGGCGTTAGACGGCGCTACATTTTTTTACGCTAAACTGCGTTAGCGCAGTTTAGCGTCAAAAAGTATAAATATGGGCCTCAGGCCCATATTTATACTTTTTGACGCTAAACTGCGCTAACGCAGTTTAGCGTCAAAAAATTTAGCGCCGTCTAACGCCATTCCGAAGCGCCATGCGGGCGCCGTATTTATGGAATGGCGTTATCCGGCGCAAGCAGACCGGCGCTGCCTGGTGTGCGTGGAAAAAAAACACGTAGACCAGGCAGCGCCGGCGTAGGGGGAAAATGGCGCTAGGGCGTCTTAAAATGGCGCAAGTCGGGTTGACGCTAAAAAATCGTCTTAACCCGATTTGCGCCATTTTTTCGACGCCCAGACGCCATTTAAATGACTCCTGTCTTAGTAAAGACAGGAGTCATGCCCCTTTGCCCAATGGCCATGCCCAGGGGACTTATGTCCCCTGGGCATGGTCATTGGGCATAGTGGCATGTAGGGGGGCACAAATAAGGCCCCCCTATGCCACCCAAAAAAAATTGAAAAATATAAAAAATTATACTTACGTGAACTTACCTGAATGTCCCTGGGGTGGGTCCCTCCATCCTTGGGTGTCCTCCTGGGGTGGGCAGGGGTGGCAGGGGGGGTCCCTGGGGGCAGGGGAGGGCACCTGCGGACTCATTTTGAGCCCACAGGCCCCTTAACGCCTACCCTGACCCAGGCGTTAAAAAGTGGGGCAAATGCGGGGTTTTTTGACCCGCCACCTCCCGGGCGTGATTTTTGCCCGGGAGTATAAATACGACGCATTTGCGTCGCCGTCATTTTTTTAGACGGGAACGCCTTCCTTGCATTTCATTAACGCAAGGAAGGCGTTCACGCTAAAAAATGACGCTCTTTGCCCATACTTTGGCGCTAGACGCGTCTAACGCCAAAGTATAAATATGGCGTTAGTTTTGCGCCGAATTTGCGTTGAAAAAAACGACGCTAATTCGGCGCAAATGGAGTATAAATACGGGCCTGAATGTCTACAGAACCACCATTATCATTTTTCCACGTCAATGTGTATTCTCTGATTTGGAGATTGTTATATCGAAACTTCATGTAGAACGTTTTGGCCAGTTGAGGCTGTAGAGCATTCTAAAAGGGTTCAAAGTGTGGAATTGGCTTGATAAGTAAGAATTGTATGGAAAACCTGCCTAACATAGGATTTTTATGTAATATGTAAGTCATATATTTCCAGTAAGTCAACTTTAGATATTTTTTGGAATGTACTGTCAAATATTATGGGTCACTCACAAAGGAACTTAGGCCTGAATGACAAACCAGAGCTGGACATGCCCCAACCAAGGGAAACTAAGACCCATATGTAAAAAAATTACACACAATTGCGCTAGTGCAGTTTTGCTTCAAAAATATTACTGCTAGCTAACGCCATTCCTTAGTGCCATCTGTCCACTATATTTATAAAATGACGCACAATGGCACTAAGGAATGGTTACCGTAAAAGAATGGAGCTAACTTTTGCGACTTGCCAAAAGTAGAATTTACCCTAATGCTGCAAAAGAAGTGTTAGCACGATTAACGCCAAGTTATTTACACTAAACGTGTTAGTGCCATATTTAACATGAAAAAAATACATAAGCCAAAAAAAATTATAAGGCAAGATGGAGATTGCAGGCCAGGAGAGACCCCAGAGAGATCCCAATCAGCCCAGTACCAACCGGGAGGGACCAGCAAAGTCCCAGGAGAAGGAGAAGAAGAAGAAGAAGAAGTGGAAGTGTCACTTTAGTGAGGAGGAGAATAACATCTTGGTCAGAGAGGTCACAGAGCACGAACACCAGCTCTTCGTGACCTCCAAATTTCCAATAGGTAAGAGAAAGGCTATATTGCAGGCAATAGTAGATAAAGTCAACAGTATGGCAAAGGTGAAGAGGACTCTCACTGATTGTAAGAAGTGCTGGCGGCACAAGTGCAAGCTCAAAACTAAGGAATAACTGGCCAGGA
This sequence comes from Pleurodeles waltl, assembly GCF_031143425.1. Lineage (NCBI taxonomy): Eukaryota > Metazoa > Chordata > Amphibia > Caudata > Salamandridae > Pleurodeles > Pleurodeles waltl. The sequence continues at coordinate 519,295,123 of NC_090448.1, forward strand.
ACCGAAAGGTAGCACTGCAGACTGTAGGTGGAAATACTGCACCCCAGGAGGACCTGGATGACCTGGAGGAGATGGTTGCAGCGGTCATCCTGGAGGAACTGGTCACAGGAATCACAGGACAGGACAGACTGACAGGAACTAACAACAAGGCCATGTTTACAGGGCTACTAATGTGGGTGGCACAACCAGTGCTGCATGCCCACTAGTAGCATTTGATTTCCAGGCCCTGGGTAGCTCTAGTGCACTGTACTAGGGACTTAGCAGTAAATCAAATATGCCAGTCATGGAAATCTAATTACACACACATTATACATAGCAACACTTGCACTTTAGCACTGGATAGCATTTGTAAAGTGCCCAGAGCAACTAAAACAGCAAAAACAGAGTCCAGCATACATCAACACCCTAGGAAACAGAGGCAAAAATCTAGGGGAGACCACGTCAAGGATGAAAAGTCTAACAGAGCCCCATACATAACCTCCCACCCAACCTCCAAAACAAAAAATGAAACTAAAACCCACCCCCAAATATACTTACTCTAATCTACAACTGGCCTAATCGATCAATCAATCAATCAATCATTTGTAGAGCGCGCTACTCACCCGCGAGGGTCTCAAAGCGCTGAAGGGGGGAGGGGAAGTTACTACAGCTCGAACAGCCAGGTCTTGAGGCGTCTCCTGAAGGTCAGCAGGTCCCAGGTCTGCTGTAGGTGGATGGGGAGGGTGTTCCAGGTCTTGGCAGCGAGGTGGAAGAATGATCTGCTGCCGGCTGTGGTCCTGTGGATGCGTGCAACGGTGGCGAGAGAGTGGTTGGTGGAGCAGAGTTGTCTGTTGGGGATGTAGAAGGTGAGTCGTTCGTTGAGGTAAGCTGGGCCGGCGTTGTGGAGTGCATTGTGGGCATGGGTGAGGAGCTTGAAGGTGATCCTCTTGTTGACGGGGAGCCACTGTATGTCTCTCAGGTGGGCTGAGATGTGACTGCAGCGTGGGATGTCGAGGATGAGGCGTGCGGAGGCGTTCTGTGTACGTTGCAGTCTTTTCTGGAGTTTGTCCGTGGTTCCCACATAGAGAGCATTGCCGTAGTCCAGTCTGCTGCTGACAAGGGCCTGGGTGACCATCCTTCTGGTTGCTATCTAACCTATTACTACCCACCTACAACCCACTAAAACTAAATACAGAATAGAACAGGAGAAGGGAAGGAACTGGGAGGCTGTGCATATCCCAGATTACAGCTTCTTCAGCTTCTTTTTATAGAACTTTAAAAGTTTGAAATTGAAAGCATTATCCAGCTCCAGTCTGTCCAACCTGACCATAATAGCTGCCATGTCCCTCCTCATGTTTGCCTCAAAGCTGGAACATGTGGCTGCTGCAGGTGACTGTTGTGGTGATTGTATTGCCATTGGTGCTGTTGACATGGAGGGGGTTGGACCAGTGAGGCACCCCTGACCACTGATGTGATCCTTGATGTGCTCTGCCCTATTGCAACCTGTTTAGAAGGTCCCCAATGTGGGAAGGCAAGCCAAACACCCGATGACTTCTCCCACTGATATCTCCTGGACATCTTCCTGTGCCCTGCATGTACCTCCATGATATGGCGGAAACGCTCGACCCTCTTCTCAAAAGCATGCTTTAGTGGTGGGGTCGCATTGGCAGCTAAAACATGAGGAGAACATGACATTAAATACTGCATTGGGTAGAGGCTGAACAGCCATGCAATGTACAAAGCATCATCAGATGACACATGCTATCCACCAGACATTTCACAACAATGTAAATTACCAAATTCAGCCTAAACTTCCTACCAGCCATCTACGGTATAATGTTCATGTCACAAGGTTAACGGCTATCCATTGTTGACCATTAGGGCCCAGAGGTGAGATGGACTAGTGCCTCCTTTCCAACATTTGCATCATCATACTTATGAGGATCAAGCGGCCCAACAAGTCCCAAATCCCTATGCCATAATCACAAAGTGGGACAATGCATGCATTCCACCACTTGACAACCCTTGCGCTACATTATGCCTTGGCCAGGCATCATGGATGCAAGGTGGGGTTCACCTGGTAGGGGGGGGGCAGGAAAAATGGCACTGGGAATTCCAAGAGATTCCAATGAATCATTTATGTTTCCTTCAGTTAACACCTGCTCAGAGCAGGCATTACAATGGGGCACAGCATTACTTAAAATGGGCCCCTATGTACAGTTTTGGGTTAGTGCCAATATCTTCAAAACACAAGGGGGGGAAAAGGAGAATTGGGCGGTCCAGTGTACGTTCTCCCAATAATATGCAAATATAAAGTGGTACACTGTTCCGAATGAGAGAAAAGAAAAGGAGTCCTGAAATTCAGGAGCAATGGTCCTCACACACCCTAGTTGGTGTCATGCTTCATCATCGGACAGCTCCTCGTCAGACCGGCACTGCAATGTCTGACGGGCACCCCCCGAAGGGGGGCTCTTTGCCGGAGATCTTTTTATATATTCGATGATGCCGTGGGACCTAATATGGATCCGAGAAAGGACAAATCCACAAGAGAGAGAGAAAGATAAGGATAAAATTGGCTCAGATCCCTCACTCAATGATTTATTGCTTGCTATTGGGAAATGGTCAAGATTAAAAAAAATGTAGGGAGTGGAAACAGAGGTAATGCTCGGACACTCACACAAAACATTTAAGAAAAGAGGGTGGTGGAAATAATCCACTCCTCATTAGTATACGGTCGACATGTTTCGCGTCTATGATGGTCCCACAGGATCCAGTGACGCTTCTTCAGGACCTACTAAATCACAAAATCACTCTCAAAATATCAATATACCTATACTCCTGCTGACTACCATTCACAGTCAAGGCGTCATCAGTCACTTACTGAGGTCAAACCGGACTGGCTTCTCTTTCCTACTAATCACCCTAAACCAGGGGAAAAAAAGGGCTCAAATTAGCGCTGTAAAAAATCACTCCATCAGTACTAGAGAGTGATAGATTTGTGATGAAGAAAACAAATTGTGACAAACTGTGCAACACTCAGTGATCAGGTGGGTGCGAAGCAAGCCATGCTAATAATACATAGGGAGGCTTACCCTCTTTACTAAAAGAACAGGCTCCATGGGATCACGCTGGCCTCTTGCCTGGCTCACCGAAAAATCTGGTTGGTAAGAAAAAATATATACCGAGTGGAGGACCATATGTTATAGTCCAACATTAGTCTATGGGATATTCCGCAAAGTAGCTGGGTATCAGTCAACCATAGCATGGAATCGAAATTCAAAAGTAATACTTCACAACTGTGTAAAGGTATCTCCACTCCCTACATTTTTTTTAATCTTGACCATTTCCCAATAGCAAGCAATAAATCATTGAGTGAGGGATCTGAGCCAATTTTATCCTTATCTTTCTCTCTCTCTTGTGGATTTGTCCTTTCTCGGATCCATATTAGGTCCCATGGCATCATCGAATATATAAAAAGATCTCCGGCAAAGAGCCCCCCTTCGGGGGGTGCCCGTCAGACATTGCAGCGCCGGTCTGACGAGGAGCTGTCCGATGATGAAGCATGACACCAACTAGGGTGTGTGAGGACCATTGCTCCTGAATTTCAGGACTCCTTTTCTTTTCTCTCATTCGGAACAGTGTACCACTTTATATTTGCATATTAGTGCCAATATCGTCTGCCCTAATCTGGAACAGTACATCTGTATTGTCAACAGATTTTTTTTACCTATTGCCCCCTACCCTACGGCATGGTGTGCAAAATGTCTTATGCGGCGCAGACATGATGATGGTAGGGGTGCCCTAAGGGGCACAGGACGAGTGGCGCTGCACTGGGTGCAGCAACAGTTTTCCTTATTATTGAACTACCTGTGCACGTGCATGTTTTACATCTCCTAAGTACCGGGTAAACACTCACCATCCACAATCTATACACACATGCTGTGGCCAAGCTCACTCACAATTATGATGGGTAGCTCAGTTAGGTTAATTTGCACACATCTTGTTTGCTACAATCCGTGGTCATGTCCCACAGCCATCTGGAGCAGAGCTGAAATCTCAATGTGTACTCAAATGACTGTTGCCCAGCACACTAAGGCTCCTTGCACGGCCACTACCTCACTTCATTTCAGAAGAGTAGTGATGCACCGGTGATGCAAGTGCATCCTTGATAAGCCCCCTAGAGGTCTCAACTCATGTACATCATTTGTATCATGTCCTGAGTAAATTAAAGCAATGTGTGACACGCAGTGCGGGACCATCTGCTGTGACAAATATGTTGGCAACAGGCATGCTAATCAGATAAGCAGCACCTATGACACATATCTTGACTGACATCACTGTGTATGTGGGCATGCTTTCCTTTTGCTAACACCCACAATTCCATAGCAGCAGACGTTGACACTTGTGCAACAATCAACTTAATCTACATCCTCAACATTGCATCAAACATGATATCTAAACCCAAACTCAGATGATTTTATCTTATTGGTCACACATGCCATTTTAACATTGCATTGCACACATCACACCCTCTCACACAAAACCCTGGAATGACACATGTGAAGCACAAGCTGACACTTACTGGCTGCATCGGGATTTTCAAACTGGAACACTTTTCCAATTGTGTAGGGTGGAGGCCCACCTGCAAGACATGACTGGAACACATAGCTTTGTGATTTATGAACATTTATGAGCATGGACAATTGTTACACATTGAACTTGTTTAGCTGAGTAAGCTAGTCAACTTTGTGTTAGGAAGGAACAACTGCCAACCATTACATTTCTGTCTGTAAGACAAAGGGCCAGATTAAAGAGGCCCTGGGGCCACCAGAGCATCACTGCACCATATGTACAAGGAGCTGTTATACCACTTTTTGTAGCATAAAGCCTCCATGTGAATATGGGGCAGCATGACACATTGTAACACCCATAGCTTTTGACGCTGCCCCATATTTACAAGACATCGTACTTACTGCCAGCTCCAAAAGAGTAACAATACCCAAGGGGTGGTGTTAGCATGGCAAAGAGGTGAGGAATGCTTTAATTCCTCCATGTTTCTTGCTTCTAATATGTGTGCGCCATTTGAAGGCACACACATACGAGGTAAAATGGCATGGATGTTTGCTTATGTGCAGGTAGGTATCCCTTCCTGCACATCTGCAGTCTAACATAATGGATGATTTGGCACTACTATGTGACCTGCATTCTGCAGCACACATAGAAGTGGCATATTACCATTGTAGATTGTTTATGTCCAGGAAGTGTTACCTTCCTGCACATAGACACTCCCCTCTACACAGATACCCTTGCACTGTGGTCCAAGTATGCCTGCATTGGTGCCGGCTGCTGAGTTATGTGCCGGTGCAGACGCAGATGCAGGCCCGCCCCGTACTCTAGAAAATACAGGGCAGGCCTGTGTTTTAAATACAGTGCAGCACAGTGCTGCTGATGTTGGCACAGCACTACACTGCACCTGTTTCTCACATATGTGGCTCATAGGTATCATACAAGAACATGCACAGATTTGGGTGGCAGACAAAATACATGTTTCAGGCACATATTTTTAACAATGTGTGGGGGCCTGTATACTGTCCATTGACTAAAGCTGTGACTCTTGTAGTTGATCTATGTGAAGAAGTAGGCAACCACTCAGATGCGTGCCAGTTTTCAATCCCATAGCACCAACACATACCTCCATCCTATGTGTGCCACATGTAACATCTGGCACACCATAGGGGATGCCAGGACACTGATGCTGGGAACCCTGTCATTATGGCTGCACTTGTCATGTTTAGCACCATACATGAATATTCTACATGTGCAAAGTGTAAATTGGGTTCTTGATGACAAGGGAACAGTCAGGTAATCAACCAGCCTTAGGCAGAAAATAAGTTGACTCCAATAAAGGAAAAGTGTAACCAAGTTTATTTTAAGGCTATATTTTGGGGCGCCACCTACAGCAGGAATACACAGCTTGCATTCCTTAAGCCTGGTTCTGCCGACATGTGACACCAGCCTTTGATACTGCCACAATGCTTGCATTTGTCAAAAATTGACATATGGTTAGGTAGTAGTGCCTCCATTGGCAACATCACCTTCAAAAAATTAGACACAGATGTTGCATCATGAGGCAATCACTTCTTCATACATTTGTGTAACTGTCATGTCTCATACATGACTCTCGGCACACACACACCCATGACTGACAATACTCCTGCGTCATGTTTCCCATTACTTTAACAGTACTTACCCCATTTACACAGTTGTAATGACCATGATGGACATGTAATTTTGTGCATAGGAGGCATGTCCCCTTGCACCATTGCACATGTGTGTCTGATATTTGACACATTATGTTGTATATGTGATAAACAATCAACACAAAGAGGAATGTGCACATTGTCTGTAACCGGTGCATTGCTAAGCTCTCTTAAATGCTGCCTGGTTTAGACAATAAATTTCCTGTCCTGACCCTTGACAAAACATGCTGCAGTTAACCTTTTGTCCTCCTGTCATACATATGCAACTGAGGATGTAGCAATGCAAAAGGGGTTCTTATCAACTGATCCACCAATCCGAATCACCAGGTGATCCAGTAGATCTCCCTCTCATGCAATGAGGTCTGCCCACTGGTGTCGGAGTTGGTGGTCCGTCCACAGGACACCAAAGATCCTCCACAGGTGGTGGAGCACCTTGCCCCACCGCAGCTTTTGTGCCTCCGTTGGGTATCCCTGGATGACCAGACCACCCATATTCATCATCATGGGGAGATAGCGCTTCACCTAACAGATGAACCCTCCCAGTTCATTTCCACTGTTGCGTTGGGTTCTTCCCTTCCCTGACATATTGCAGTTTCCTTCCACTACAATTATATTACCGCCAAAAATGATTTAACTCTACCCCACCTAACCTAAAATATCCCAACAGACTACGCTACCCTAAGACAAACATCCAACAAAACAAATACTGACAGAACAAAAATTCGACACAAAACTTACAAACATGCCAAAATTGCCAGGACAGCAACAGGACACAGCAACAACTCAGAAAAAAACACCACTCCTCAAGTAGCACCAATTCCACGCAACCCCCCACAATCACACACAAAAAGACTGTAAAGTAAAAGTGAACGTGAAATCACTGTACCATGTTTGTAGCAAGGAAGTCCTGTTTCATCACTTCCTGGGCATGTGCATCATGTTTTCTGCTATGCGTAGTTTTTTTATATGCATGACGGTCATGCATGGGTTTTTTCTATGAAGGCTGACCAGGCCTGTCGACTTGCGTTTGACGCGCAGGGGCCAGGCAGTCATGTTTTTGATTTGCGAAGTATGGAGAATTGCTGTTTGCGTCAACATTTTTGACGCTTAACGGGAATGCGTGGATTTTGTAGGAAGGGCTGACAGTGCACCCAGATTCACATTCCTTGTTACAGGGGCTATGCATCTACATAGTCAGTATGTTATGGCTACATGTGTGTTCCATTGCATTCATATATGTAACAGTAACAACGGAATGTGTTACCATATGTTTGTATGTGTGTGTGATACATGTGATGACTGTTAACATTTGCATGTGTGCATGTGTTGGTAGACTTTTTCAACATACATTTTACCACATGTGTGCTTGGAGTGTACATATGTGATGTGACACATGTTTGTGGTTCTATAACATTGTTGTGTCTGATTTTCAAATCTATGTTTGACAACACCGCTTTAGATATGATGGGCTATGCCCAATACATGTTTATGCATGTGATACAGTTGACAAACCATACACAAAGGATGCTGTGGACGGTGGCAGGGGTGATTTCATGTAACCCATGGCAATGTGAGTGCATGTGTGTCCACACTGTGGTGTGTGGTACGGTTGAGGTTTCATTATGCTATCCGACACGTGTAACATATGGTTCCCCATGTATATATGATGCAGGAGATGGTGTACTGACATGTGTTAATGAAGGTCGGTATGTGACAGTGTGTGGAAAGATATGTTTCATGTGATGAATGCCAAAGCGTTGTGTTCATGGGATATGACACCTCCCAAATCTAGCTTCCAACATGGACATATGTTGGCCATTGTTTCATGTTTCATTGTTTCATGTTTTCCTCCTATGTTTCCCTATGTGAGAACATATCTGAAGGTCATAGAAGTCTATGTATGAACATGTGATGCATATACATTTTAATTTGTGGAAAGTTGACTTTTGTGCATACTCCAATACACAATACCAAGCCTGAGCCATTGAAGTGGTATATGTGTGCAGAGAATTCAGACATACGTGTGAAAGGCACACACTTGGTACATACAATCGACAAAAACATGTTTACTTAGACTGTTACATACAACAGCATACAACTGTATTGCACGGATGCTGTCAGGCAATTATGGCACCCTATTCAAGATTGCTCCTGTGGCACTTTGTGTGCCCACACAGACCCATGGTTGCATGTATTGACGCAGTTTGACAGTGCTCCACTCAGCTCAGTCCACTGTGCACAAGCAGAAGGTTCCTGACTGTGTCAAGAGTCAATGTAGCCTCAGCAGGAGAGTTAGGGGGCTTAGGGTGGAGATCTACCTTCAACATGATTGCTTTTCATCAGCGCATTGCGCAGCCCCTGCAAACAGACACCTGCACAAATGGGATCCCATGGCCTAGCAAGTTTTGTTTCCTATGAGATACTTGATGTCAGGCTTGCCCTATCATGTACAGGGGACTGACTGCTTATTCATGTCTCATCATTTGGCATGGTTTGACACAAATAGTTATACATTGTTTCCATTTTCCATATGATGCTTGGTTGGGGCATTCATAACTTGTGTAACTTGCTTCTGTTTTCCAACCCGGGGACAGATAATGTCATCTGTCACTTCCTTTTGTCACAATGGTATGCAATGGGCAAGTACATAATTGTTGTTGTTGCCAACATGAATGGGTTATGTCCTGACCTAGACATCATCTGTGAATATATGTCTGGTGATCACATGGTAACATTGTTGTATTGTATAGTCAGTATCGGTCTATGTGTGTTCCTTCCCCAACAATAACGGCATATCTTGTTTGAATGGATTAGGTCCTACGTTGCTGGCATTCTTTATGCTGCTTACCCTTTGTACACATCTTCTACTGCAACATTGTCCCGTCATACATTGACAGGATGCTACGTGAGACTTGTGTAATTTGTAGATTAACACATCTTCTTCTACTGGCTAAGTGATAATATCCCTCCCATTCCCAGGCTTTGCTAGATTACATGACCTCCACACACACAAACAGTACACCAGCCACAGCACTTGAGTGCCAGAGTATCCTCCCCATGTTTAATCTCTAAGTGTCGGAGGGAGTCTCTCAGCTGTTCTTCCGCATCCTTTGGTGTACATGGGCATGCACTCACATCTGCATTCCACAACCTATGTCACTTTCACCATGAGTGTATCTTGTTAGTGTGTGGACTCATCTCAGCTATGATAGTGTGAATTGACACATGCAATATTTCTGTCATTTCTGTCTCCTTCTCCACCCATACAATTTTAGATGGGTCTGTGACATGTTTGGACATTGCTAGACTGACATGCACATCCCAAACAGGATTGGCTGTTGGAGACCTAGACATTTTAGGGATTTGGTCCCAATATGTCACTCTCTATTGGTCAGACATGTGAGTGTCATTGAGAGGTATGCTTCCATATGTTGTGTGTGATAATATCATAAAGACATTACTGGGTTACCGTGCAGACACAAACCAACCATTGTAGGTAATTGTTAACCATTTCCCACCTAGACCATACACTGGTACAGCAGTCTTCACATGTATTTCCAGATTAGCTGCAGGCATATCTCAAGACAACACAATTGTGTGACCTGTGTCCCACACATTCATGTGGTGGTGCATTCTCCCATTGTATTAATCATTCCTGGTTATGGGGCAAATGTGTGGAGAGTGGAGCAGCACCCATTGCTCTTCCACTTCTCTTGTGGCCTTTAATACACTCCAAAGCCAACATGTGTGTGTACATTTGAATCACAGCACACCATGCGACATGGTTGGGGCCAATAGCGCTCATGGTATGTAACGTCATTGATATACTGTGCAAGGTTAGGGCCAAACATTTGGCTCTAACCCTGACCAGTACATAGTGGTCCATTGATACCAATGGAGTTCCCCCTTGTCACACCTGCTCAGTGCTAGCATTACAGCTACCCGCCTAAGATGTGACACAGTTTAGTTCCTTAGTTTCAAGCACACTATTTTGAAACACACCCTATCATCTGTACGCCTCCCTTGCATGTATCTTGCCTGGCGTAGGCATGATGTGGTGCAAGGGGTTGGAATTTACACAATGCATACATTACACCACTTAATATTTCTGGTGCGTGGATCTTGGCCTTGGAGAGCCACATGAGCGTGACCAATGTGACGCTGTTGTGTGGCATGGAGGTGCTGGACCCTCTTAAATCATTTGCAACTGTTGTGTTTTTTTCCTGCTCTCTGAGGTATTGGCAACATATCAATGGTATATGAAGCAGGTAATGAGTACACCATGGACAATCTGGTGCAAAGTGATTTAATGGTGATATTTACAGGGTGATTATTGCTGTACAGTGTCTAGGTGAAGAAGTTCAGTTCAATTTGTTGTTTTCTGTAGCAGTGTTTTGTTGTTCCCCCTCCACCTGTGCTGCACCATTGTCATCCTTCTCATTGGGGACATCTTCCAGTTCATCCCAGGGGACATTAGTCTGAATACAAATATTATGCAAGATTGCACATACAAGGATTATCTTGCATACCAGCGGTGGTACATACAACAGGCTTCTTCCTGTCAGAGCCAGGCATGTGAACCTTGACTTCAGTAGCCCAAAAAGTCCTCTCCACCACAATTTGTGTCCTTCTCTGGCTTTCATTGTATGCCCACTTTTCCTCTGTTCTCAGGTTGCCAAAACAGGTCATCACCCATGGCTGGATGCTGTAACCTTTGTCGGCTGCAAAGGAATGTGAGAACATGTGTCAGTCATGCATATTTGTGATTTCCTATGTGCCACGGCAGACGTTAGTTTTAGGTGGAATGGTGACTCAGACTTGCATCTGGTATTGTGCGTGTTCTTGTTTGGTTGAATGGTTGCACTGGTGTGTGGTGGTGGATATTACTATCATGGGTTGTGCCTCATTGACCTGGTGATTGTCAAATTATTCTGGACTGACAGTTCGACCTTGCCAAATATGTGTTATGTTGCCCATATTTGAGGCTGTGCCTTAATGTTAGTGGAAACTATCACCTCCTTGCACCACAATAGCGTCATTTGTATTGGCACTATGATAGCCCTACAAGGCCAAGCTCAGGCCACCATGTTTCTATGTGGCACTACGAATGCAGTGTGACACTTAGGCCCTCATTACAACCCTGGCGGTCGGTATTAAAGCGGCAGTAAGACCGCCAACAGGCCGGCGCTAAAAAAAATGGAACCACGACCATGGCGGAAACCGCCAACATAGACAGACACTTTAGCACTCCAACCGCCATGGAGGTACAAACAAACAGCATGGCGGTCACAGCCAACAGACAGGCGGAAGACAATGTACCGCCCACACTATTATGAGAGGCCAATCCGCCACCTTTTCCAGGGCGGATTCAACGCGAACAAAAACACGGCAGAAACAGGACTTGGAAGGGAAAACACTCCCCTTTACACAACCCACGAGGAACCAGGACGCATTGGAGCCAGAACTCCAAATCCTCCCTGCAATAGTATTCCTGCTCCTCTAACAGGAGAACGAAAGACGGCGGCGAAGACCACGGTGAGTACTGCACCTACAACACAGGGGAGGGGGGGAGGGAAAAGAGAGTGACACACATGCAACACGCAACACCCCCACCCCCACCCTCACCCATAACAACACACACACCAATACATGCTGCAACAATAGATTTAAACCCCCCAAACCCCCCTGGAAGAGCGCAATGACAAAAGGAAATGATTGTAACAATTGTAATCAATAAAAATCCATTAGTCAAAACTTTAAATACAGTATAAACAATTATGTACACCAACTATACAAGTCCGGATAGTGCACCATTCAAAGTCCATGGACCACTGGGCCCAAAATGAATGGACGAGACCCACACTCGATTCCAGACTGCAAACAGAGAGAACACTGCTGGGGCATCAGATCGAAATGAAACAGGCACCTCAGGGGGAAGAAAAAGGGGGCACCTCAGCCGGATGAGGGCACAACGCCAGCTCCACAAGGGGGCTCCATGCCAATTGATGTATCCTGGGGAGTGCAAAGCCACAGTCTCTCAAGTCTCTTCAGTGGGTGGTTTGCCCACTGCTTTATCCTGGGGAGTGCAAAGCCACAGTCTCTCAAGTCTCTCCAGTGGGTGGTTTGCCCACTGCTTTATCCTGGGGAGTGCAAAGCCACAGTCTCTCAAGTCTCTCGAGTGGGTGGTTTGCCCACGGCTTTATCCTGGGGAGTGCAAAGCCACACTCTCTCAAGTCTCTCCAGTGAGTGGTTTGCCCACAGCTTTATCCTGGGGAGTGCCAAGCCACCGTCTCTCAAGTCTCTCCAGTGAGTGGTTTGCCCACAGCTTTATCCTGGGGAGTGCAAAGCCACCGTCTCTCAAGTGGATGCCTTTCTCCACTGGTTCTGGAGGGGGCTTTGTGCCCAGAGTGCTTCATCCTGCCAAGGACTGAGGTAGTGGATGCCTTTCTCCACTGGTCCTGGAGGGGCCTTTGTCCCTAGAGTGCTTCATCCTGCCAAGGACTGAGGTAGTGGATGCCTTTCTCCACTGGTTCTGGAGGGGGCTTTGTGCCCAGAGTGTTTCATCCTGACAAGGACCGAGGTAGTGGATACCTTTCTCCACTGGTTCTGGAGGGGGCTTTTTGCCCAGAGTGCTTCATCCTGCCAAGGACTGAGGTAGTGGATGTGATTCACCACTGGGTCTGGAGGGGGCTTTGTGCCCAGAGTGCTTCATCCTGCCAAGGACTGAGGAAGTGGATGCCTTTCACCACTGGTTCTGGAGGGGGCTTTGTGCCCAGAGTGCTTCATCCTGCCAAGGACTGAGTTAGTGGATGTGATTCTCCATTGGTTCTGGAGGGGGCTTTGTGCCCAGAGTGTTTCATCCTGCCAAGAACTGAGGTAGTGGATGTCTTTCTCTGCTGGTTCTGGAGGGGGCTTTGTGCCCAGAGTACTTCATCCTGCCAAGGACTGAGGTAGCGGATGTGATACTCCACTGGTTCTGGGGGGGGCTTTGTGCCCAGAGTGCTTCATCCTGCCAAGGACTGAGGTAGTGGATGTGACACTCCAATGACGGTGGTGCAACATGCAAGCTGGCCAGGCTCTTGGAACTGACCACCAGCCTCGCATGACTGACCACTGGGGATGGCAGCCATGTCTGCGGTGGTGCCACTGGCTCAGGATGTCGCGGGGCCGCTGGCGGCAGTGTCAGTAGCAGCGGTGCTGGCGGCGGTGTCAGTAGCGGCGGTGCTTACGGCGGACTCTGTGGCATCGGTGCTGGTGGCGGGCTCTGTGGCATCGGTGCAGGCGGCGGGCTTTGTGGATTCGGTGCTGGCGCCGGGCTCTGTGGAAACGGTGCTGGTGGCGGCCTCACTGACTGCGGTGCTGGTGGCGGGCTCACAGACTGCTGTGCTGGTAAAGGGCTCAGTGTCTGCGGTGCTGGCGGCGGTGCTGGTGGCGGGCTCACTGAATGCAATGCTGGTGGCGGGCTCATTCACTGCGGTCCTGGCGGCGGTGCTGGTGGCGGCGGTGCAGGTGCTGGTGGCGGTCTTGTCCGCCGTGCAGGTTGGCGTCGATGTGGACCTGCCTTTGATTTTTTGGCCCCCCTTCCACCTTGGATGGTGGCGCAGCTGTCTTCCCACTTTCCACTTCTGTTTTGCCTGAGCCCTTGGTGGCAGGTGTTTTCGCCTTCTCCCTCCGGGATGTGGGCAACTTTTTCTGTTTTGGAGGTGGGGGAAGGTCCTTGCCCTCGCTCCTTGGGACACTGACAGCCCTGTTGCTTGGCGCACTCCAGAATCCCGCTATTGCTGGCACCACTGTACCTGGTGATGTGGTGGCTGAGGTGCTGGGTTGGGACCTGGAAAGGCGCGCCCTAGGGGAAGGACAGGGGGAGGTGTAGGAAAGAGGTCAACATTTGATAGGAAAAGCTTTTTAGACACACTGGGACGGGTAGATGGAGGGGGTTTGGGAGTGGAGGAAGAGGTAGTGGATGTAGGAGGTGTACGTTTGCTGACTTTGGGTGAAGGTGCATGGGCTGGAGGCTGTTGTGAGGTGGATGGCTGTTGGGTGGGTGTGTGACTGCGTTTATGTAGTTTGGGAGAAGGGCTCACAGACACACTGGGAGAGGACACAGTGGATGTGTGAATGGTAGTTGGGGTGTTGATTGCACGTGAGCGGTGTGTGGTGATGGGAGTGCTGGTAATGGAGGTAGTGGCTGAAGATGTAGTGCATGCAGGTGTGAGTGGAGACGAGACAGGGAGGGAGGAGGGAGACGTGGAGGAGGTGGACACAGTGGAGGCAGTTGATGTTGGTATGTCTGCATGGGCATGATGCTTGTGTGAGTGCCTGTGGGATGTGTGGTGCTTATGTTTGCCTGAGCCACCCTTGTATGTTGAGGTGTGTGCATGCTGGTCTGATGGAATGCTTGGGATAGGCTGAGGTACAGGGGATTGGGTCTGGGTGGAGGAGGTTGGAGGGGGAGGCTGAACACAGGGACAATGGCTGCCATCAGTGCTGAGGCCAGAGCCTGAAATGCTCGCTGTTGGGCTGCCTGGCCAGAATGAATCCCCTCCAGGTATGCATTTGTTTGTTGCAAATGCCACTTGACACCCTGGATGGCTTTCAGAATGGTAGGCTGCCCAACAGTGAGGGATCTCAGGAGGTCAATAGCCTCCTCACTGAGGGCAGCAGGGCTGATTGGGGCAGGGGCTGAGGTGCCTGGGGCGAAGGAAGGAGATGCCCACCCTCCTGGGTGAGCGGCCACGGGACACACGCTGAGGGGCTGCTGGGAGGGCGGTGCTGGTAGGGGGTTGGCGGCTCTACCTGTAGATGTGCTGGGCACAGAGGGGTCTGCCACCGCAAGAGAGCTCCCATCAGAGGAGGAGTCGGTGTCGCTGGTCTCTGCTCCTGTCCCCGCCGGGGAGCTCCCCTCTCCCTCCCTCCCACTGGTGACTTCAGACTCCATTATCTCGCCCTCCAGGGCCATGTGGGATGCAGCTCCATTCTGCTCCAGTGGCACTGCTCCTCTGCCTGATGATGCTAATGCACACAAGAACAGGGAGACCACAAAAAGGGGGGGGGGGGAGAAAGAAGAAAGACATGTTCAGTGCATGCAATATCGCTACCGTTGGCAGACACTACACAGCAGCCCTCTGCACTACGCCATGCACTTAGAGTTCCCTAATTAATTACAGGGACATGGGGTACAAGGCCTATGCCCGATTGACGCACACATGGAAGTCACAGCAGCCTGACTAGGTGTAGATGGCTCTTCTACTGGTGGGGTTGGGGTGCCACATAGCCTGCCTCACAAAGGGTCCTTGCCTACAAAGCTCGCCCTGTCCAAGGGTAACCCACTGCCCACCTCCCCCACCCAGACACCTTGTAATGCGCGCAGAGTCAGATGGATGTGATGGTGCTCACCCCTTGTGGCTGCTGTGATGCCCTCAAGCGCCCATCCAACTCCGCATACGCCACCGCCAGGATCCGGAACATCAGGGGGGTCAGTGTGCGACGGGCACCCCTCCCACGTTGGGAGGCCATCCCCAGCTGGGCCTCCGCTGTCTTCTTGCTCCAGCGGCGAATGTCCTCCCATCTTTTCCCGCAGAGGGTGCTCCGTCGGTGGTGGACTCCCAGGGTCTGGACGTCCTTGGCGATGGCACGCCAAATATCCTTCTTCTGGTGGGCGCTGACCTATAGGAATAGTACAGGGGAAAAGGAAAAACTTTAACCGTCCAGACTGCAACAGTCATTGGCCCACGTTCCCACCCTTGCCCTGACGCACATACATACACTCACCGTCCGCTCATGCAGACCTCAGCCGCCCCATATCTTCTATCCACACCACTCCAAACAGGCATTGCCCATACAGCATGCTCACAGTGTACTCACCTGTTTGTCTGGAGGACCGTAGAGTAGCGTGTACTGGGGGAGGACCCCATCCACTAACTTCTCCAACTCCTCCGAAGTGAAGGCAGGGGCCCTTCCCCAGACACATGAGCCATTGTCGCTTCCAGACACAGGTCACAGCAGCACTTGCAGTGTAGGTCCTCTCCTGTTGAATGTCAGGTATCAAGTGAGTAAACAGACAGAAAATGGAGGTCACGTCCGCGGCGGTGCGTACTGTCACCGCCGGCGTACATCGTCATTGGCTCCTCGGACCCATAGGGCCCAATGTTAACCAATGCAGGATTGCGCCGCGGTCTTCGACCGCCTACCTTGACGGTGTACAATGCCAGTGCAGTTACCTCATATCCCCTTGTCCCACATTACAGGTCAGGCAGCCGCCATTTCAGGTGGCCACATTTCATTATTTTTAAATGCGTCACACATATCTAGGCCTTGCATACACACAGTGACAGGCACATAGCGGATTGACAAATGTGTGCAATAAACTCTTTTTTTACTACCTCAGTGTTGGCTGACTCTGTGCTCGCTGTTCTCGTCCATAGTGCATGTCCGCTGGGGCAGGTGAGGAGATGGCGGCATCCTCCGGTGTACAGACCGTTGGTGGACCTGTCGACAATGGAAGACAGACACCTCATTAACAATTACAGACTTGATTGTGACACAATCCTGGAGCTGTGTGCCCAGTTTGAGCCAGACCTGATTTCAGCTATCCGCCATCCCACAGGAATCCTCCCTCTAGTGCAGGTCCTGTCAGTAATCCATTTCCTGGCAAGTGGGTCTTTTCAAACAACAGTGGCCATTGCATCAGGGATGTCCCAGCCTATGTTCTCAAACGTGTTGCCCAGAGTGTTGTCTGCCCTGCTGAAACACATGCGCAGCTACATCGTTTTCCCTCAGGTGGAGGATTTGCCCACTGTGAAATGTGACTTCTATACCATGGGACATATCCCCAACATCATAGGTGCCATTGATGGGACACATGTGGCCTTGGTACCCCCCGCAGGAGTGAACAGGTGTACAGAAACAGGAAGAGCTACCATTCAATGAATGTGCAGATGGTGTGTTTGGCCGACCAGTACATCTTCCATGTGAACGGCAAGTTTCCAGTGTCAGTGCATGACGCTTACATTTTGAGGAATAGCAGTATCCCTTATGTGATGGGGCAACTTCAGAGGCACCATGTGTGGCTAATAGGTGAGGACACGGACCCTATACCCTGTGAATAGTTGTCTGGATCTGGGGTTGTCCCTAAGGGTTAGTGTGTGTCTAACAGTTGTCCCTCGACATTTGCAGGTGACTCTGGGTACCCCAACCTGTCATGGCTACTGACCCCAGTGCGAAATCCCCGGACAAGGGCAGAGGAACGCTACAATGAGGCACATGGGCGAAATGGGAGAGTGATAAAAAGGACCTTCGGCCTCCTGAAGGCCAGGTTCCTGTGCCTCCATATGACAGGTGGTTCTCTCTACTACTCACCAAAGAAGGTGTGCCATATCACCGTGGCCTGCTGTATGCTGCACAACCTGGCTTTGCGATGACAGGTGCCTTTCTGCAGGAGGATGGTCCAGAAGGCGGTCTTGTGGCAGCTGTGGAGCCTGTGGACAGTGAAGAAGAGGAGGCAGAAGAAGAGGATATCGACAACAGAAACAACGTGATCCAGCAATACTTCCAGTGAGACACAGGTAAGAAGACATCACTGCCTCCTACATCTCATACAATTGTTAGACCTATCATATGTCTGTCACATTCACCCAGTGTATTGACCCTGACCTGTCACTTTGCCTTTCCATTTCACAGATGTGGGTCCCACTGTGTGACCTCTGCTATGTTGCCTCATGGACTAGAGCTGTGTGACATAGGTATGTTGACAATACAATGGACATTGCTATGTTCCTTAGTTATAGCAAATACACATTTGTGAAAGCACAGACTGACTCCAGCTTGTTTTGTGATTTGAGGGTGTTTATTTAAGTGCAAATTAGTGGAGGGGGTAGGAAAATGGTCAGGGGTGATGGTGGAGGAATGTCCATGGCAGAGTCCAGTTATTTGTCTCACAGGTGCATTGTCCAAAGGGGCATAGGAAGTGGAGCCAGGGCAGTTTAAGGATGGACAGGGTGATGAAGTGGGACCGAAGAATGACATTCAGGGTGGTCTCATTTCTTGACAGGGGTCTTGGCATTGTTCTCTGTCTTTGTCCTGGATTTCAGGGACCGTTTGCGGGGTGGATATCCATCTGCAGGGGGTGGGGTGCTGGTGTCATGGTCCTGTGGCGGTGCCTCCTGTCCACTATCGCCGGCGGAGGTGGTGAGCAGTTCATCATCGTGGCTAGTGTCAGGGGCCCATTGTTGTGCCACAGTGTCCCTCCTGGTGTTCACAAGGTCCTTTAGCACCCCTACAAAGGTGACCAGGGTGGTGTTGATGGACTTGAGTTCCTCCCTGATCCCCAAATACTGTTCTTCCTGCAGCCGCTGGGTCTCCTGAAACTTGGCCAGTACCGTTGCCATCATCTCCTGGGAATGCTGGTACGCTCCCATGATGTTGGAGAGGGCCTCATGGTGAGTGGGTCCCCTGGGCTTCTTCTCCCGCTGTCGCACAGCAGTCCTCCCAGTTCCCCTGTTTTCCTGTTCCTCTGTCCCCTGAACCGTGTGCCCACTGCCACTGCCCCCAGGTCCCTGATGTTCTTGGGTGGTGGGTTTGCCTGGGTTCCCTTAGTGGTGGGCACGCTGCTGCTTGACGTGTCCTGGGGACAGAGGTATGGGCCCGCTGGTTGGGTGCCGTGCTGGTGTTTCCTGAGGGGTGAGGCTCTGTGGTGGCATGTGCCAGTGTGAGGGGAACCGACTGTCCCGAAGTCCCAGATGGGCCGGGCTGGTCATCTAGATCCAGCTGGACAGAGCTGCTGTCATCACTGTGGGCCTCTTCTGTGGGGGGTGGACATGTCTGGAACCTCCTGTCCGGTGACGTTGGGTAGGGGTGCTGCAGGGGTGTAAAGGCATGATTATTGCATCGGTGTGTGCCATTGTGTGCAATGGGTGCGTGACCCTGCACCCCAGTGCTTACATTCTTGTCTAAGACCTTGTGTGCTATTTGGTTTGGGGATCTGTGTGGGTATCTGTAGTGGACATGCTTTGGTCATGGGTGTCCTTGCTTTGGTGTTGCATACAGGGCTTGGTGTTGGGGTGGGTGGGTTGTGATAGTGGGACATTTGTGAGGTGTTGGAGTGATGGGGTGAGGGTTAGGGTGAGGTATGTGATAGCATGCAGGTAGGGTGGGGGATGTAATAGTTAAGATTTGACTTCCCAGAGTCCATTCCTTCTTCTACCCCTGCGAGGCCCTCAGGATGTAGTATAGCCAAGACCTGCTCCTCCCATGTTGTTAGTTGTGGGGGAGGAGGTGGGGGTCCGCCGCCAGTCCTCTGAACTGCAATCTGGTGTCTTGAGACCACGGAACGCACCTTCCCCCGTAGGTCCTTCCACCTCTTCCTGATGTCATCCCATGTTCTTGGGTGCTGCCCCACTGCGTTGACCCTGTCTACGATTCTGCGCCATAGCTACATCTTCCTAGCAATGGAGGTGTGCTACACCTGTGATCCGAATAGCTGTGGCTCTACCCGGACAATTTCCTCCACCATGACCCTGAGCTCCTCCTCAGAGAACCTGGGGTGTCTTTGCAGTGCCATGGTGTGGTGTGGGTGATGTGTGAGGTGGTGTGTGTTGTGATGTGTGAGGTGATGTGTTTGTGTATATTGCGCGAGGTGCATGGATGTTGTGTGAGTGATGGTGTTGTGTGCCTGTGGATGCTAGTTTGTTGATGGTGGTGTCTATCTCTGTGCTTCGTTCTAAATTTTTGTCGTAGGCGTTTGTGGGTGTGTGTTTTATATTGTATTGGGTGTGTGGGAGTGGTGTGTGTATGTGTATCAGGTGTGTGTATTTCGATTTGTCCAATGTGGTTGTGTTTTGTAAATGTGTATGTATTTTGAGCGCAGCGGTGTGTACTGCCAATGGAATATCGCGGTTGAAAGACAGCCACGTGGATTCGTAGGTCGTGATCGTGTGGGTGTATTCTTGTTGGCGTGACGGTGTCGGTTTTGTTATCGCCAGTTTATCACTGACCTTTGGTGTGGCAGACTTGTGTGGGTGTATAGATTTTGGTGGATTCCAGCCTGTGGGTCGTACTAGCTGTAGGGGATTTTCCGCGGCCACAGCGGTGTGTTGGCAGTCTTCTGTACGGCGGTAAGAGGCATTTACCACCAATGTTGTAATGAGGGCCTTAGTGACCCATTGTGGCAGATTATGCCTGTGTCAGGTATCATGTGTACAAGTGGGAGATTCACGCAATGGGAGCACTAGACAAATTGGTGCAGAGGATTCTCCAAGGTTCCTAGGCATTATTTTTTGTAGATATTTTAAACACCTGCACAGAGCAGGTGTAAGAAGGGGAACACCATTTATTTGAATGGGTCCCTATGTACTGTGCATGAAATGGTCAGGGATGTTGTCAGTACTCCTACAAAGTCCATCAATTAAATCCATTATCTTGACACTTTTGCACCTTCTCTGCACCATGGTGCATGGTATATTGTATACAGCGGCCACATAGTAGAAGTAGGGTGCGGCAAAGGGGCACAATTACAGTGACGCTTCTTTCGATGCTGCACCACTTTCCTGACATGTGGCCCTCAGTTCTTTCACTTTACACCTACAGAAGAGTGATGTTCTGGGACTTTTAACCTATTTTGTGTGTTGTGTGCCATGACACAGGTGTTGTGCCTTGTGTGTAGCATGTGAATCCCACACATTTTCCCTTGGAAAAGCTCCCTTGCACAAAGCTGCTGGCCGGCATACACATATGCATGTGGATCATGGGCACAGTGTGGCACAGTTGTATGGTATGTTTTGTGATGGGTGCATGAGTCTTCAGACACCTGTGTGACAAGGGAGGAAATGATGTGATTTTCTGCAATGCCCTTCAGCGCATGACCAGTCCTGCTAAGTTCCATGTCTTCTCATTCACATGCATCTCTGGCCTCTCACAGTATATTGTCGGTGGTCCAGCTGCCACAGTCCCCTGTTGGTACCCTGGTATCATGTTAGGGAATTACCGGGTGTGATTGTAGGTGTGCTGTGAGGTGTCCATCCCTAAACATGGTCTTTCATGGCTCATGATGTTATATTCTTATTTGTGCAGCACAATGCACCCGACAGGTGAAGGTGAACACAATGGCTATGTCTGGTATGTTTTGATGAGATATACTTGGGAATGGCAACACTTGGATGGCATTTGACATTGGTGCTGCCACAGGCTTCTACATCATGACTAATGTAGGGCTTTGCCTATATGTGACTTTCTTTACGTTGACATGGGCAATGCCATTCACATAGCTGAGCTATTCCTTGTTAGGTGTTATGTGTGAGGGATCTGTATTTAGTTGTCAACTTGTGTATACTTGTAGTTGTTTAGGCCCAGCTTCTGTGCACAAAGGGGACATAACTCCACCTGTCCTTTGTGTGGTGTGTCAGTCAAGTTGTGCCTGTATTATGTACATAAGGGTGTATGTGGGTGTGATATACAATGAATGGGGTATAGTGTGGCATGTGGCATATGCGTTGTTCTTTGTAAATCTGTGTTCTCCTGTCCATATGTGTTTAGTGTGGTGTATGTATTGTTTGGCCTACAAGTTTGGTGTGTTGTCTCTGTAATAATTGGTATTGTGGCCTACTTACGAGTAGCCCATTGCCCATCCTGGAACCAGTCATTGATGGTGGAGTGCTGGAATATATAGGCATCATGGATGCTGGCGGGAGTTTGGTCATGGGCGGAATAGTTGCTGGAGTTTCCACCCTTGCAGTGATGCCCAGTGCAATGTGGTACAGCAGGAGTATAATTGACTCCCGCTTCAAACGGTAGAGTCCGATGACATCTTGTTCCCTGAGCGCCAGGATAGCTGTGCGCTGTCAAAATATCCTCTCCCACCTTCTGCGGTACCTTTGTGGGTGCTGTGGGGTGTTTAGGGTTGCTGTGGTGGTGCTGGTATGACATGTTGTGGTCACTGTTGTCTGTGGATTGTGCCGAGCTGGAGCAATAACAGATCCATATTGTCCAAGGGGTTGCCAATGCTCCTTCTGTGTTTTCCTTATGTAGTAGTGTGTAGGCTTCATTTTAACTCTTGGTCTGACAAGGCTTGACATTTTCACGCTAATAGGACTCACAAGAAATTACACTAACTTGGAAATGTTTTAGCTAGGTGGGTCTGGTAACAAAATATAAATATGACGATAGGTTACCATCACTTTTGCGTCAGAAAAAATGGCGCAAATGGGGTGTTAAGATTTCTTAAATATGGTTCTAAGAGAGCTATCAAGTTCCAATAGCTCCCTTATGCCCTCCCTATAACACTCAAGTTCCTGTGTGGTCCATATTATCACCCAGAAAAATAGGAGTCTCAAAACTACTAGGTGCTCTATTCCCTTAAGATCGGTGTCTTGATACAAGGGGATGTGAGGAGTACAACTTGGGAGATATAACAATGATCTTATGAGCTTGTCCTCTTCCGAAGTAAGCTTATCAATACTGCTGAATCCCCATAATTCAGCTCCATATAGTGCGCCTACTTGGACCTTACTCGTATAGACTTCAATAGACAGAGAGATCGCTCTGGATGTAGTAACTTCATATTTTTTAAATATTACCTTAGACCTATGGGATAAAGTAGCTATGCTTTTCTTTCTATGGGGAACCCAATAAACTTTGGAATCAAGCGTTATACACAAGTAATCAAACTTCGGTACACGCCCAAGCTTTTGCTGTTGTAGCTCAATGTTCCACTTAACGATCATGTGTGGTCTGACTGCTATGTGGTTTGTGTTTTTGGATTGACTTCTAGACCATTGGAAAGACAGTAGACTTTCAAGTTGTCAAGTAAATTCTGCAAGTTCCTCAGAGTCAGTGACAACAAAAGAGTGTTGTCTGAAAAAAGCAATGCATGGATTGGGACCACTTTGAGCTTCGGTGAATTATGGTTGCACTCCTGTAGGTGGCTGTTAACATCTTTAGCATAGAGTGAAAAGAAGGTAAGTGCAAGCATGAAGTCCTGCCTCACACTCCTATTCATAGGGATGGGATCAAGGAGCTCACACAAAGGGGCCCATCAAACCTTTGTATAATTATCTTAGTGCAGTCTTTTGATCTGTGTTAAAAGTTCCTCCAGATCAAAGGCTGCTCTAAGATCTATGAACATATAAATTACCCCCCTTTTAGTTTATTTTTTCTATATGATGCATACAAACATGAACACTTGGTCTATTGCTCTGACCCGGGTTCAAAATCTTTGCGTGATAGGTTGATAGGATCTTGTTATCTTCAATCCAACAGCTAAGTTTGTTTAGGACCTGTCTCACATAAAAATTTTGCAGAGATTCTAACAGATTAATTGTTCTATTCTCGGCCGGGTCTTGCCTTTTCCTTTTTTTGAAGAGGGGTACTATTTCGGCACCTTTCTATGTTTCTGGGAATGGGGCTCCTGAAGTTGCACAATAGATTAACATATTGGACCCAGACAGATTTTTCAGGCCTCAACAGATCCCCTGGGATCTTAGCTGGGCCCGGGGATCTGCCTAGCCTTATAGTATTGATAGCTGATGCTGTGCTTCCAGGAACACGTGTGGTAGGTACATTACAGCACTATTTGGTTGGCTATTCAGTGGTATTTGTGATGCCAAAGAAGGTAGCTGCTCTTCCTTTGTGCCTGGGAATAAGGTTAGTAAAATGCTGCACCCAGGTTTCGGGGTCAAATAAACAATCAATTTGTGTTTGCATATCCTTATTATCATGGGCAATTATTTTCCATAAGATTGTGGTGTCTATATTTTTGGATGCATTAATCGAGTTGTTCCAATTGGCATCATCCCGGTCCCTTTTTGCTACAGCTAGCATTTTTTTATATTGAGCCCTTGCTCCTTGAACGGCTAGGCCACTTTCAGATTTTATATCCTTATCTAATATCTTTATAGCTGACCGGCAATCCTTTGTGTACCAAAGGTTACACGAGGGATCCTTAAGTGTTCCTCGTTCTCCACCTCAACAGGACTTTTTGGTTAGATAAGATCTTAAATTCTCAACCAAGGAGCCATGGATGTCATCTGTGGGAATCTCTGGGGGTGAACTATCCATAAAAGTAGAAAAGATGCCAGAGTAGATGTTAAAAATCATGGTCATAACATTTAGGGGCATATTTATACTCTGTTTGCGCCGGAATTGCGTCGTTTTTTTGATGCAATTCCGACGCAAAACTAACTCCATATTTATACTTTGGCGTTAGACGCGCCTAGCGCCAAAGTCCATGGAGTTTGCGTCATTTTTTAGCGTGGACACCTACTTTGCGTTAATGATATGCAAGGTAGGCGTTCCCGTCTAAAAAATTGACTCCGAGGCATGTGCGCCGTATTTACACTCCCGGGCAAAATTCACGCCCGGGAGTGGGCGGGTCAAAAAAAATGACGTACGCCCGCTTTTGTGCCGTTTTTTAGCGCCTGGACAAGGCAGGCGTTAAGGGACCTGTGGGCTCGGAAGGAGCCCAGAGGTGCCCTCCCATGCCCCCAGGGACACCCCCTGTCACCCTTGCCCACCCCAGGAGGACACCCAAGGCTGGAGGGACCCATCCCAGGGACATTAAGGTAAGTTCCGGTAAGTATTATTATTATTTTTTTTGTGGCATAGGGGGGCCTGATTTGTGCCCCCCTACATGCCACTATGCCCAATTTCCATGCCCAGGGGACAGAAGTCCCCTGGGCATGGCCATTGGGCAAGGGGGCATGACTCCTGTCTTTGCTAAGACAGGAGTCATTTCTATGGGGGTTGGGAGTCGAAAAAAATGGCGCAAATCGGGTTGAGGCGAAAAATTTGCCTCAGCCTGACTTGCCCCACTTTTTGACACCCAAGCTCCATATCCCCCTACGCCGGCGCTGCCTGGTGTACGTCGTTTTTTTCCACGCACACCAGGCAGCGCCGGCGGCTAACGCCGGATAACGTCATTGATTAAATACGGCGCCCGCATGGTGCTTCAGAATGGCGTTAGCCGGCGCTAATTTTTTTGACGCAAAACTGCGTTAGCGCAGTTTTGCGTCAAAAAGTATAAATATGGCCCTAAGTTTGGCCGCTATTGAAGGCTACTTAATTGACTTTCAATTATTTCCAGTAGATGGCTGGATAAAAGGAGAACTCACAAGTAAAGTCTGCATCTCAGAAAGGAGTCCTGACATCATTAGATGCAAAGGAAAGTGATCACTATCTTCAGTAAGATCAATGTTGAAATCCCACATTCTAGTCTGTATGGCTACACTAATCAAGTAATAATCAGTTTTTTCATTGGCAGTTGCCTCTTTTGAATCTGAACAAACTAGGATTGTCAGATTTGGACCTGTCATTACAGGCCCAGAGGCCACGTTCTAAGGTTGGGTGGACCAGTAGCATAGCAGGCACAGTGCATGGAGCAATGGTACCACTCTCAAGTCGGAGTATGCCCCATACCATGTTCTCCTCACCCAAGACTGAGTCCAAACCAGTTTTTGGTTTGAAAATAGAACTGAAAATCCCACAGAAGATAATAATGTCAATTGGTCCTAAGGTGTTAAGAAACCTATCAGACAGTTTTATTGATGGGGATTCTGGGTTACTCTTCCTTGGTCTCACATACACATTGAGGAGGTATAAGTTTGGCCCTTTTGTTTTTTTGTCTTCTTAATCCTAACATATCAGGTGAGCCAATATTAATAATGTCAACATAGGCTGATATTGAGGTTTTTACCTGTACAACAATTCCCCCTGATGATCTGCCGCTCAAGGAGGCCGCTGCATTAACATGAAATGTTTTGTACCCAAGCTTGTGTGGAGGTTCTAGTAGCCAGGTTTCCTGGATAGGCAAAGATGGAACTGCTCAATATACTCTTGCTAATATGGGTTGGTCTGCCTGTGTTTTAGGTCCGCAATGAGCCATGAAACCAAGTGTAAGGGCTCACTTAATTTATGCTTGCATCGCATAAAAGAGGAAGGGTCTAAGATAATTTACATATCAGCACCTAAAGTGTGAGTCCTATCCTCTTGCCCCTGTGAAATGGAGGGTTTGTTATAGTCTAAGCTTGTTATTGATTGTTTAGCAAAATCCTTGCATGAACAGTCAATGTATGGGGAAGATGGCTCTGTCACAGCCAGTCAATCAGCTGCATTAAGATTTGGCAAGGCACATTGAAGGCAGGAAGACAGTATGTTCAATTTAAACCTTATTGATGAATTTGTGTGTAGGGAAGATCTTAGTTCCATGGTAGTTGGGCCTTCAACTACACCTTTGGATCTGTAAACAGGCAAGGCATTATTAAGGATGCCATTATCACTGGAAATTCATTCTGCTTTAACTATATCTGCATGCACGACCGATAACCATTGGTGTAAATGCCTAAACCAGTGAATGGCCTTATTTTTTAATGAATCCCCATCCTTGCTGGTGCTGTCTTAATTTAGGGACTTTTATCATGAACACTTTATGGTTTGAATTCTTATTTGGACCTTTATCAGTTTGCTCATGTGTAGGAAACTGGCACCTTGTTGCAGAACTCCCCGCACACACTTTGTGTCTGTTATTTGGATGCAACTTGGACTGGAGTGCACTGGGCTCCTGCTAATCAAGTCCCCAGTGCCAGTGTTCTTTCCCTAAAAATTGCAAAGGCATTGATACAATTGGCAACACCTTTAGCTGCCACTATAAGTCCCTAGCAAATGATATTCCGTTGTCCAGGGCATAGGGTACTAAGAATAGGCCCACGGGGAAAGCAGCACATGTTGTGCCACCCATAGGGGCATGCATCCAGATGCATCCATCACTGCTATTGCAGGATGAGTGTCCTGGTCCAATCCATAAATGCAAACTTGACATGGCACACAGCCAGTGTGCCCTGTCCACTATACACTGCATGCAGTATAGGTAAGCCGCCCCTACTGTGTCCTTGCCAAACCTGGGACATAGTAAGTGAATAGAGCAGCCATTTTATATGCCTGTGCTGGACACTGGTCAGTGCGGGTTCCCCATCAACATGATCGCCACCCTGAACCCTGGGTTGTTTGGTATTAAACAACTCAGAGTGATAAATCCAAACTGGTACCAGTATTGGATTCATTATAAAATGTACCCAGGGGTTACCTTAGAGGTGTCCCCTGCTAAAGCTAACTATCCTGGCATGGCTGCTGGCTGGTCACAACCAGTCTGCCACCACCAGACAAGTGTCTGAATCCCTGGGGTGAGAGATCCTGCTTGCTGGGATTCAGAACAAAGCCTTCCCTGGGTGGAGGTGCTGACACCCCTTCCCTCAGGAATGTGCACTGCCCTGCCAGTGAGCTTCAAAGTACTCAACAGTCACCTCTGAAGGGCTGTTTGAATGTTGGACAGACTGGACTAATCCCCAGAAGACTTCCACTTTTCATAAATCATCAAAGATCTCCTTCCAGAGTGAAGGAATCACTCTACAACTCCAAGGAACCAAGACCCAGGGAAGGCCACTTCACTGACCGGCTGCTGACCAAGGAATCGGATGCTGCCACCAGACCAAACTTGTCAAACCATGAGGACAAAACCTACCAGTATGCCAAGTTTGTGGCACTGTGACCTCCAGTGGCCAGACTGGGCAAAAGCCCCAGGTACTGGTCACCTCATATCAGACACCCAGAAGGACAGTCCACTCTGGTCTGAAAAAACACCAGGAGGAATCCCCAATTGAGGGACTTCAAAAACCACCTGGACCT
Source organism: Pleurodeles waltl (assembly GCF_031143425.1). NCBI lineage: Eukaryota > Metazoa > Chordata > Amphibia > Caudata > Salamandridae > Pleurodeles > Pleurodeles waltl. The sequence goes on from NC_090448.1 coordinate 519,323,028, forward strand.
CCCACTAGAGTGCCCCTGCTGACCTGCAAACGACCCTCAAAGTGATCTACCTCCTGCTTCCAAGGGCACCTTTGCGCACAGCTCTTGGCTCACATATTCGCTCTGCACCCGGTGGCCCTGTGTCCTGTACCGAAGATCCAGCTATGCCTTAGGGGTCCCACACCCCTTGTGACCTCAACACCCCATTGGGACCCATTGGACTTACCTTTTGGTCCACCTGTGCAGTGCCTTTATAAGTGGTCCCATGCAGTAGCCTGGCATAAGCTCCATCGACTTTCTGCAGCTGCTCCTGCCGGAACCGGGAGTCACCTGAACTTCTCCAGCGGGTCCAGGGTACCCAACAATGACCTTAACCTACCTGCAAGAGAAGACCTTGTGTGGGCGGGGCCCGGTGGTACAGAGGACGCGGATTTGGATTTTAGACCCTATAAGGGCGTAAATACCATTTATTTATTATATTAAGGTTGTTGTACTAGTACTGGCTGTACTCCGTCCTAGTTTTTCTTTGGAGGTTTTCTGTTGCAGGGTTGGGGTAGCTTGTATGAGTCTTTGATGCTTTTTCTTCTCTCCCTTTAGGTGGCGATCTCCAGGTAGTTTCTTCTTGGTTCCCGTAGGCTCTCGGAAAAAACAAGAGGATATATCCAGGTAAGTAGGACGGTAGTTTGTTATCCCTAATCTGTTAGTACAGGGGGGGGGGGTGGGAAGGAACTACAGGAGGTAGTGTGTTGACGGAGGGTATGTAAAACAAGAAGAGGGAGAAAGCGGGTTATTACTGTGGTTATTTTAGGCTGGTGATAGGATGGGAAGGTGGTCCGTGGTTCCCAAGTCCCTGACACCCAAAATAACCTACCCGGTTCCCTTCCTACCCTCCCCGGTCTCCTTTTCTTCCTTCCCCTGCCCACTTTTCCCTTTAGTGTCGATGCCCCTTCAATATGGCCCGTACCTTGTTTAGCCACGACCCTCCTGGGTCGTGGCAGGGTCTCTGTCTTCCTCGCGGTCTCTCCTCAGCTCCACCGCTTGGGCTGGGCTTCCGCTCCTCGGTACTCGTCTCTGTCGCTTTCTCTTCTGGTTCCTGGGTTTCCTCCCGCTCGTCTCCTTCGCCAGTCGAACGCTCTTCTTCCTCGGTGTCTCCCATTAGTGCGGTGTTCTCTCCTTCCGACGCAGCAACCCGGAAGTCCGGTGCCGATCGGGAGCTCCGCCCCCACACGTCTCCATGGCGACGCCGGTCGGGGACGGAGGAGGTGCGCGGCCGGCACCATGTCCGCGCGTTGGTAGGCGAGGTGGACGACACCCGCCTACATACCCCATCGCATGAACGGGACTGGTATAGGACCGTAGAATCCGGGCAGCGGGAGAGAAAGTCAGCGGGGCACTGGCTGGACCCAGGGATGTGACGGACCTGAAAGGTAAAGTGCTGGAGTTCAAGGAACCAGCGCAACACCCGGGAATTAGTATCCTTATGGGAGGCTAACCAAGTTAATGGGGCATGATCGGTATAAAGGACAAAAGGCCGACCCAAGAGATAATACTGTAGATACTCAATCGCCCATTTTATGGCAAAGCATTCCTTCTCGATAGTGGGATAGTGAGTTTCCCTAGGCAAGAGCTTACGACTAACATAGACAATGGGGTGGCCATATCCCTGATCGTCTGGCTGTGCTAGGACTGCTCCTAGGCTGACGTTAGAAGCGTCGGTAAAAAGGTGAAAGAGTCTAGAAAAATCAGGACACCTCAATACTGGTTCGGTTGAGAGGGCCTCTTTGAGTAACTGAAAGCCTTGAAGTTGAGAAGGAGAAAAAGAAGGAAGGGTGGCAGAATATTGCTTCTTTAGCAAGTCTGTGAGGGGGGCAGTAATGGAAGAATATTGAGGAATGAATCTAAGGTAATACCCCACCAACCCCAGGAAAGAACGAAGTTCCTTTTTGGTTCTGGGGAGAGGTATCCGTCTACTTTATCTTTCTGAGGACGCAAAACTCCCATACCGATGACATACCCGAGATATGCTATTTGGGTTTGCCCTAGGACACACTTTGAAGGATTGGCGGTGAGTCCTGCTCTTGCTAGGGTGGAAAACACTTTTTCCAGGTGTTGGAGATGTTCGGCCCAGGTTGTACTATAAATAACAATATCGTCAAGATAGGCGGCAGTGAACTCTTGGAAGGGCCGTAGGAGTCGGTCCATCAAGCGTTGGAATGTAGCAGGTGCACCCTGCAGTCCAAAGGGAAGGATGGTGAAATGATATAAGCCAGAAGGGGTTGCGAATGCTGTCTTTTCTTTGTCTTGTGGGGCTAAGGGAATCTGCCAATATCCCTTTGTTAGATCGATAGTGGACATAAAACGTGCATGTCCTATCTTCTCTAGGACTTCGTCTACTCGGGGAATAGGATAGGTGTCAAAAAGCGATATTTCATTGAGCTTTCTGAAGTCGAAACAAAACCGGACAGAGCCATCCGGTTTCGGGACCAAGACGACAGGGGAACACCACGGACTCGTGGAAGGTTCAATGACGTTTAAAGATAACATCTTTGTTATCTCCCCCTCTATAAGAATCTTTCTTGCTTCAGGAATTCGGTAGGGCCGTAGGCGTACGGTTTGGCCCTCAGGTGTCCGAATATGATGTTGGACCAGAGACGTTCATCCGGGAAGTTCTGAAAAGAATTCAGAATGGTTTTGGATTACCTCGAGTAATTGACGCTTCTCTGTGTCAGGTAGCGAATCATTGACACAAGGATTTCTTTGTTTTTCTGATTGGTGGGTGGGACATAGTTCTAGCCCTAATGAGTTGGTCGGTGTTACTAGGTATCCCGTAGCAGGAGGACCACTATTGTTCTCAGGATTCTCCCATTTCTTTAATAAATTAATGTGGTAGATTTGAGTCCGTTTAGGGTGATCATTTAGTTCAATCAAGTAAGTAACAGGTGTGCCTGCTTTTATTACTCGATACGGTCCCTGCCATCTTGCCAGTAACTTATATTCAGAGGTGGGTCGCATGATTAATACCCGGTCGTTTGGGTGAAGAACCCGCAGTTGATCATAATAATTTTTTTGAGTTTCTTGTGCTTTTTCTAAATGGAATCTTACATCCTCCCAGACCGTCTGGAGGTGTGTCTTTAAATTGTGGATATAATCTAAGAGGGGTCTCTCATCATTGTTCTCTTCTTCCCACAATTCTGCCGCCATGTCTAATAAATTACGGGGCTTTCTCCCGAATACTAGTTCAAACGGACTGTGCCCCGTAGAGGACTGCTCGTGTGTCCGTATTGCATACAGCACTAGGGGTAATTTCTGATCCCAGTCTTTTCCCGAGTCGCTTACTATTTTCCGCAAGAGAGTTTTAATGGTGCGGTTATACCGTTCCACTAAACCATCGGTTTGCGGATAATATACTGCTGTCTTTATTTGGGTAATGCCTAGGGTCTTACATATCTGTTTCATAAGCCCTGATATGAATGGTGTCCCTTGAGCGGTAAGAATTTCTTCGGGGAAACCAACCAGTGAAAAAAAAGTTATCATGGCTTGTGCGACAGCTTTGGTAGTGGTACTAGTAAGAGGTATTGCCTCAGGATATCGGCTGGCATAATCAACAAGAACGAGGATATGGGTGTGACCCTTAGTAGAGGGTAAAAGAGGTCCAACCAAGTCCATGCCTACTCTTTTGAAGGGAGTATCTATAATTGGTAGTGGATGTAACGGGGCTCTCCTAGTGGCTCCTGGTTCCACTAGTTGACATTTTGGGCACTGGGTACAGAACCTTCGGATATGAGCATAGACTCCCGGCCAGTAAAAACGTCTTAATAAGTATTCCTCTGTTTTCTCTCGGCCACAATGGCCTCCTCCCGGCTGGTTATGAGCTAGGAACAATACCTGAGTCCGATAAGGCTCAGGGACCACTAGTTGTCTCTTTTCGCCATTTACCGTCGGGGAAATTCTGTATAGTAGGTCTTTATGTACCATAAAGTGCGGACCTGCCTCTCCGGTAGAGTCATTTCTGGCACTTCTCCAGGTGTGCTCGAGAGTGGGGTCCTCGCGTTGGCTTACTCTAAACGACTCTGGGGCGCTTGTTATATTAGCCACTGGTTTTTCCAGTTTCTCTTGTCTTTGATTAGCAGAGTATTTTTGTTTTTCTGCCCTTTTCTCTTTTCGGGTTAGTTTTTTCCGTTCGGGGGGGCTATAAATGGGGGTAATCCAAAATGGAGCGTCCACCCACCAGCCATCGATAGAGTTGGGCTTCCGTGTTTGGTCTAAAATATCATGAAACCATGGATAATCAGTTCCAATGACACAGTCTTCTATCAATTTATCCATGAGTCCCATGGGGAGGAAGTCATGATAGTTTCCCCACTCCACTTCTACCAACGCAAGGGGATACTGAGCTTGGTCCCCATGGATGCAACATATCGTCACCCAGTGATCTGCAGTGGAATTTACGGATTTGACTATATCTCGTCTTATCACTGATTGACTACATCCGGAGTCAATCAAGGCCATGACCAATTGACCATTTATTCGCAGGGGTTGTTTGAAGGACGTATCACCTTTCCCTATGCACAATACTCTCCCTCGAGTAACCCCTATCTCCATTGGCTCTACTCCCTCACGTTTCTTTGGACACCCTCGGGCTATGTGTCCCCACTCTCCGCAACTGAAACACTGGGTTTGTTGCATGGGGTTTCGCTCTGTACTCCGGGAGGATCCGGGTTCCTCGAAGGTTCGTCTAGTGGTATATTGAGGAGGAGTTATGGGCATTTTGCTCAGGGGTCTGGAAGTTTGGCTTTTAACATCCACTGACCGGTGATAGGCGCACGCCAAGTCGACGGCTAGTTCGGTGTCGATTTTAGGGTGCTGTCTTATCCAGTTCCGGGTGCTCGCAGGAAGGGAATCGAGATACTGCTCTAAAATGATGGCCTTGATGACGTCTTCGCGGTTAGTCCCTAAGGGCCCCAACCACTTCAGTCCTAGGTCCTTCACCCGGTAGTAAAATGTACGTGGATCCTCATTCTGACCCCATTTAACTTTGCAAAACTTCATTCTATAATATTCAGTATCATGTCCCACTCTCTCAAGAATACTCTTCCTAATATCGGAGTATGGGGTGGTGCCACTGGGATTTGCAGCCTGATAGGCAGATTGGAGGGTGCCTGTTAAGAGGGGAGCGATGTTTTGGCCACAACGGTTTTCAGGCCATTGAGCTGATGAGGCTACTCTTTCAAAGTTCGTAAAAAAGGAGTCTGGGTCCTCACCCTCTTGATATTTTTCTAATACCGAGCTAGGCACGTTCGGATGTACTTTGCTGGCAGCAATTGTATCGGTTAATTTTTGAAGAGCGGTCTCATGAACTAATTGATTATTGCCCATTATAGTGGCCTGACTTTTTAGGGCGGCTTAAAGGGCCTCTCTGTCTTCTCCGGCCTCCCTTTGTTGTGCCTCCCACACTAATTGGAGGTGGCGTTGACCCTCCGCCAGTTGTTTTATCATGTCCTCGAGGGTAGGCTTCTCCTCCATGTTTACAACACCTCTGTACGGCCCAAAAAGGAGGGGGGGAATATATATATATATATATAAATATATGTTCTTGAATCCCACTTCTGACACCACTGTGGGCGGGGCTCGGTGGTACAGAGGACGCGGATTCGGATTTTAGACCCTATAAGGGCGTAAATACCATTTATTTATTATATTAAGGTTGTTGTACTAGTAATGGCTGTACTCCGTCCTAGTTTTTCTTTGGAGGTTTTCTGTTGCAGGGTTGGGGTAGCTTGTATGAGTCTTTGATGCTTTTTCTTCTCTCCCTTTAAGTGGCGATCTCCAGGTAGTTTCTTCTTGGTTCCCGTAGGCTCTCTGAAAAAACAAGAGGATATGTCCAGGTAAGTAGGACAGTAGTTTGTTATCCCTAATCTGTTAGTACAGGGGGGGGGGTGTGTGGGAAGGAACTACAGGAGGTAGTGTGTTGACGGAGGGTATGTAAAACAAGAAGAGGGGGAAAGCGGGTTATTACTGTGGTTATTTTAGGCTGGTGATAGGATGGGAAGGTGGTCCGTGGTTCCCAAGTCCCTGACACCCAAAATAACCTACCCGGTTCCCTTCCTACCCTCCCCGGTCTCCTTTTCTTCCTTCCCCTGCCCCCTTTTCCCTTTAGTGTCGATGCCCCTTCAATATGGCCCGTACCTTGTTTAGCCACGACCCTTCTGGGTCGTTGCAGGGTCTCTGTCTTCCTCGCGGTCTCTCCTCAGCTCCACCGCTTAGGCTGGGCTTCCGCTCCTCGGTACTCGTCTCTGACGCTTTCTCTTCTGGTTCCCGGGTTTCCTCCGGCTCGTCTCCTTCGCCAGTCGAACGCTCTTCTTCCTCGGCATCTCCCTTTAGTGCGGTGTTCTCTCCTTCCGACGCGGCAACCCGGAAGTCCGGTGCCGATCGGGAGCTCCGCCCCCACGCGTCTCCATGGCGACGCGGGTCGGGGACGGAGGAGGTGTGCAGCCGGCGCCATGTCCGCGCGTCGGTAGGCGAGGTGGACGACACCCGCCTACACCTTGGTAAAAGCATTTCCTGATTTACGGTAACTTTTTAAAGTACTTCTCCTTTTAATTTCCATGATGCATAACTATGTACAAAAAGACTAACTTAATTAAAATGTAAAAATTCATACAGAAAAAAGTCCTTACCCATTTTTGATGATCTTGGTCTTAAAATGTTTATAGAAATCTGAAGTATTTTTGTTAAGTGGTCTTGAGTTACACTATTGAGTGTGTGCCTCCATTTACTGATACTGTGAGTACAAATAATGCTTTGCATTTCTCCAATATTAGCCTAACTGCTCGACCAAGCTACATAAAAATTAGAGCATTATTTGATCTAGTTTGTACCTCTGTGAACCAGCTTGTGGGTGCCTGGATCCCCTGCACAGGGTGCTAGCTTTGCACGCTACATAGAGGACCAGCCTCCTATATCATGGGAACAATATGGAAAACTAGAGTTAGAGTTCCGTTCATGGGAGTATGTCTTGCATATAAATCTCTCCCCAGATTCTACATGCCAGCGATCATGGGGCAAGGAGTTGTATTGGGGTGCCTAAGACCTCTAGGATTAGCTGTTACCTTAGGTCTTTTTTGGGCTCTATAGTCTTTGTTCATCATGTCAGCGCTTTTCAAAGCACTTGGTCCCAACCCATGAATACGTTTGGTGTGACTTGTTAGTGGGCTGTTAGGAGCACAGAAAGTCCCATGGGATACAGCAGATCCTGTCCCATCCTGGCTCAGAAACTAGTGGGTAAGTGTGGTTAGCATCATGAGGTTCAATGACCAAGAACATTTCTTCCATGGACTACTGTTCAATCTCACCCCTTGGTGATCAACCTCCTCAATTAGAACGCACAAAACAACTATGTGTATCTAAAATCAATTAAGGGCAAAAGTAAACAATGAAGATTCTTGGCTACACCCGATAGTATCTATTCAGGTCTGAAAGTCACATTAAAATTTAGGTATCCTAGAAAACAGAGTTTTCACTATGCCCATATGAAGTAGTAATTAAAATGATAAACATCCATAATTTCTCTTTGTATAAGCACAATCTACAGAGCACAAATATCAGGCAATTCCAATGTTAGAGCCTAGGGCGGTGGCCCAACCCAGCCTCTTCCTGGTTATAACAGGCAAGGATGGGATTTACCAAGGCACAGCCTGCACGCATACAATGCAGCGTGTGTAATGATGGTGCTTTGTAGCACTGCATGGGGTTCCAACTCCACCTCCCCCCTATAGGTGCATCGGCGCCTCCTAGTGCAGAGGTTTGTGGGACCTGAAGTCCCCATGTAGCTCCGAGTGCATCCCTCACAGCAGGTTAATGGTGGCACTTTGTACGCGCGGCAGAGGGAAATTACTCCTTCTCTCCCATACAGGTGCATCATCGCTTTCTGGTGCAAAGATTTTTGGGGACTGATGTCCCCCTTGTAGTTGTGAAGGAATCCTGTGTAGTGGGTGTAACAGTAATGCATTATAGCACAGCAGGGTGAAATGACTCCTGCTCCTCAACACAGTTGCGCCGGTGCCTCCTGGTGGAAAGGTTTATGGAGGCTTGGGTCCCCCTTGCAACTGTGAGTGAGTCCCACTGATGGAATCCTGCCCATCTGGTACTTACTGGCCTCAATAGTCAGGACTGCCTTCTGCAGGGCCTGAAGCACTGCCCAGAGGTGGTTCAGGTGGTCTTCGCAGCTAGAGCTGAAGACTGAAATGTAGTCCAAGTAGGAGACTCTAAAGTCTTCCAACTAGGCCAGAACCTGGTCGGCCAGCCTCTGGAAGGTGGCAGGGATATTCTTTAACCCAGAGGGCATCACCCTGAACTAGAAGTGGCCCACTGGGGTGGAGAATGCAGACCTCACCTTGCACCCCTCTGTTAAGGTAATCTGCCAGTAACCTTATGTCCAATCGAAGGTACTCAGAAACTTGGCAGCACCAAACAAAGCCATGAGTTTATCAGCTCAGGGGACTGGGCATACGTCAGTCTTGGTGACTGAATTAAGGACTCCATATTCCACACAGAACCAGAGTTTTAGGGTGGCATCCAGTGGGAAGGCCTAATGTGCTAGTACTACTGGGCTGGACCAAAGACTATTGTAGTGTCATGATTATCAGCCCAGCCTATGGTGGTAACTGGAGAATCCGGGTTTGCTAACTTGTAAATGTTGCGATACAAAACAAGAGAGATCAAGTATTCCAGAAATGACAGAGTGATTTAAAAATATCCTTTATTTACACCCTGCAAAACACATGCATTGAGTTGCAAGTTATTACCTGTATTTGGGCAGAAATGTCATGTGCTGACTTAATTAGAATACATATGATGATTTGGTAATCAAGTGAGGCCCATCTATAAATACCAGCATAACTGCCTGACTTGTGCTCCTGATTCAGCTTCTCTCCTGGCAGCTGGCAATGACTGATAAGCTCCTGAATCACAGTAAGCCTCCTTTGGGAATTGTCAATGAAAGCTTTGTGATTTATGTGAGAGCCATCGGAGAGTTACAACTCTGTACTTACTTATAGACAGATATTGTTTTGTTAAAATGGAAGAAACAATTTACTCAATTTATTTTGTGAAAACTAGTAGGGATGTCAAATTGAAGTTAATTTATAGAACAGATTGATTCTGAGATGTGATAACAGAGCTTTTTGAAAGAATGTCAACTCAAAGTTAATTTACAGGAATATAATATTTCTGAGATGTGATAAAAGAGAATTTTTTAATGCATGTCAAGTCGAAGTTAATTTATAGAAAGACTATTTTTGAGATGTGATAAAAGAGCGTTTTGATAGATTTTAATCAGAGAGTCACAGAACATTCATGTATTTTTGAGAAAAGAGAACAGGAGTGAATTAACAAGGTGTGGACAAGCTTGAAAGCAAACAGTACTTTCGTTGTTGGTTAATATTCTTTTGGTGATTTTTGTCTTCTGGTATTTTAAAAGACTAAGGTGGTCATTACAACCCTGGCGGTCGGTGTTCAAGTGGCGGTAAAACCACCAACAGGCCGGCGGTATAAATAATGGAATCACGACCATGGCGGAAACCGCCAACAAAGACAGCCACTTTAACACTCCTACCTCCACGGCGGTAGAAACAAACACCGCGGCGGTAACCGCCAACAGACAGGCGGAAGACAATGTACCGCCCACAGTATTACAACAGGCCAATCCGCCACCTTTTCCGGGGCGGATTCACCGCAAACAAAAACACGGCAGAAACAGGACATGGAAGGGAACACGCTCACCTGTACACACCCCACGAGGGACCAGGACGCCATGGAGCCCGAACTCTATATTCTCCCTGCCTTTGTCTTCCTGCTCATCTACCAGGAGCATGAACGCTGGCGGCGAAGACCACGGGGAGTACTGCACCTACGACACAGGGGAGGGGGGAGGGAAAAGAGAGTGACACACACACGCAACACCCCCACCCCAACCCCCACCCTCACCCACCACAACACACACACTAATACATGTTGATACATTACAGTTACACCCCCCACCCACCCGGAAGAATGCAAAGACAAAAGGAAATGATTGTAACCATTGTAATCTAATAATTTAAGTCCGTGGACCACTGGGCCCAAAATGCATGGGCGAGGCCCACACTCAATACCCGATCAAAACGGAGAGAACACTGCAGGGGCATCAGATAGAAATACAACAGGCACCTCAGGGGGGAGGGAAGATGATGAGCCAGATGAGTGCACGACACCAGATCCACGAGGGAGCTCCATGCCCACTGCTGTATCCTGGGGAGTGCAAAGCCACAGTCTCTCAAGTCTTTCCAGTGGGTGGTTTGCCCACTGCTTTATCCTGGGGAGTGCAAAGCCACAGTCTTTCAAGTGGATAACAGTCTCCGCTGGTTTTGGAGGGGGCTTTGTGCCCAGAGTGCTTCATCCTGCCAAGGACTGAGGTAGTGGATGTGAATCTCCACTGGTTCTGGAGGGGGCTTTGTGCCCAGAGTGCTTCATCCTGCTCGTGGCGGCCTCAGTAGCGGCGCAGCTTGAGGCGCTCATGGGCCTGCGGTGCTGGTGGGTGGCTCAGTGAACGTGCTGCTGGCGGCGGTGTTCTTAGCAGCGGTGCTGGTGGCGGCGGTGTCCTGGGAAGCGGTGCTGCTGGCGGCGGTGTCCTGGGCAGCGGTGCTGGTGGCGGCGGTGTCCTGGGCAGCGGTGCTGGTAGCGGTCTTGTCCACCGTGCAGGTTGGCGGTGAATTCCATTTCTTTCTGTGCCCCTTCCCAACGTGGATGGTGGTGCAGCTTTCTTCCCACTCCCAACTGTAGTCCTGGGAGGGCCCTTGGTGGCAGGTGTTTTACCCTTCTCCCTCCGGACAGTGACCAACTTCTTATGCTTCTGAGGTGGGGGACTGTCCGTGGTCTGGCTCCTTGGCACACTGGCTGCCCTGCTGCTTGGCGCACTCCAGAAGCCGGTTACTGCTGGCAGCACTGTTCCCGCTGATGTGGTTGCTGAGGTGCTGGGTTGGAACCTGGAAAGGCGTGCCTTAGGGGACTGAAGGGGTGGGGGAGGTGAGGGGAAGAGGTCAAGGTTGGACAGGAAATGTTTTTTAGACACACTGGGACGGGTAGATGGAGGGGGTTTGGGAGTGGAGGAAGAGGTAGTGGTTGTAGGAGGTGTACGTTTGCTGACTTTGGTGAAGGTGCTTGGGCTGGAGGCTGTCGTGAGGTGGATGGCTGTTGGGTGGGTGTGTGGCTGCTTTTGTGTACCTTGGGAGGTGGGCTCACAGACACACTGGTAGAGGACACAGGGGATGTGTGAATGGCAGTGGGGGTGGTGAGTGCATGTGAGCGGGGTGTGGTGATGGGCGTGCTGGTGATGGAGGCAGTGGCTAATGATGCAGTGCATGCAGGTGTGAGTGGAGATGAGACAGGGAGAGAGGAGGAGGACGTGGAGGAGGGGGACACAGTGGAGGCAGTGGCTGTTGGTATGTCTGCATGGGTATGATGCTTGTGTGAGTGCCTGTGGGATGTGTGGTGCTTATGTTTGCCAGAGCTTCCCTTGTGTGTTGAGGTGTGTGCATGTTGGTCTGATGGTGTGCTTGGGATAGGCTGAGGTACAGGGGTTTGGGTCTGGGTGGAGGAAGTTGGAGGGGGGAGGCTGGACACAGGGACAATGGCTACCATCAGTGCTGAGGCCAGAGTCTGAAAAGCTCGCTGTTGGACTGCCTGACCAGAATGAATGCCCTCCAGGTATGCATTGGTCTCTTGCAACTGCCTCTCGACACCCTGGATGGCATTCAGAATGGTAGACTGCCCAACAGTGAGGGTTCTGAGGAGGTCAATGGCCTCCTCACTGAGGACAGCAGGGCTGACAGTGGCAGGGGCTGAGGTGCCTGAGGCGAAGGAGATACCCACCCTCCTGGGTGAGTGGCCACGGGGCACACGCTGAGGGGCTGCTGGGAGGGCGTTGCTGGTAGGGGGGGTGGTGGCTGTACCTGTAGATGTGGGGGGCACAGAGGGGCCCGCCACCGCAAGGGAGCTCACATCAGAGGAGGAGTCCATGTCGCTGATCTCAGCTCCTGTCCCCGCCGTGGAGCTACCCTCGCCCTCCGTCCCACTGGTGGCTTCCGACTCCGTTGTCTCGCCCTCCAGGGCCATGTGGGATGCAGCTCCCTCCTGCTCCGGTGCCACTGCTCCTCCAGCTGATGATGCTATTGCACACAAGAACAGGGAGACCAAAAAAAGGGGGGGAAAGACAGAAGAAAGACATGTTGAGTGCATGCAATACCGCTACCATTGGCGGACACTACAGACACAGAAGACCTCTGCACTACGCCGTGCACTTAGAGTTCCCTAATTATTCACAGGGACATGGGGTACAAGGCCTATGCCCGATTGATGCACACATGGATGTCACACGAGCCTCACTAGGTGTAGTTGCCTCTGAACACTGGTGGGGTGGGGTGCCACATGGCCTGCCTTACAAAGGGACCTTGCCTACTAAACTCGCCCTGGCCTAGGGGAACCCACAGCCCACCTCCCCCACACAGACACCTCGTAATGTGCGCAGATTCAGCTGAATGAGAGTGTACTCACCCCCTTGTGGCTGCTGTGATGCTCTCAAGCACCCATCCAACTCCGGATAGGCCACCGCCAGGATCTGGAACATCAGGGGGTTCATGGTGCGACGGGCACCCCTCCCACGTTGGGAGGCCATCCCCAGCTGGGCTTCCGCCGTCTTCTTGCTCCAGCGGCGAATGTCCTCCCATCTTTTACGGCAGTGGGTGCTCCGTCTGTGGTGGACCCCCTGGGTCCTGACTTCCTTGGCGATGGCACGCCAAATATCCTTCTTCTGGTGGGCGCTGACCTACCGGAATGGTGCAGGGGAAAAGGAGGAGATATAACCGTCCGGACCGTCACAGTCATTGGCCCATGTTCCCACCCTTGCCCTGACGCACATGCACTCACCGTCGTTTCATGCATGCCTCATTCTCCCCCCCTATCTTCCATCCACACCACTACACACTGGCATTGCCCATTCAGCATGCTCACAGTGTACTTACCTGTTTGTCTTGGCGACCGCAGAGTAGCGTGTACTGGGGGAGGACCCCATCCACTAGTTTCTCCAACTCCTCCGTGGAGAAGGCAGGGGCCCTTTCCCCAGACACATGAGCCATTGTCTCTTCCAGACTGAGGTCACAGCAGCACTTGCAGTGTAGGTCCTCTCCTGTCGAAGATCAGGTATCAAGTGAGTGAACAGACGGAAAATGGCGGTCACGTCAGCGGCGGTGCGTACCATCACCGCCGGCGTACATCGTCCTTGGCTCCTGGGACCCATAGGGTCCAATGTTAACCAATGCAGGATTATGCCGCGGTCTTCGACCGCCTACCGCAACGGTTTACAACGCCAGCACAGTTACCTCATATCCCCTTGTCCCACATTACAGGTCAGGCAGCCGCCATTTCAGGGGGCCACATGGCATTAATTTTAAATGCATCACACTTATCTAGGCCTTGCATACACATTACAACAGGGACATAGCGGATTGAAAAATGTGTTAAATAAAGGTGTGTTTTGGTACCTCAGTGTTGGCTGACACTCTGCTCGCTGTTATCGTCCATAGGGCACATCTGGTGGGGCAGGTGAGGAGATGGTGGCATCCTCCGGTGTACAGACCGCTGGTGGACCTGTCGACAATGGAAGAGCGACATGTAATTGTCACCTACAGACTGGACCATGCCACAATCATGGAACTGTGTGCCCAGTTGGATCCGGACCTGATGTCAGCTATCTGCCATCCCACAGGAATCCCCCCTCTAGTGCAGGTGCTGTCAGTACTCCATTTCCTGGCAAGTGGGTCTTTTCAAACAACAGTGGCCATTGCATCAGGGATGTCCCAGCCTATGTTCTCAAACGTGTTGTCCAGAATGCGCAGCTACATCGTGTTCCCTCAGGTGGAGGATTTGCCTACAGTGAAAGGTGACTTCTATGCCCTGGGACATATCCCCAACATCATAGGTGCCATTGATGGTGCACATGTGGCTTTGGTCCCCCCCGCCGGAGTGAACAGGTGTACAGAAACCGGAAGAGTTACCATTCAATGAATGTGCAGATGGTGTGTTTGGCTGACCAGTACATCTCCCATGTGAACGTCAAGTTTCCTGGCTTAGTGCATGACGCTTACATTCTGAGGAATAGCAGCATCCCTTATGTGATGGGGCAACTCCAGAGGCACCATGTGTGGCTATTAGGTGAGGACATGACCCTGTACAGTGTGAATAGTTGTCTGGGTCTGTCCCTAAGGGTTAGTGTGTGTCTAACAGTTGTCCCTTGACATTTGCAGGTGACTCTGGCTACCCCAACCTGTCACGGCTACTGACCCCAGTGAGGAATCCCAGGACAAGGGCAGAGGAACGCTACAATGAGGCCCATGGGCAAACTAGGAGGGTTATAGAGGGGACCTTCGGCCTCCTGAAGGCCAGGTTCAGGTGCCTCCATATGACAGGTGGTTCCCTATTCTACTCACCAAAGAAGGTGTGCCAGATCATTGTGGTCTGCTGTATGCTTCACAACTTGGCTTTGCGATGACAGGTGCCTTTTCTGCAGGAGGATGGTCCAGATGGAGGTGTTGTGGCAGCTGTGGAGCCTGTGGACAGTGAAGATGAGGAACATCGACAACAGAAACACAGTGATTCATCAATAATTCCAGTGAGACACAGATAAGAAGACATCACTGCCTGCTACATCTGATGCACTTGTTCTACCTCTCATCTGTCTGTCACTTTCACCCAGTGTATGAACCCTGAGTTGTCACTTTCCCTTTCGATTTCACAGATGTGGGTCCCACTATGTGACATCTGCTTTGTTTCCTCCTGGACTAGAGCTGTGTGACATAGGTATGTTGACAATACAATGGATATTGCATTTTGCCACAGTTATTGCAAATACACATTTTCGAAAGCACAGACTGACTCCAGATAGTTTTGTGATTTAAGGGTGTTTATTTAAGTGCTGAATAGTGGAGGGGGTTGCAAAATGGTCAGGGGTGATGGTGGAGGAATGTCCATGGCAGAGTCCAGTCTATTAGTCTCACAGGTGCATTGTCCAAAGGGGCATAGGAAGTGGAACTGGGGTAGTTGATGGATGGACAGGGTGACAAAGTGGGACAAAAGGATGACAATCAGGGTGGTCTAATTTATTGGCGGGGTCTTGGCATTGTTCTCTGTCTTTGTCCTGGATCTCAGGGACCGCTTGCTGGGTGCTTCTCCATCGGCAGGGGGTGGGGTGCTGGTGTCGTGGGCCTGTGGCGGTGCCTCCTGTCCACTAGCACCAGCGGAGGTGGTGGGCAGTTCACCGTCCAGGCTAGTGTCAGGGGCCCCTTCTTGTGCCACAGTGTCCCTCATGGTGTTGACGAGTTCCTTCAGCACCCCTACGATGGTGCCCAGGGTGGAATTGATGGCTTTGAGTTTCTCACTGAAACCCAAATACTGTTCCTCCTGCAGCCGCTGGGTCTCCTGAAACTTGGCCAGTACCGTTGCCATCCCATGATGTTGGAGACGGCCTCGTGGAGAGGTGGTTCCCTGGGCCTGTCCTCCCCCTGTCGCACAGTGGCCCTCCCAGTTCCCCCGTGTTCCTGGGCTTCTGTCCCCTGAACCGTGTGCCCACTGCCACTGCCCCCAGGTCCCTGTTGTTGTTGGGATGGTGGGTTAGCCTGGGTTCCCTGTAGTGGTGGACACAATGCTGCTTGACGTGTCCTGGGGACAGAGGTATGGGCCCGCTGGGTGGGTGCTGTGCTGGTGTTTCCAGAGGGGGAAGGCTCTGTTGTGGCTTGTGACTGTGTGAGGGGAACCGACTGTCCCGAGGTCCCAGATGGGCCGGGGTGGTCATCTAGATCCAGTTGGACAGAGCTTCTGTCATCACTGTGGGCCTCTTCTGTGGGTGGAGTGGACATGTCTGGAACCTCCTGTCCGGTGACGTTGGGTAGGGGTCCTGTCGGGGTGTAAAGGCATAATTATTGCATCTGTGTGTGCCATGATATGCAATGGGTGGGTGACCCTGTACCCCAGTGCTTGCATTCTTGTGTATGACCTTGTGTGATAATTGGTTTGGGGTCTGTGTGGGTATGTGTAGTGGCCATGCATTGGTGATGGGTGTCCATGATTTGTTGTTGCATGCAGGGCTTGGTTTTGGGAAGGGTGGGTTGTGATAGTGGGACATATGTGAGGAGTTGGAGTGATGGGGTGAGGGCGAGGGTGGGGGTATGTGATAGCATGCAGGAAGAGTAGGGGATGAAGTAGTGTAAGATTTGCCTTACAAGAGTCCATTCCTCCTGGTACTCCTGCGAGGCCCTCAGGATGCAGTATAGCCAAGACCTGCTCCTCCAATGTTGTTAGTTGTGGGGGAGGAGGTGGGGGTCTGCCGCCAGTCCTCTGCACTACGATATTGTGTCTTGAGACCACGGAACATACCTTTCCCCGTAGGTCGTTCCACCTCTTCCTGATGTCATCCCTAGTTCTTGGGTGCTGTCCCACAGCGTTGACCCTGTCCACTATTCTGCGCCATAGCTCCATCTTCCTAGCTATGGTGGTGTGCTGCACCTGTGATCCGAATAGCTGTGGCTCTACCCGAATGATTTCCTCCACCATGACCCTGAGCTCCTCCTCAGAAAACGTGGGGTGTCTTTGGGGTGCCATGGGGTGGTGTGGGTGATGTGTGAGGTGGTGTGTGTTGTGATGTGTGAGGGGATGTGTTTGTGTGTTTTCTGTCAGGTGTGTGGATGTTGTGTGAGTGATGGTGTTGAGTGCCTGTAGATGCTAGTTTGTTGATGGTGGTGTTTCTCTCTGGCCTTCTGTCGCAACTGTGGTCGTAGGGGTTTGTGGGTGATGTGGGTGTGTGTTTTATATTGTATTGAGTGTGTGGAAGTGGTGTGTATGTGTATCAGGTGTGTGTATTTTGATTTGTCCAATGGGGTAGTGTTTTGAAAATGTGTATGTATTTTGAGCGCGGCGGTGTGTACCGCCAATGGAATACCACGGTTGAAAGACCACCATGTGGATTCGTGGGTCGTGATAGTGTGGGCGTATTCCTGTTGGCGTGACGGTGTTGGTTTTGTTATCGCCAGTTTATCACTGACCTTTGGTGTGGCGGACTTGTGTGGGTGTCTGGATTTTGGCAGATTCCGAGCTGTGGGTCGTAATAGCTGTGGCGGTATTCCGCTGCCGCAGCGGTGTGTTGGCGGTTTTCTGCACTGCGGTAAGCGGCATTTACTGCCAATGTTTTAATGAGGGCCTAAGTGCTATTTTAAGGAATCCTGCATAACTTATTTAAAGGTTAATACAGTATCTGAACTTTCAAGTTACATGAATATAAGATTGTATATTCTTGGGAAGATAAGAATAGAAACCAAATTCCCTCAACAATCCTAAATTACTCGGTATTGGAAAGTAATCCAACAAACTACAGATCCGGTTCATTCATTATAAATCCAACAGGTGACAGTAGGTTCATACAATCGTATCTGTTGAAAGTATATCAAGCCATTTAATATATGACATATGATTTCACAGTCTTTATTATTGCACATGTCTCCCTCCCCGCAGTGCCCTCCTTCACTGTTGCAGTAGGGCGGGGACATCATGGCCCACTCAACTCTGAACATATAATGTTGCATTGTGCACAGGACATTACTTGGACAGTTTATGCTTCCCAATAGCCTGATGCTACTCCTAAGCCAATGAGTATACAACAGGCATATAAGGCTATGTGAGGTACATGAGGATTTTTTTTACAATATTTGTATTTGGTAGTAGCAAACAATATATTGGTACAAAACTGTAATCAATAGTCCTTTACAAAGTATAGGTAAATAATAGAAATTAAAAAGACAGTAATGACCAACCATACAAGTAGGAGGATATTCCAGGATACAATTTGAGTTCCAGGATCTAGATAATAAACTAACAGACATTTCTTCAAGAAAAGTGAGATTTCACTTTTGAAAATCATACTAGACCAGACTTCCACCAAATTCTATTATATTTGACTACTTGATTAACTCTAGTCACATGGATTAATTAAAATCTTTTTACCCAATTCGTTTTTAGGTGCCAATGAACAAAGACTGGTATTGCAGATGTTTTCCAGCATTGCAAGATAAGTGAACAGGAAATCACATAACATAGCAATAAAAACAAATTCCCATCGTGCAGCAGATCAAGCATTTACAATGCAATAGGTCTCACATTTGCTTGAGTTAGAGCTATTGGCATCGTAAATTCATAATTGGACTTTTCTTGCCAAATAAATTGGTCAACCCTGCCTTATAATTCTGTCTTTTCCAGCCAAATAATTCCAGTGGCCCTGCATATAACTGAAGCACTTCCATTTACCTTCTTCCTTTATCGGTAGCAAAGAAGGAAAATGTTGCCATTTAGCATCCTAATTTAAATTTATCATGCTAATTCCAATAGAGTACCACTTTCACCACCCCACCATCAAAGTTGCTGGCTGGCTAACACAATACCCCCAAAAAAGACAAAAGACAGGCACAGAGGAGAAATAAACTAGAAGGGTCACCCAAACATATCAAGAGTGTTCAAACACTCATTTTGTAATAAGGATGTTAAATTGGTCTGAATCATGGTCATAACTGTAATAAGGAGAGATTATTAAAACATATACCTTTATCAGAAATAAACTTTTGGCATTAGACTCTACTGCTCAAAACTGCCCCTACAGTGTACCATAAAACAAATATAATTTGTAAGAAGCATGGTCATGTACCATATTGTTAGCCCCTAGAGGAGATAACTCCATGAAAAAAACAGAAGAAAGTAATACAGTATAACCATATACTTAGCCCCTGGTGGCGTTTTAGGATTCGCAGGGCCATTGCAATTATATTCCAAACAAGGCCTTTAAAACGAAACTTTTCCCAGCTATAAAACAAAACTTCTAGCCATGAGAAAGATTAAAAGACACTGAATGGTGGGAAGGGTTATTATTTTGGGGTCCCCACTCAACTAGTGTGGTGACCCAGAGATGAGATGTAGACAAAAAGAGCGGTTGAAGGTAACCCCATTGTCCTAGGACCACCACAGGCTTAGTTATGAGCAAAAATGTTTTGTTAAAGTAATGCCCTGCAAAGCATTATGGGGTGCGTTTTCGTGCCACAAATGTGGTATGTTGACTGCAATGCTCAGAACAGCTCCTAAAGGGCACCACAATAAAAATAGCATTTGAAAAACACGGTCATGTAACCATACAGTCAGCCCTTAGAGAGCATAACCACATGAAAAAAAGAACAGAAGAAAATAGTGCAGTGTAACCATATACACCTAGAGGGTGTAGTGCATTACACATTTTCAGTACTGGCAGGCCTATTTCAATTATAATATAAGCAAGGCCCATAAAACATAACTTCTCTGAGTTATAAAACAAAAGTTGCAGCCATGAGAAAGATTAAATGAGTACAAATTTGGTAGTGATTATTACCTTGGAGTCCCCGCTAACATAGTGTGGGGATCCAGAGATGATGTAGACAGAAAGAGCACATTGTGGCCAATGTTTGGAGGTGGTCCCATTGTCCTAGGACCACTACAGGCTGAGTTATGAGAAAAAATGTTTTGTAAAAGTAATGTCCTGCAAAGCATTAAAGGGCAAGTTTCCATGCCATGAATATTTTAGTATGTACCACAATGAAAATTGCATTTATGAGAAACGTGGTCATGTAACTATATAGTTAACCCCTAGAGAGCATAACCATACAAAAAGAAACTGGCAATAAATAATGCGGTGTATCCATAGCGAGTTTGGTGCATTACACATTTTTAGATATAGCAGGCCTACACAATGATATTAGAAACAAGGCCCTTCAGACACAACTACTCCCAGCTGTAAAAAAAGCACTTACGAGAGCACTTAGAAAGACACTAAAATGTTTTGAGGAGTTATTATTTTGGGGTCCCCACTAACCAAGTGTGGGGGCCCAGAGATGACATAGACCAACAAAACATGCCATGTTGAAAGTTTTGGTGGTGGCCCCATTGTCCTAGGAGCTCCACAGGCTGAGTTGTGAGCAAAAATGTTTTGCAAAACAAAGCATTATGGAGCGAGTTTCCCAATTGCAGTGAATATTGTAGTATATGTGCTCCCGCTGTGCTTGGAGAGCCACTTTTGCTGTGAGGATTTCTATATTACGTAAGGCATTTACCAATTTCAAGTGTTTTAAGGGGAGAGCCATAAGAAATGATGCTGATTAGGTAACTGTTAACAATGTGACTAGCTCTCCAATACCACCGATCGAGTTCACACTGTTGTGCCTATTTGCGCTGTGAGTGCCTTGGCCATCATACAGCACGAAGGGGAGAGAGAAAAGAAAACAATTGTTTGCCCAGGCTGAAGTATATCGGCAATCGTGCAATAATCCATGTAATAGGGGCAGTCTGCAAAGCTTGACAAGACAGCCTCAATGCGGGACAAACATAAAGCATTTACCAATGACATCAAGGGATTTTTGAAAGGCAAGCCCAGGAGTGTGTGAAAGTGATGGGCATGAGATCGGCGTGCTTGCGAGCTCAACCTAAAAGGGAATTATTATGCGGCCTGTATGAATTAGAATCAGCGGATGAGATTCCACGGGTAAGCATACTCTCTATTCCCTATATTCTGCCAATTGTCCCACACTGTCTGTACTTTATGCTTCAGCTTTTTGTGGAATCCTCTTTTTACATGACCCCAGTTCAAGTGTGACCATTGCACTTTGCATATCTGTTCCCCTGAGCACTGCCTTCTATTTGCCTTTGCACATCTTTGTGCACAAGTGCTTCACAGCCCTCAGCCTTCTTATACTGTCCACGCCAGCTGTGCAGCCCAGTTCTACACCTTCCTTCCTCCTTGCTGGGGATAACCTTTTTCTTCTTTTAGTACTTAAAACAGCCATTCTCTCATTAGGGTTTAGGATACACTTTTCTCGGATTCTCATACAGTCCTGGTGGTGTGTCTCATTGCAGGTCACCGGTAACCATATTTAGACTTTTCTCTACATTTTTCAATGAATTAAACCTTGCTACTTGGCATGTTGCCTGTGGAGAGTGCTGCATCCTAAACAAGTACATTGACTGCCATAAAAGTAAGAATAGCTAGTATAATAGATCGGGCTTTTATACACCCCCACAGGCTTCTAATATGAGGGGGATTACCACCGTAATGCTCTGCATCTGGTTTACTGTAGTTGAAAACATGGCACAGTATTTATACAGTCCTACTTTGAATTTTACATGCTGTGCCACATCCCTAGTATTTCTGTGCAGCCCCTATGCTAGTGGTCCAGATCTAGTATAAAATGGCCCAGGTCTGGCATAGTATTTCAGATGGTAATGCTCCGAACTATGTCACTGTGGCCTGATGTTTGGTATTTCTGAGTCAGTGATATGGAATTTATTCAGATCTTGCTCACTATTATCCAAGGAATTGTGTTCCTGTGATATTCTGTTGGTAATCTTCTGGATGAGGAGCACAGCGGCTCACAGTGCGGGATGTGTGTGGTATTCCTACCATAATGCTAGGAATGTGGTACACGATGGTTATCAAATTTGTGTTGTATTCATATGGTATTGCAGTGGGATATAATAATTCAAATTAAGGCACTGGTGTAGGACACACATCGTAATGCTGTAGATGTGGCACACAAGAATTAAAAGTATGATATTTCTGTGGTAATATTCAGGACCTGCACTCTGTGGTACTTGGGCTGACACTTCTGCATTATTCCTAGAATCATTCCCTGGTACGGTACCACGCTTAAACAAATATTACTTTCTGAGAGAAACGTGTGATCTAAAGACAGCAGGCCATAATTGGTGAGAGCCAGCTCTGCCCTCTATCCTTCCCTGTAATGGAGTGTCTTAAAACTAGGTGCTAATAGCGTCTATTTTTCGCGGTACATTCAAACTTCATAAAATACGATATCAACCGCCAAACAGAAATGCAAGTTCAGTTTATTTTTCGTCGCCCTGTGAAGGGCGGACGGGTGTTTCTGAAATGCTTATGTGGTATTCGTGTGGCACAGAGATAGGCCTGACTGACTCGGATCCACAGATAGGCATTTCTGTGTTTTCAGCGGGCACCCGGTCTTTGGCATGCTAGTTATATTCTTCAATCAGAGCTGACAATTTCCAGGAAGCTGTCTGTCGTGGCACCTTAGTCTCCGAAGCCATTGGCTCCACAGAAAACATTTAAGAAAAGTGCGGCATATTGAAAGCAATCAGAAGCTTCTTGTGCAGAAAGACGACTCGAGCATCTGTGTCTCTCTGCCAGTCCCACACTGCCCTGGGAGACAGACAGAGGGAAGGGAAAAAAATCCTAACTGGAGTTTTTTGCCACATAAATTGAAAATGAAAAGTAAAACATTAGTTGACAAAAGTGAGACAATTCAAAGCGCCATTGCCGACATAAGCATGAGCATGAAGGAAAGACACAATAGGAAAAAGAAGTTCGCTCACAGTCAAACATATTGGAAATCGTGCAACCATCCATGTAACAGGGTCAATCTACAAGGCGGTAACAAAACCGCCCCAAGGTGGGACAAATGTAAAGCATTTAACAATTATAATAAAGGAATTTTGAAAGACAAGCCAACCAACGAGTGAAAATGATGGGCGTGGGATGGGTGTGGTAAAGGCCCACAATACTAACACCAGGTCAAAGCGCTTGCGCGCTCGACCTAAAAAGAGCAATCGTTACAGCCAATACTTTTGATTAACACAAACAAAATTGTAAAAACTTCTGCAGAAAATGTTTCATTTATTTCTGAACTTAAAAATGAGAGAAACTGATCCAAAAATAATCTGCAGGGGAGGTAGCTATAACATGCTGCCAGTCTTCATTACGCTTAAGACCACATCTGGATGGAGCATAAGTCAGACACGGGTTGCTTAGATTACAGGTATAAAATTCACATTGGATTTCTCCTTTGTAGACCAAGTCACATGCTTTTTTTTTTTCTACATAACATGTCTGAATTATATTGTTATGTTTACCAGTTTCAAAGCTGTGTAAAGGTCCTTGAGCTTTTGTTTTGCAAGGGTGAGTTTTTGAAGTTTAGAATCCACATTAGGAGGAAAAACGCCTCTACATGCAGCCTTAAAGATATCCCACACAATAAAGATAGGAAGGACTCTAAGGCCCATCTTTATACTTTTTAGCTCCGCATTTGCATTGTTTTTTTATGCAAAAGCGGCGCAAACTTACAAATTACAATTATGGCCCTGATTTATACTTTTGGTGCAAAACTGCACTAACGCAGTTTTGCACCAAAAAGTTTAGCACCAGCTTGCTCCATTCTGTGCACCAGCCAGGCACCATATTTATGTAATGGTGCAAGCCAATGCAAAGGGTAGGCCAGCGTAAAAATAAAATGACGTTAGTCGGGTGGGCTGATGGTATGGAAGAAGGGGGATTTGCACCAAAAAATGACGGTAGGCAGGTTAGAGTAAAAGAAATAATGAGTCCATACCACATGACTCCTGTCTTAGAAAAGACAGGAGTCATGTCCACCACCCGAATGGCAAGCACAGGGGACCAGGGTCCCCTGGGCATGGTCACTGCACCCAGTGCCATGTAGGTGGGCCCATTTCAGGGCCCCCAATGGCACTTAAAAAACAAATACTTACCTGTACTTACCTATACTTATCTGGGATGGGGTCCCCCATCCTCTGCTGTCCCTCTGGTGTGGGTGGGGGTGTCCCTGGGGCCTGAGGAGGGCACCTGTGGGCTTATTCCATGGTGTTCCACCATGGAAATAGGCCCACAGGTCCCCTAACGCCTGCCCTGAGCCGGGTGTTAAAAAATGGTGTAAAGCAAGCTTTACAGCATTTTTTGACCCCTCCCGTGTGTGATTTTAGCATGGGGATATAAATATGGCGCTAAGGCCATAGAGTCATTTTTTGCACTGGAGCGCCTACTTTGCATCTCATTGACGCTAAGTAGGTGACCACGTTCAAAAAAAGACTTTAACTCCATAAATTTGGCACTAGACGGGTCTAGTGCCAAAGTGTAAATATGGAGTTAGTTTTGCACCGAATTTGCGGAAAGAAAAAAAATGACGCAAATTCGGAACAGAACAAGTATAAATATGCCCCTATATTTTGTAAATTTGCACTGCTTTTGCGTCACAAAATGACACAAATGCGGTGCTAAAAAAGTATAAATATGGGCCTAAATTTATGTGAAAAAAACTCAGATCAACCCTGGATGATGACAAACCATTCCGAATCTGAGATTAATACTTTGTTGAAAGACCGTGTTCTAGTTAGAAATGGGCCGCAATCTGGATTGAATTCTTGTGCTATAACAGCATGATCTGAATCCCTACCACCAAAAGTTCGATAAAATAGACAAATGTTTAATCTGGAGGCCGAATTAAGTCAAAATGAAAAGCATGTAAAATGTTTCTGTCTACACCAAGGATCTAACAAGCCAATGTAATCTCTAAAAGGTGAAAAAAACATAGGCATTTTGGGTTACCCTCCCTTTACGCGTCAAACTCCGGGGCTTCTACAAAGGTAAAGTCCCCTCCAATGATAATTGGCCCGTTAGAATATACTGCTGATGAATACAAGGGTTGCCAAGAAACTACCTGGGGGCCATACTAACTCACAAGATGAAGAAGTAACCCATAGCTATCTTTCTATGGGGTTCTGATTTGGAATCTTTTATATCCCACTTTAAAGAACGCCTAAAAACGATAGCCATATTCTGAAGCAATTATTATCAAAAGAAAAAATAAACTTGAAAATACTACCATATTTCTATTAATGACCCACTCTGTGCATCATCCAGCAATACCCCTCCCTTCTCTCCCTTCTCCCAACACATCCCACAGGTTAGTGCCTGCCCTAACACATAAGGAGCAGGACCCTCCCTTTGTTTTAGGGTGCCACAGACCCGCACCAAAATGCCTGCCAGGTGAAAGGGGAATACACTATATGCACAACCTGTAAATCAAGAAAATTATTTTTAAAATTATCAAATAAAGCATGTATCGCATATATAGCGTACATAACATGAATAACAGCTCAATCATTCCACTTTGTGGAGAAACCCATTATTCTAAAGATTTCACAGAATTTAAGACCCAACCCCCTTCCTCTGATCAACAACAGCAAACCGATTAACCAGCATAATTTTTCCGTTAAATTTCTAAAACGTCTCTACTGAAGATAAAACCCGAAATCTGCCTTTGTAAGGGACTTTCAGTTTAGACTGTTGGAAAAGTGATGCCTGTGCACCCACAAATAAGTCTAACATATTTCTTACCTCCTTCCTCCTCTGAGCTGATGCTATAGTCATATCAGTAAACATCTGGAAATTAGTACACTGATTTCCTTTTCGAATGCCACCAGATTGTTCTGCAGTGTTTCTGTCTGATCTCCAGCCTCAGAGAACTTCTGCAGTAATTCGTGTAATCTCTCTGTAATGACTGAGAGCTTCTGACTGATGCTATTCAATTTGCCCTGTAATCGTTTCATTGCCTGGCTCTGAGTTGTCTTCAGCACCCTAATTTCCGCTAATATCGACTTGAATAGCTGATGAGTCAGTGGTTCAGGTAGATTAACTTCGTTCGAGCACTCTGCTAACAGAGTGGACTCTTGTTGGTCAAAAGAATTAGGCAGAGCTGAAGCAGTAGCAGATTAACCTTAGAGTGGTGGAGAGCCTTGCCTGTTGTCCATTGTACTAGGGCTTAAATTCGTGACAGATATAGGAGCAGCTTATTGTGAAGTATGTAAATCAGGAAGGAAGATAACCTCTCTGGTTGATCTATCCACTTAGACTTTTCAAAAAGAGGATAAACTCGGAACTTCTTTGCTGTAATCTCCTGCTCCCCTCTTGAGCATTTAACTAGCTCACGTACTACCACGTTGGCTGAGTTGCTAATATTTAGTTCTCCTTTATGCTTGGAAATTTCAATACCTCAAGATTGCGGAGGAGATTTCTAAGCGGTCCTTTCTTGTTGACAGAATCTATGTATAGAAGTTACTAATGTTTTGAAGTTTATTTAGTGGCCAATTTGTTCGGAGCCATGGTTTGGTTAGGTTTTATATGACCAGAAAGACCAAAGGCTCGTTTTGTAGCTGCTTTTTTGCAGGGGTAATTGTGGGGGCTGTAAAACGTCCTTTATATGAAACGGTGAGTCCATTTTATTGATGAGAGTTTGTCAGTGTTGTTAATGTAACCATCTAATCACAGGCACTGTATTACAGAGCTGTTTGACTGCCCCTGTTCACATATGCCGACATCCCACACCCAGGGAATGGCTTTGCCCTTTTGATAACCCACAGAGGCTCTCCCAACTTTCAACTCCTTGAGAGAGAGCAGAAATAGCTCTCACTCTTTTTTGATAGATAAAAGGGACCTAGACCAATTCCATTGGTCCTTTATAAAACATCTCCAAATCCTTGAGGGAGAGTATTGAAAACTCAATGGAATGACAAGCATTTTCAAGAGCTATTGGCTCTGCCAATATGTTTTAGCCAGGTTGTACTCTAGCTTGGTAGCTGTTCATCATGCCTAAAAGTTAGAGGCATAAAGGAGGGTGGCGTGGAGTGCTGTGGAGTGTGGTGGAGTAGAGTGGAGTCTTATGGAGTGGCATAAAGAGCTGTGGAGCACTCTAGAGTAGAGCTGAGGTGAGTATAATGGAGTGGAATGTCAATGAGTGGTGTAGAGTGGAGTGGCATTGTTATGGAGGGAGTAGAGTGTCACAGAGTAGGGTATCATGCAGTAGAGTGTTGTAGAGTTGAGTGGTGTAGAGTGAAGTAGAGTGTCAGAGTGGAGCACAGTGCCGTAGAGTAGAGTGGCATAGAGTGTTGTCGAGTGATGTAGAGCAGAGTAGAGTAGTTTAGAGGGTTTTGAATAGAGTGGAGTAGAGTTTTGTAGAGTAGAGTGGTATAGAGCAGAGCAGATTGTTGTAGAGTGGACTGTCATAGAGTGGAGTAGTGTTTTAGATTGAAATGGCATAGAGTAGCGCAGAGTGGAGTAGAGTGCCGTAAAGTGGAGTGGCATAGAGTGTCAGAGTGGAGTGACATCTTGTGGCATGGAGTACTATAGTGGTATAGAATGGAGTAGTGTGTCATAGAATAGGGTGGAGTAAAGTGGCATGGAGTGGCATAGAGAAAATTGTGTAGAGCATTGTAGAGTGGAGCAGTGTTGTAGAGTGGCATAGAGTGCAGTAGAGTGGTTGGGAGTATGAGGGCTTTTCTTTCTAAAGGAACAGTGTTCTATTCCACTACTGGGGTCCTGTTCCAACCTGTTTTCTTTGTTCTTTTTGAGCTTTTCTTTCTTCTCCATGGCCTAATATTGGCCTGGAAGCATACCTTGGTTATAGATACATTATCCGTAGGGGTATATATGATGGAACCTGAAGCGCTCCTGCTCCCTCTTTGTTGTTTTTTGGACTAATATAAAGAATACATTAGCCTGCATGATTCGGAGGATTGAGTTAAGCATGCTGGGCATTATTTTTAGATTTGTAATGTATACAATAGTATTAGGGTGCTGAATAGGCCTTCCAGTACCCTTACCATTCTTGAGAAGGCTATTGATGCTATTTCAACTGATGACCTAGTAGTTGACTCAGGAAATTTTAATGAAACCTTTGAACCCTCTGCCCCTTTGCTTTTCAATCTAACAGAAGAGGAAGATGTATCCTGGGGTATTCCCCAGCTAGATTTGAAACCATTCAAAAGGTGTTCGATGGTTGCTAATCAGTTGCTTATCCTTGCATTTGGGTCTAAGAGCATGTAATGGCAGGTCTACATCTGACCATAGTAGTGCCAGTACGTTTAAGGAGCACACTGAAACGACCTGTAATGATTGCATATTCTTACCCCTAAACATGTGGTCCTAATTGGTGAATATGGTGGTTGTTGATTGCCACAATAGTTATCATAATGCACTAAAGCTAATCAATAGCAGACCTGGGATTCAAGATCAATTGCACATTATCTCTAGGGGAACTGGGCTTTCAAATAATAGCCAATCCCTAAAATGGGCCCCTGTCTCTAGGGATGCAAATGCATTGGCAAATATCTATGAGCTGAAAGCTGATACTCTGGAGGTGATGAATTCTAATGGGACTTTAGGTTTATATCATGGGTCTATACTTAATTCTCATGAAAAGCTGTTCAATAGACTCCAGGCACTTTTAATCAAAGATGGGAGTAAGGCATGTAAACCAACCCTCAAAAGCTTGTGGGTAAGTAGCCATTGAGGACTGGCTAGGGCCATCCGCATTAGGCCTATTAAAGTTGGAAACAGAATTGAAATATCCTGGGCCAGAAAGAACTATATAGACACTCCGTTACGGGCCCAAACCACTTGGGAATGTGGGGTGTGGGAAGATTTGGTTGAAGCAGATAGGGTAGGAAACAACAAACTTTTCTGGGCCATGCTGGCTCATGGTAGCCGACACGCTGTTTCCCATATAGACGTCTGCAACCAGAGCTATGGGTGGAACATTTCAAGAGTGTATATGCAGATAGTTAAGAGTGCTACCACATTCCAAGCTATAGCACCAGGGTCTGCATCACCTGATAGAAAAGATAAACCACTGGTATTTTTGCTTAAAGACATTCTTTAGGCATTAAAGGTGATACCTCTTCATAAAGCACCTGCCCCTCACTCTGTTCTTGGGGATTTGTACATATCAGAACCCCTTGTCTGGGGGCCTTACTTCTATCTGTTATTTCAATCAATTCTGGAAGGTGGCCCAGTACCTAAATCTCAGCAGGAAGCCGAAATTGTTCCAAAAGTACAGCTATGCTTAGGTCAGAGGTATGGGGACCCGGGAGGGCTGATAAACTTGCTGAGGTGGATTACAGATTCATCAGGAACTTATTTAACCTTCCTTAGAGTGCACCTTGTTCCCTCAGTTTCTAGACGTGGGTATCTACCCAATCTATTAAAGTCTGATTCTCAGACCTATGCTGTATTGGCATAGGCTCTGGTCTACAGAGGAGCTGGAATCGTATAGACTACCCCTAAAGGTACTTCTCAGATTCAATGGTTGCGAAAGGATTTCTTGGCTTGCTTTTATTAAATATCTGTGGTGTGAGATTGCCTGTCAGTCTCTTTGGGAAAATCCTGATGAAGCTGTCAGTACCACACCCATTGGTTAAAGAGTGCTTAAAGGAAGAGAAGAAAGTTAAGTCAAGTAGTCTGATAAATACATTTCTAGATTACTAGATGATTCCTGTTACAACCATCTCTCAATGTCATCCGTGGGTGCCTAGCAAAGCAACGTACTTAAAATGGAGGTGCTGCATTTTGCCTGTAAATAGCTTTTTGAAAAAATGGGATGGAAAGAACAGTAGCTCTAGTAAGTGCGCTTCCTATCAACTAGAAGAAGAAACTTTCCACCATTTTGCTTTTTTCCGCAAAGCTTATGTGCATCCACATGGAAAACAGCTAAAGTCATTATGGAAGCTTTTGGGTTTTTCCAATATGCAGTTGCATTAAGAGTTTTACAATCGGACACAAGAGAAGTGGTTGTTGCTGCGGTGGCCAAAAATCTTCATGCAATCTGGATCATCTGCAATTGTAGTGGTTGCCCTATGATTGAGCACAGAACTCCAACTGGTATTCCTTGATCGTGCTCCGTATGATTGTTCCAGCATTCTAATACTGCAACCAGAAAGTATTCAAATTTTGGAGAAAAGCGGTTGGTGGCCAGAAATGAAGTAGGCTTTAGCTATCTTTTCTAGCCCTTTACTGATCTGAAAATGTTAGATGCAATATGACCGTTTTTTTAAAGAGAATTTGCACTTTACAATTTTGGATTGATGGCATTACAGTGTACAGATGTTTTAATTTTTGCATTTTTAAATTATTTGCTATCCCAGTTATGGCTGGTAATTGTATGGATTGTTTATATTGTGGTTTTATGGACTTTGGGGGTCATTACAAGCTGTAACCGCCATGCGGCCGCCAATGCGGCCGCACTCCCGTGGTGCCCATTACAACATCCCCGCTGGGCCGGCGGGTGCAAACCTAGTTTACTCCCGCCAGCCCAGCGGGGATGCGGCCGCAACATAGGAGCCGGCCCCTAATGGAGCCGGCAGTGTTGCGGCCGTGCGACGGGTGCAGTTGCACCCGTCGTGCTTTTCACTGCACGGGGCCCTGTTAGGGGGCCCCAGGACTCCCCTTACCGCCAGCCTCTTCCTGGCAGTGCAAACTGCCAGAAACAGGCTGGCGGTAGGGAAGTCATAATCCCCAGGGCAGCGTTGCTTGCAGCGCTGCCCTGGCGGATTATCACCGCCGGGGCTAAAACGGCGGGAAACCGCCGGCCCCGGCGGTGCGACCGCGGCGCTACCGCCGCAGTCGTAATATGGGTCTCCGTACCGCCAGCCTGTTGGCGGTGCGGACGCCACATTACCCCTGGCGGTCTCTGACCGCCAGGGTCGTATTGACCCCCTTTATGTCTAAGATAAACTGACTATACTGGCATAAAGTGCAGAGATGTGGAGTAGTTGACGTACAGTGGCGTAGAGTGCATGGGTTTTTGTAAAGTGGTGAAGAAGACATTGGGGACCATGCAGTGGTTTACAGTAGAGTGGAGTAGAATGGTGCAAACTTCAGTGGCAGAGATTGCAGTGTTGCAAAGTAGAGTTTCATTGTGGTGCAGTGGGGTAGAGTAGACAGTGTCATCTTAAGGCTTTTTGGGGCCCTAGGCACAACATATTTTGGGCCCCCTTCATAACAACTTTGAATTTTTTTCCCCCCTGCTGTGCTAATTGTAGCACAAAACAGTTGAAATATATCTTTCCTAGTACCCACTATATCATCAGGATAGTGCTGGATAAAGAGAGGAAGAGGCACAAGTAGGCAAGGAGAAGAAAAAAGGTTCAGATATAGAAATAGAGGTGAGCGAGAGTGAGATAAAGTTTATTTTTCCAAGGGGGTCCATGGAATATGGGGGCCTTAGGCAATTGCACACTTTGCCCAGGCCTTAAAACGACTCTGAGAGCAGAGTGACTTGGAGTGCAGGGGCATAGAGGGCAGAGGCATACAGTATTGTGGTGCTGAGTAAAGTAGCTCAGAGAGCAGTGGCATGGAGTACAGTGGTGCACAATAGAATAGAGTGGTGTGGAGTTCAGTGGGTTAGAGTGCCATGGCTTAAAATGCAGTGGCATAGAGTGCAGTGGCGCAGAGTAGAATGTTGCATAGTACTGTATGCTGGTGTACAGTACAGTGGTGTAGACTGTATTGGTTTTGAGTAAAGTGGTGTAGATGGCAGTGGTGTAGAATACAGTGGTGTAGAGTGCAGTGGCATAGGCTATAGAGAGCAGTGGCATAGAGTAGGATAGTGCAGATTGGGATATAGTGGCTTAGAGTGCAATGGGATTGATGAGTGGATTGTTTCAGAGTGCAGACAAGCAGTGTAGATTGCTGTGGCATAGAGTAGACTGCCGTAGAGTGTAATATCGTACAGTGCAGTGATGCAGAGTACATTAGAGTGGCTTAGAGAAGACTGGTGTAGAGTACAGTGGCACAGAGTAGAGTGATGCAGAGTAGAGTGGTGTAGAGTGTAGTGGTGTAGAGGGCAATGGCTTAGAGTAAAGTGGTGTAGAGTTCAGTAGCAGAGAGCGCAGTGTTGCATTGGTGCAGAGTGCAGTGGATTAGGGTGGTGCATAGTAGAAAGGTGTAAAAGTCAGTGGCATAGGGTACAGTTGTGCAGAGTAGAAAAGACTGGGGTAAAGTGCATTGCCATAGAGTACAATGGTGTAGAGCGCAGTGACATAGAGTGTTGCAGAGTAGAGTATAATGGCATAGAGAGCAGTTCTGCAGAGTAGATTGAAAGGAGTGCATTGAAATAGAGGGAATTGATTTTTGAGTAAAGTGGTGTAGAGTACATTGGCATACAGTGTAGTGGTGGAGTAGATTGAAGCGGTGTAGAGTAGAGTGGTACACAGTACAATAGAGTGGTGCAGATTGGAATGGTGCAGCATAGATTGCAGTGGCGTAGAGTGGTGGAATGGCACAGAGTCGATTGTTTAAGAGTAGAATGAAGTGGCGTAGAGTGAAATTGTGCATATAGAGTGGAGTGGTGCAGGTTAGGGTGCAGTGGCATAGACTGCAGTGATGTAGAGTGCAGTGGTACAGAGTAGATTCGAGTGGTGTAGAGTGAGTGTCATAGAGTGCACTGGTGTAGAGTTGAGAGGTACAGTTTAGAGTGTATTGGCATACAGTGCAGTGGCATAAAGTGCAGGGTTGCAGAGAAGAGTGGCATAAAATGGAGTGGTGTAGATTGGAGTGGTGTGGATTGCAGTGGCAAAGAGAGCAGTGGTGCATAGTAGAGTAGAGTGGGGTAGAGTGCATAAGCATAGAGTGATGCAGAGTAGGGGGGCATAGACTAAAATGACGGAGGGCCTGATTTAGAACTTGGCGGATGGAATACTCTGTCACAAACGTGATGGATATCCCATCGGCCGTACTATGATATCCATAGGATATAATGGGATTGTAATATGGCGGACAGAATATCCGTCACATTTGTGATGTAGCATTCCCCTCCACCAATGTCTAAATCAGGCTTATAGAGTGTAATTGTGCAGAGTGGAGTGCAGTGACGCAATGTTGACTGGTGGTGAGTGGAGTGGCATAGTGTGAAGTGGCGTGGAGTGGTGCAGAGTAGAGTGGAGTGGGCTAAAGTTGAGTATGCATGGTGTGGTGGTGCACTGTCATTATAGAAAACACTTCTTCAATTGAAATGACCATTAAGTTTGCTCAGACAGACAATTTTACTGATAAAATATACAATGCTCAAACTCTAGTTTTTGGAAATGTCATCATCTAGTATATTGATTTGTATTGATGGCATTAAAATATTTCTTTCCACCACACTTCACAATTAACCTCAGTAGCCAGCGTGATTGTCACATGAATCCTCTCACTTTGAAGCCAGAGAAAGAAAAGTAAACACCATGCTTACTCGGAAGAAAGAGCCTGATATTTGCCCTCTGTCCTTGAATGCACAGCATATGTGACAAGATAATAACAAGATCTAAAGGACAGTTTACAGAAAGCAAGCACTCGGAAGGATACTGTAAATAGGATTTGGTCACGGGAAGTGACAAACTCAAACTAGACAGCTTAAAACAAATAAACCCAGCAAATAGAAAGCAAGAAAATTTGAGTTACCAGTCACAAAGCCAATGGTAAGCAACCAGCAGAATGCATTCCCAGGAAAGCTTTCTGAATGCTTCCAAGATGTTTCTAGCAAACCAGACAGCTGCACTGTCTAGTAGACTTCGACTTAAAAAACATGCAGTCAATCAACAGTGCATGCCCAGCCTCTCACTTCACCTCATCGGTGGTTGCTTTGTTCTACACTCACATACTCTTAGTGTAACTGAGTGTACGGCTGTTGAGGTCTGCCAACTCATAATCCCTTACTGTGTCTTTTACATCGGCAATACATAAACACACCAACACATGGTAAAACCACCTTGCTTCAATCTCCTCACCTCTTCCTCTCTGCTCCTAAACACTGATCAGCTCTATCAGCCCCTGTTCATTCTGTTGGTGCACAGCTGTGCGGCACGCCAGCATCACAGCTCTATCCTCAATGCTCCAATGAACATTTGGTTGGCTCTGCCCATTTCCTTCTCTAGCAGCGGGTCGGTGCAGTTAGCCCCCATCAACCACTTCTCACACAAGTTGTAAAACTTGACAATTAAAGGTTACACTTGACATATCAGGCTAGGTCTGTGCAAGGTAGCAACGGGTTTTTAGGTTTGTCCAGGAGATATCAATATGTATGCTAACCCATAAGACTATGTATGTGCATGTGGCTAAACTGGCACCTATGAGTACGTGCTGGGCTCTCAAGGCCACCATTGAACATGGATGTTGTGGCTTCACAGTGCATCTCGAGATTGCTCTGAATACATGAGGACGTACCAAAGCTTCTGAGGCAGAAATGTACACATTAATTAATGCTTGAAGACTTGGGGCTATGCAGGTGCCTATGAAGCTGCAGTGAGTTGGCATATAAGCCTATGCCTACGCATAAGAGACTACAACTGAGCACATTACATGATAGCCAAGCACAGGAGGAGGTTGTGTGTAGGAGACTGAACTGGACATAAATGAGGCCTAGCCCTTAGCATATGACAAAATACCAACGTTGTCAATGAGAGAATTGTGTCACTTGTGCTTTACGTCGCACTGAGATGAATATGCCTTCTTGAGCCAACCCCCTCTCCCGGAGTCCAAACACATGATTGCAAGGTTGTGCATAGATTACTGTCATAGACAAATCAATCCACAT
Organism: Pleurodeles waltl; assembly: GCF_031143425.1. NCBI lineage: Eukaryota > Metazoa > Chordata > Amphibia > Caudata > Salamandridae > Pleurodeles > Pleurodeles waltl. The sequence goes on from NC_090448.1 coordinate 519,357,326, forward strand.
TCAGACTTCCAAAACAGGTCTTTTAATTGCTCCTCGAAATGGCTCATGACATTGTGCTTCCTTTTCACAAGGTAACCTTCAGCACACTCTAGAAGAAGGAATGATTAAATGAATTTGGTATTTGTATCAATACCTTATGGGACTGATTTTCAAGACTGCTTGATAGAGGTATTCACAGGTTTTGGAGTTCTTGTCTTTCCTCCATTTTCTATGTTAGCTGACAATTCTGATATGGTACCCAATTTGGAGGGCGTTGCTAAAGTGTACTTTGTCATTGACGGTTTCTCTCTACTTCGCTGCTAGGCCTTTTTCCTCCCTATGCTGTCTTTTTTTGGCTATTTGGGGTAATTCGTGCTTAGGCCTTTATAACTTTTTGTCCACATAAGGTACCTATGAGAAATTGGCATACCGTTTTTTCCAACATCCTGAAGATCCTAAAGGTACCCAGGGTTTATAGATTCTCCTGGAGTGGACCTAGAAGTTAACCAAAATACAGCTAAATTTTTTTTTTTTTTTAATGGGAAAAAATGTGCTGTAGAAGAAAGCATCTGTTTTTTTCCCTGCAAATGGCATCAATAAGGAGTTTGTAGTGCTAAAATCACCATCTTCCCGGCTTTCAGAACAGGCGGACTTGAGTCAGAAAATCACATTTTTCAACACAGTTTTGGCATTTTACTGGAACATAGCCCATTTTCCCTATTGTTTGTGCTTTCAACCTCCTTCCAGTTAGTGGTAGAAATGGGTATAAAACCAATGATGAATCCCAGAAAGTTATACATTTCTCAAAAGTAGACAACATTTTTAATTCAGCAAGTGGCCATTGTGCAGGTCCTTCAAAGTTGCCCTATAGAAAGTAACGCTTCAAATGAAGAAATATTGAAATTGAGCTGACAAAACAGCCATTTGTGCCTATGTTTTCATCTGTAACTTCCTCTAACTATGGCAGATTTTTGAAAGCAATATACCATTCCATCCTCTGGACCCTTCCGGTTGCAATATATAGGGCTTGTAGGTGCACCAAGCACCCGAGGTACCCAGAACCAATAACCAAGCTGCACCTTGCAATGGTTTTTCATTGTGTACCGGGTATACAGCAATTTATTTAATAAAATCTAAATAATGAAAAATAGATATCAACGAAACCTACATATTTCCAAAATGGGCACAAAATATGGAGTTTAGAACCAGTAGTTATTCTCACATTTCTGAATTTGTGGGTACCCATGCTAGTGTGTGAACTAGAGAGTATTTCTCAAATTGACTTATTTTTTACACACAATCTTACATTTGAAAGGTGCTAATGCAGAGAAAGACAATTGGCAATAACACTTGTTCTACTATTATGTATTTCGCTAAGTCTCCTGATAAAAATGGTACCTCACTTGTGTGGTTAGGCCTAGTGCCCGCGATAGGAAACAGCCCACAAAAGAAGTGTGGACACATCATATTTGTAAACTGAAAACTGACCTGTTTGTAGCATTGTGCCTAGCTGTGGCTAGTGGGACCTAACTCAGCTGGCACCTAGAGAAACCTAGTAAACCCATACATTTTTTAAAACTAAATACCGAGGGGAATCCAGGAATGGGTGATTTGTGTGGCTCTTACCAGGTTCTGTTACCCAGAATCCCTTGCAAACCTCAAAATGTATCTAAAAACACATTTCCTCTCATTTCTGTGACGAAAAGTTCTGGAATCTGATGGGAGCCACAAACTTACTTCCACCCAGAATTTCCCCAAGTCTCCCGATGAAAATGTTATCTCACTTGTGTGGGTAGGCCTAGTGCCGGTGACAGGAAACAGCCCAAAACGCAACGTGGACACATTACATTTTTTCACTTGAAACTGACTTGTTTTTTGCAATGTGCCAGCTGTGGATTTTGTTCTCTAGTTCAGCTGGCACCTAGGAAAACCTAGCAAACCTGTACATGTTTGAAAAGTAGACACCTAGGGGAATCCAGTATGGGGTGACTTGTCACCACATTTCTTTTACCCAGAATCCCTTGCAAACCTCAAAATCTATCTAAAAAACACATTTCCTCACATTTCATTTCTGTGATGGAAAGTTCTGAAATCTGAGGGGAGCCACAAACTTTATTCCAATCAGCATTACCCCAAGTCTCCTGATACCACATTTGTGTGGGTAGGCCAAGTGCCTGTGACAGGAAACGGCCCAAAACGCAACATTGATGTAGCACAGTTTTTCACCGGAAACTGACCCTTTTTTCCAAAAGTTGGTAGCTTGATCTTTTGGACCCTAGCTCAGCTGGCACCTAAGGAAACCTAGCCAACCTGTACATTTTTAAAAAGTAGACCGCTAGGGATATGCAGGAAGGGCTGAATTCCTAAGCTCACAATACATCTTTTTTACCCAGAATCCCTTGCAAATCTTAAACATTCACTAAAAAAACTCATTGTCTTCACATTTCTGTGATGGAAAGTTCTAGAATCTGCAAGGAGTTACAAACTTCTTCCCACCCGGCATTCCCCCAGGTCACCTGAGAAAAGTTATATCTCACTTGTGTGGGTGGGCCAAGTGCCTGCGACAGGGAAGGGCCAAGAATATGTAGAGTAGAGACTGAGGGGGGCACCAAAGCGTGTTCATAAGTGCAGCTTTTTTAATATACATTTTTAGGGTGACTCTGCTTTGGGCACCCACACAAGTGGGGCAGAGTTCCTATCAGTACAGATGGGGCACTGCAAGGTAGTATGAATTTTGTGGTTCCTGCAGATTCTGTTTGTTTTAATCACAGAGATGTAGAGAAAGTGCATGATTTCAGGACAAGTTGGGGGGGTTGTACACCACTCTGGACTACCCTAGATGTTTAGTTTTCAGAAGTGTCTGAATCTGGTAGATTTTTCCAGGTGGCAGCTTCCTCAAGTCCAAAAAGTGCAGTCACTCATTATTGCACGTTGTACACTATTGAGAGTTAGCCAGGCTCTCCTGTCTGATATGTAAAGTCAACACCCAAAAGAGTCACATGTCCTCTTGCTTGCCATTGGGATGAGATGCTTTAATTCCCGGGGGTCAGAAAGACTGTTTCCCCTTTCAGTTGGGGTGGGGGCATAGTATGACAACAGTGGTGGGAAGCCCCCACCTTTCTATTTTTTTATTCTCTGGCATCTTGTGGGCTGTCAGTCCCCCTGGGGGCTGATCAGTGGTAATTGCCCCTATCTGCCCTCGGGGGGGGGGGCAGAAAGACTGTGACCTCATTTATTTGAGGTGGGGTAATGGCCATGCACATGCTCATGGTGGGCAGCCCCCACCCTTCTTTCTTCTTTGAAAAAAATATCTCTGCTGTCTAGTAGGCTTTCACCCACCCCAACTGAATCAGGGGTAATTACCCTATCTGCCCTCCCAGATACCAAGATTTTGGTACTCATTTATGTAGGATGGGGTATGTCCATGCCCATGATGGGCCTTCCTCACCCCCCTTGTATAAAAGCAAAATCCCTGGTGTCTAGTGTGCTGGGTGCAGACAGATTGTGCCTATGTTTAGGTGAGGGCGAGGACATTGCCCTGCCTGCCCTGGGCAGCCCCCACCTCTAGACTTTTCTAAAACATAATCTCTGGTGCCTAGTGGGCTTTCAGCCCCTCCCCCCGGAGGTCAGATAGGGGTAATTACCCCCATCTGCCCTCCGGGGTCAGAAAGACTGTGCCTACTTTTGGGGGTGGGGGCATTGCCTTGCCCATTCTTGGCAGCCCCACCCCTCTTTTATAAAAAAAAACAATCCATGTGTCTAGTGGCCCCCCGGGGCAGATTGAGGTTAGGAACCCCCATCTGCCTCCCCGGGGGACAGAAAGACTGTTCCTATTTTTAGTGTGGGTGAGGGTATTGCTTTCTGCATTCTGGGCAGCCTCTACCCTTTCTAAATAAACAAAAAAGTCCCTGGTGGCTTGTGGCAGAAAGACTAAATTATACAAAAAAATAAGGAGGAACAAAAGCCTTTGCCCAAGGGGCTGCTCCCCCCTCCCTAGTGGCCTAGTGGAGTGGTTCCCAGCTTTGGGAGGGGCTGAGATATGCCCCTGAGCACCAAAGAAAATGAAAGCAAATGAGTCAATCGTCTCATTTTACTTTCATTTTCCCTGTAATGATGTTTGCGCGCACAGCGTGCCTATCATCATTTCAAAGTGGGGATATTTTCAGCCTTGGTTGCTGGGGAAGCTAATAATATCCAATTGAAATCCCTCTGGTGCCTGCACCAGAGGGATTTAGGGCCTGATTCATGAAAAGTTGGCGCCGCCTTTGTGTCATTTTTTGACGCAAAAGAGGCATAAACTTACAAAATATAGTTATATGTTGTAAGTTTATGCCACCTTTGCATCATGTTACGCAAAAGCAGCATAAACTTACAAAATATGATTATATTTTGTAGGTTTATGCTGCTTTTACATCAAAAAATGACGCAAAGGCGGTGCTAATTTTTCATAAATCAGACCCTTAAAGTGCCATGACCGTGGATGGCCAAGAGCCATCCGACGCACATGACCACTGCGGCGTCGGACGGCTCCCGGCTCTCCGACGCTGGCGAAGGGTGAATAAGGACTAAACTATGTTAGGTGCCCTAGTAGGCCCACATTAGAATCAGTGAAATTTCACCCTGAGCCATTATTCTGTGTGCCAGTCTGCCATTCTCAATTCCAAGTGCCTCCAGGTCAAGAAGTATTGGGTCTGCAAACTCTGGATCTTATTATTCTAGGTCAGAGATACCCGATCCTATTCTAGGCTGCAGGGAATACAGGCAGCAAAACTGCCTGGACCCCACCCAATTCCTGCAGCAGAATGGCGGGCAAAAAATACTTCCGCGCCGCCAGACAGACTGAAACCTTTACAGCTTTACCAGCCACCATTTTACCAGGTCCTTTCAGTTACTTTGTATTTGTTGCAGAGATACAGTCAGGAATCAGAGATTTCACCCCCCTGTTATTCCTGCAACAAAAAAAGGCATACTCGTAATGAGGGCTATTTTTTAGAGAGATATGCATTTATTCACTAATCCATTTCTGGTGCAAAATTTGTCCCTGCACAAGGTTTTTTGTAGAAGACGTGCAATACAATTAGTTTTGTTTTTTACACATTTCATTTTCCAGTTTATGCCAATATTGTAGCATAGCTACCTTATTTTAATGCAGTATTTTTAAGGACTCCACAGCTACACAAGCAACAGAATGCCACATGCCATGGAAATTTCTGTAGTTAACGCACTCTAGAAGGACTAGCAACCAAACAATAAGCAAACTTAAACAAGCATTTGCAATGCACTAGGGTCTCGCATTTCTCTGAGTTACAGCTATTATCAGTTGTAAACTCCCAACTGGATTTTTCTTTCCACATTGAAAGAAAAAAACAGATTGATTGCTCGGCTACAGTTCATTCGTAATGAAACCTATCGGCAAAAGTGCAATTATCTACGTAACCGGCAAAAGTGCAATTAACTATGTAACAGGGTCGATGTTATGCGAAGTGATCGACTTCTGCCAAGCAAGATCGCACTGCGAACAAAAGATAAAAAGTAGTCCACAAACCTGACGGGAAACATCGAGCCTTGCATGTTTTCAGTTCTTGGTTGCTGCGCTCGAGGAGGGCTAACCACCGGCAAAGGCATGAGGTATGCGTGCCTTCCACTAATGAAAGCAAGCTGATTTTAACAGGTAAGCCCACGAACCAATGAAAAACAACTGACGTGATGTGAGTGGGGCTCCGAGCCCTTTTCTAACTCCTTAAGCGTCTCGCAAAAACCTAAAAACTTATGATAAGCAGTTTGAAGGGAAATCGATCAATTCCCCAGGGTGCATCAAGCCAGTAAGCGCAAACACAATCCTCCTGGGCATGCACAGTAAGCTGGAGCTATATCATGATCAGAGCCACTAAAATGATGTGACTGTGTTGCCACTGCATTTTTGTCATAATAATTGATTGGCTGCATTGGCCGCATAATCCATCATCTACTGCATAATCTGCGGATTTCAAACTGTTCAAAAGTTACTAAGAACGCAGCGACATGTTTCAGCACAGTGGCAAGCCCTTTGTGAAGTTTCAGGGGGCGGCTTTCTTTTGCTTATGGCTTTATTTGGGTGCTCAGCTGGTATCAATGAGGTGTAACCAATGCTCATACAGTGTTAACAAGAGTAAAAATGACAAAATAATGAATTAATACTATGGTAAAATGTGCCTGATTACTCCGCACAATTTGTCTTTTGTTACAGCATAATTACTTTACCCTGCCCCTTAATTTAGCCCTCCCCTGCCGCAGAATTTCAGTGGCCCCGATCAAAATAAGGTGCACTGACTCATTGCATAGCTGAGTTCCTTTTTTTGCATCTAAGGCATCTGAAGTTCATACATATAGCTCAGAATTCCTCTGAGTTGATACATGCACTTTAGACAGAGCAAGTCAGTAACAGACAGAGACAAACTTTGCACATCATTTCTGACTTGTTCTAGCTAACGTTCATGCTATTATAACTTTGTATGTGTGCTGTGCTGTACAGCATACATACAAAGTGAGAAATGTGTTAAACTTTGCTAGAGCATAGTATGTTTAGTGAAGGTGTACCATTCCAGTTCAAACATAATGCTTCACATAATAAAAAAAAACTTTGTACTAGGGCAAAGAGTATGAGAAATGTTGCAAGAGCCTGCAGTGTGCAGGTGGTTGGGAAGAGAGCAACATCACCATATCTTAGTAGATATAGGCCTCTTCGGCTCTCTCCCTTTCACCCAACACAGCACCTCATCCTAGAAAATCTGCTCCTCAAAGTGGAAGGCTTCAGCACCACTTTATATATGTTTGCTGAAAGTGAATGAGTGTGCTTCCACTTTTACTAATAAAGATGTAACGGTGGTTAAAGTGCAATGAAAAACACAAAAAACGTCACTGCTAAACACCTGTATGACTAGGACGCATTTGTGACAAACTAAATGCAACTTTACTGGCAACTTCAAAATTAAATAGTAACCTCGGTCCTGCATGATGGGGAAATAGACATCATAATTAATTACCTAATCATCAGAATGCATAATCTCTATGTGTCCTGAATATCAAGTAGGGAATACTGTTAGACCTTAAGTCATGGTCTTAATATTGAAACAATAACATAGAGAAGTACGTATACGTTCTCTGTACTTAACTCCACCGATATATACCTTGATGATATTTATATTTTGAAAATACATAGATATGGAGCTAAGAAAAAATCTATACTTCCCTGTATGCACTGACCTTTTAATATTTATGTCCTCCATATTATAGTTACGATATTAACATGTACCAATATGCCCTACTCGATATTCCAGAATACAATCTATGTTGTCTGTAACAAAATAGGAGCCTGAACTTTTTGAGTATGCAGGGCTCGCTGCATTTCTGGCAGTCACATAGGCTGCTTTGAAAATACCTGTGTGCAGTGTTCTAAGACTTCTTTAAAGAGGGGTCAAGGTTTGACTTGATCAATTTTTAATTCATTTTCTTGTATGTGTTTTCTTGCTGATTGAAGTAAACAAGGTCTAAAGTAGCATCTTTTTCAAAAGATGTTAAATGACGAATGTCCCTGTTATGTTTTCCAGGGCTATTACATTTAAAAAGACTTTCACAATCACCTGACAATTAAATCAGGGGGGGGGCAGAGAAGATCAAACTATTAATGTGCAGATGTTGGTTTCATACACCTGTATAGTCAATAAGCACCCTGACCTTTCTGAAAAGAGTTCATTCAGATTTAGAAGAAATACATTAACACACCGGTAACAAAGTACCCTGGCCTTGCAAGTGTGGGGTACTTTATGTATTATCAACAAAGGACAACCTTTTTGGCACTAAAATATTCAAATATGTGGGAATTATGTCTTTCAAATTTTATTGAGATTTAGAAGCAAGACTTTATATTAACTGTCCTTGTCCTGCATAATCACGGGGAGACGGGGGAAAAGTTGCCACTGTTATGAGCGACACTGTTAGACCTGTCACCCTTATGATGGCATTCCCAAAACTTTTTTTTTGCCTACTTACCTCCATTTTGTTTGCTGAAATTAGTTTTAGTTGGTCTTAGGACTCTGTGCACTTTACCACTGCTGACCAGTTATAATGTGCTTATGCTCATGACCCTAAACATGGTGTTTGTGGCTTATGCTTGAGTGGCATATTGAAGTGACTTATAGATCCCTTAAAGTGTGCTATATCATCTACCTAGGCCCTGTACATCAAATGCTACTAGTGGGCCTGCAGCACGTATTGTGCCGCCCACATAAGTAGCACCTTAAAACATGACCCAGGTCTCTCATTGAAGCCTGAATGCAGTTTTAAACTGCCAATTAGAGTGACAATATAAAGACCTTCCCATGCTTTAAACTCCACTATTATTGCATATACACCACCCCTATGGTAGGCCCTAGGTAACGTGTAATTAAAAGGTTGGACATGTACTTTTAAGTTGTACATGTCCTGGCAGTGAAAAATGCCTAAATGTGTTTTTAACTACTGTGAAGTCTACCTGTCCCATAGGACAACATTGGGTTGCTTATTACATTTCATAACAGCTAACTTTTGATTGAGACCAGTTTAGCATTTCATGTTTGGTATAGATGAAATTGTAATGACAATTTCTCTTTAATGGTACAGTCAGATTTTAAATTACAAATGTGAAAATTTCACATTCAGAAAGTTGGCATTTTCCTGGCCTTAGCCATTTCGTGCATGCAGTCTATCCTGAGTGTAACTGACAGTTAGACTTTGTGAGTTGCTCCCAGACAGTCACACAATAGGGGATTAGGTGTGCCTGGATGGGCCATCTGCTGGCAGTATGGGGGTGGATCTGGGCACAACCCCACTTGCAACTGAAAATGCTGTGCTCACCTTTTACACCAAGGGCTTATCACCTCCTGGGTCCTTGATTGTGGTGCTGAAGGTGTCCAGATAGTGACTAAATCTGAACGTAGAAATCTTCACTGCGGCTTCGACCCAAGGCTCCCCAACAATGACGCTCCCTCCTCAGACACCACTTGTAGCCTTACCCCTCTGAACTTTACCTTCTCAGAACATTTTTCTTGAAAATTCTTTTAAGTTCGAAGGTAAGTGCCGACTGGACCCAATCCACTTCTTGTATCCATCACAGTCGGCCATATTTTTTTACTTTGACCCGGTCTTGAACGACTAGATATCCGCTGTTGGTTCTTTGATCTTGTAGGTACCATTTTTTAGTAAAAAAGTTAAGAATTCATAACTATGGTTCTCCTGATTGAATTTCTGTCATTTGGGAGTCAAATAGTTTATTACATTTTACTATATTTTTCCAAATAGGTGTGGGTTTTTTCTTGCGATGTGTTATTGCTGTTTATGTGCTACATAAATAATTTACACATTTTTCGTAATTTAAGCCTGACAGCTTTTCGTGTCAAGCTACCCAGAGTTTAGCTTCAGGTTAGTTTAGTTAATTTTGGGTGGTTCTGCCAGGGATTGTGATTGTTGCTTGACCAGGGATCACACCCCAGTCAACCAACAACCCAATTTCTCACAAACACTTTCTAACATTCATCCAAAAGCACAATCAAGTTTTAGGTGGGGATTTTTAAGCAAATGCTTACAATAGTTAAAGAAAAACTATAGGTCTCAAAATGCAAAGTTTTGTCCCATAAAAAGTCAGGACAGATTGAATGAATCACTCAGTTCAAGGGAACCTTTAGAAGCTATGAGTTGGCCAAAGGTACACAAACGATTAGTCAGGCAAATAGAAGAGAGTTAGAATTAAAACACTAAACTAATGTAAAACTCTAAGGTTACAAGTCACAAACAAAAGCCATGTCTGGACACACACAAACTATTACAAAGCACAGGGTATATGTACAACATTTAGGAATCCACAAACCACTCTTAGCTGAAATGTCATGTGACATTTGCTTTTTCCTCAGTATTGTGTTATACCCAGCATAGAGCCCTGCATTTGGCAGACAGCCCGCAGTGCAAGTACACATTATTTCCTTTTTATTTCCAAGGGGGGGCATTTTTCCCCATGGACAAACCCCTTTTGCTACACCCCTCCATTGTTGGCGATTCTGTTCACCCTTCACGCCCTGAAAAGGATGCTATTATGGCTTTTTGCTGAGATAAATCTCTGACCCTTTCCAAGGTGTAAAAGGGTCAGTGAGGAGCTTGTGAATGTCCACACACTCATTTACAAACTTTCAAGGTAACTTTTCAGCTCCCCACCACTAGTATTGGGCGTAATACTCGATAATTGGATGCAGTTGCAGCATATAATTACACAGCAATAAAACAATTAATGACTGACTAGTATCCTTTTGTGGATAGCTGGCAGGCATAAATAGCACAATGTTGGCCATAAATGTGAGTTTACGACCGTAAATAGCTTTCAGAAGTTTGCCCTAAGTTTAGATCTCTCTTTGGTCTAGGTTAAGAGAAATGTTCTCTATACGTGCCTGCAACAGACAGAGCTGCTGAATGATCATTTAGGCCCCCATTATGGGAGCCATAGAATTCCTGATGCAGTAATGGCCCACTAATAATAGCAGCTATTACAAGGTTCAGTAATTGTGGACTAAAAATCGTCATGGTATCACAACATTTGATCTAAGGAAACAGAAGTTACCATAAACTAGTGATACCACACTAAGGTGCATATTTATACTTTTTGATGCAAAACTGCACTAATGCAGTTTTGCGGCTAATTCCTTAACGCCTGCTAATGCCATTCCACAGCGGCAGCCATGCGCCATATCTAGGGATTGATGCACGCTGGCACTAAGGAATGGCTAGCGTTAAAAAAAAATATGCTAGCAGAGGAGGGGGGAGGGGGCGATGGCAGTAGGGACAAAGGCGCTAGTGGGTCAGAAATTATGCTAGGCTGGTTAGATGCAATAAATATGCTGCTAACCAGCCTAGAGTCATTTTCTGACGCACGAGCACCCAAATATCACTCCTCTCTCAGTAAAGACAGGAGACATACCCACCACCCTAATGTCCAGCACAGGGGACTGGTGTCCCCTGGGCAAGGCCATAAGACCCAGTGCCTGGCAGGGGTCCCCAGCAGCACAACATTAAAAAAAATACTTACCTGTACTTGTCTAGGATGGGGTCCCACATTCTGTGGTGTCCCTCTGGTGTGGGTAGGGGTGTTGCTGGGGCTTGGGGTGGGCATCTGTAGGCCCATTCCATGGTGTTTGGCCATGGAAATGGGTCCACAGGTACCCAAACACCAGGTCTGACCCAGGCGTTAAATAATGGTGCTAAGCAGGCATAGCACCATTATTTGGGTCCAACTCCTCCGTGTGCATCATTTCTGCACTGGAGGATAGATATGGTGCTAGGGAGTTAGCGTCATGTTGTGGGCGGGAACACCTACCTTGCTTCTAATTAGTGCAAGGTAGTTTGCTGCATCCACAATATGACGCTAACTCCAATATTTTGATGTTAGATGGGTCTAACATCAAAATATAAATCTGGAGTTAGGTCAGTGGCGTTTTAGCGTCAAAATAAACTACCCTGAAGCGGTGCAGCTCAAGTATAAATATGCGTCTAATTTCCATGGGTATTTCTTATATGGCGGGCTACTTTCCGGATATAGGCCCTCATTCTGACCCTGGCGGTCTTTGACCGCCAGGGCGGAGGACCGCGGGAGCACCGCCGACAAGCCGGCGGTGCTTCAATGGGGATTCCGACCGCGGCGGTAAAGCCGCGGTCGGACCGGCACCACTGGCGGGGTCCCGCCAGTGTACCGCGGCCCCATTGAATCCTCCGCGGCGGCGCAGCTTGCTGCACCGCCGCGGGGATTCTGACCCCCCCTACCGCCATCCAGATCCCGGCGGTCGGACCGCCGAGATCCGGATGGCGGTAGGGGGGGTCGCGGGGCCCCTGGGGGCCCCTGCAGTGCCCATGCCACTGGCATGGGCATTGCAGGGGCCCCCGTAAGAGGGCCCCTACATGTATTTCACTGTCTGCTGTGCAGACAGTGAAATACGCGACGGGTGCAACTGCACCCGTCGCACAGCTTCCACTCCGCCGGCTCGATTCCGAGCCGGCTTCATCGTGGAAGCCTCTTTCCCGCTGGGCTGGCTGGCGGTCTGAAGGAGACCGCCCGCCAGCCCAGCGGGAAAGTCAGAATTACCGCCGCGGTCTTTCGACCGCGGAACGGTAACCTGACGGCGGGACTTTGGCGGGCGGCCTCCGCCGCCCGCCAAGGTCAGAATGAGGGCCATAATCTTCCAGATTTGACCTGGAAATTAAAGTTTTCTAATATTACACCTTGTCTTACTGCATTTCATGTAATACCGATTTAGACAACAACACCCGTTATCATCCAAATGAGTATTAGCATAAAATATAGAATGAGGGACTTATTAATAATAATTTGAGCAGATGTGGTTAAATCACACGTCCCTGCCCATACATTCATTTAGGCATGCAAAAATATGATCTATGTCTCGACTGGATCCGGGACTCACGGTTAGCACTATGCCATGTGACAAATACTTGGATTTTTTGTCTTTACATTGTGGTTCCTGTAGTTTCCTTTTTCCGTTATGAACTTATAGTACTACAACTTTTAAAATAAAAGGAGGAAAAACAGGACTGCGTAAGTTACTCTGGCATTGCCTGGTACAACCTGTGAGCTGGGCACTCCTTTCCAAACCCTTTTACGAATTATCAAAAATTCAGTTAGCACCAATTTTAGTTTTAGTTTCAAGAAAGGCGTACTACATTTGTGCTGAGCTAGCCAAATGCAGCCTAATACTATCTGATAACCCTCTGGCACTAGGTAGATGATGACTCAGATATGGACTTTCCTTTATTAAACAAAAGACTGCAATTTTGTATTTGAGTTTGATTTGTTCAATTTGAGCTAACCAAGGTTGATTTGGAAGTTGAAAGGAAGACCAGCATGAAACCATGTTGTCCCATCTGATCTAGTGCCATCTGACAATCTGAGAAGCGAGGCTTGCCTGCATTAATCACTAGATAAATTATTTTCAACACAACAAATTACATTGGATATAGGATTCAGTTATACCTAGCTTTCACTGTCCTCAGATTCTGTTAGACAGTGGAGATCTAGGTGACCAAAGTGAAAGAGCGGAAACCACTAAATGGCTTTAATATGCTGCATGATTTGTATTCAAAACCCCAATTATTGGCTGCATCTTTAAATCCTTTTGGTTTCCCAAAGTACAATATGTCAAGACACAGAATTGTTGTAATAGCCAGGATCATATACTTAGACCTGGGTTGGTGTGCCCATTATTGGATGGAGAAGTAGTGTAGAGTTTTATTTAGACCAGGGACGCTTACGGGATCGTTTAAAAGAATGGTACATGACCTTTCAGTTGGCACGAGCAGTGCAAATGATGCCCTCCGCCCCCCTGCAAGTGGATCGCCCACCATGGAAAGAGATCCTTTCCTGACTGGTGGAGGTTTCTAAAGCTTTCAGTTTAACCACCGATGAGCGCGAAGTTTGTTTCATCCACTTTGCCCAGTTTGTTTTTTCTTCCTGTGTCTAAGTGCCACGTCTGTCGTTTTCAGTTCGGTAACACACTATTCTCTTTGTGTCTAACCCCAGGCTCAAGGCTTAACTAAAAATCGTGTGATTCCACGCAAAAATCTATATTTTCTAATCTTTTAATCTCATTGTGCCTGAATTGTGCAGGGTAAATACACTTGACAATGTGTTCAGTTTACTACTGATTCAATTAAAGGTTTGCCTCCTAATATCTTTTTGTGTTTTAACAAGTACTTCTCAACCTGACACATCATTCTTAAAGTGCGCGAGAAGGATGCGCTTTCCAAACTCTTCCAGAAGGTGGCGCTGTACCACTGTATTCATTCCAGTTTATATCTTAATAATAAGCCACATTGTTATTTCCTATTTGGTTCATCAGGGAGAAGAATGCCAACACGTTCTCTCTCGTGCCTTTGAAAATCGTGGATTCATTACTGACATTAAAGCCTCCTCTGTTTGTGTTGTTACATTCCTTCTGCGTTTACAAACACAGTTATTAACTTTTCATTTAATCTATTCACTAGAGTGGAACATTTTAGAACATATTGTTTTTCATTAGTTCTACATCGCTAACAAAAGATCATCCTTGAGTCCAAGCTAGATACTACTTTATATAATTTGAAACAGGCGAGACTATTTAGGACAGGATTTCCATTGAATTTTACTTTTAATTATGTTTCTGACTAAAACAAGCACCGAGATATCCAACATAATTGGCCTTCGCACAGCGTTTGCACAAAGCATTAAGAAACAGAATGATTCATGCACAGATGTATGCATACTACCATATAAAACAACCCACCTATTGTATCTATATATACACACACACAAACGCCTTTACATGCACACACACACATACACACACACACACGCGCGCGCGCGCAGCTATTGTGTGCAGACCGAAAAGCATCCAGATACACACTATACCCCTTTACGTTTTCTTGACGGCAGATTCGTTATGAAGTACCTAAGAGATCCACTCATTTTAATGTTCTCTCATTTGCCTTTTTGATTCAATCGGGAATTATTTGCCACACCTAATAACATCCATCTCAATAAATTTTATCAGGTGTAATAAATATCACACCAACCACCGGGACTCTCCTAATGGGGGTTTCCTCTTCAGGATGCTGGAGGTGGTTGGGTTGATCTCTAACGTCATCGGTAAAGTGTGATGGCTCTACACAAGAATGATCATGTAGATGAACTGTGCCAGTTTTTTTCAGATCCCTTCATGGTCAAAAAGGTACTTGACAAGTCTGCTCGCTGTTCTTGTTGCTCTTCTTACTAGCATTGGAAATATTGGCTGAAGCCATTAGAGAGACATGCAACATTTCTGGGATCGCTGCTCCCACCAGACCACATTGCTATGCACAGGTCTCTGAATTGGTTTCTCCCTACCACTGCTATTCCTAACCTGCTAGCTTTCTGCCTTCTCGGGCTACAAAATCAACTGCTGGAAGTCTTAAATCCTAAACACATGACGATCTTGGCATCCTAGTGACCAGAGTGTGATACATAAATAACACAGCTAATCTGAATCATCTGCTGGAAAAGAAAACAAGCAACTTCCAATGGTGGGCAAAACTTTGTTGTAGTCAATGTGGGTTAGAATTCAATCTGTGAATATGACAGTAGCACCCAGATTCAACTACATTTTTGGCACAATGGGGGTGATTCTAACCCTGGCGGTCGGTGTTAAAGCGGTGGCCAACCCGCCAACAGGCTGGCGGTAAAAAATATGGAATTCTGACCCTGGCGGGAACCGCCAACACAGACAGCCACTTTAACACTCCGCCCGCCACGGCGGTACAAACAAACAGCGCGGCGGTCACCGCCAACAGCCAGGCGGCAGACAATGTACCGTCCACACTATCACAACTCACCAATCCGCCACCTTTTCCGGGGCGGGAGCACTGCCGATAAAAACACGGCGGAAACAGACTACGAACGGGAAAACGCTCACCACTACGCACTACAGGAGGAAGGAGGACAGCATGGAACCCGAATTAAACATCCTACCTGCTCTCGTCTACCTTCTCATCTACCACGAGTACGAAGTCCGGCGCAGACGACAACGGTGAGTACTGCACCTACGACACACGGGAGGGGGGAGGACGAAAGGTTACGGGCACACACATATGCGACCCCCCCCCCCAACTATGTACACACCAATGCAGAGCAACAAGTTACAGTGACACCACCCAAACACCCCTGAAAAATGCTAGGACATAATCAAATTTGGAATAAATATTTATGTACCAAAAAGCTCCTGAAAATTATCGTACAACCATGAAAGATATTCACAAGAAAACAAATGACATACACATCAGTGTATTACTGAAGTAACAAGTCCTGCACATCCTACGAATTCATCATGTCCGTGGGCCAAAGTTTTGAGAAACAAGGGCAAAGCCCACACAGGAGACCTGAGTCCTTTGGAGAGAACACTGCAGGGGCATCAGATGTAAAAACTACAGGCACCTCAGGGGGAAGGGAAGGGGGGGGCACCACAGCCACATGAATCCACGACGCCAGATCCACGAGGAGCCACCATGCCCACTGTACCATCCTGGGGAGTGCAAAGCCACAGTCTCTCAATGTCTCTACAGTGGGTGGGCTGCCCACTGTACCATCCTGGGGAGTGCAAAGCCACAGTCTCTCAATGTCACTACAGTGGGTGGGCTGCCCACGGTACCATCCTGGGGAGTGCAAAGCCACAGTCTCTCAATGTCTCTACAGTGTGTGGGCTGCCCACTGTACCATCCTGGGGAGTGCAAAGCCACAGTCTCTCAATGTCTCTACAGTGGGTGGGCTGCCCACTGTACCATCCTGGGGAGTGCAAAGCCACAGTCCATCAGGTGGATGACAGTCTCCACTGGTCAAGGAGGAGGCATGGTGGGCACAGTGAACCATAAACAGTGATTGAGACGGCGGTGCCCAGCGGAGAGGTGTTTGAGAAGAAGGGCCCAGCGGAGCGGTGCTTGAGACGGCGGGGCCCAGCGGAGCGGTGCTTGAGAAGAAGGGCCCAGCGGAGCGATGCTTGAGAAGAAGGGCCCAGCGGAGCGGTGCTTGAGAAGAAGGGCCCAGCGGAGCTGTGCTTGAGAAGAAGGGCCCAGCGGAGCGGTGCTTGAGACGGCGGGGCCCAGCGGAGCGGTGCTTGAGAAGAAGGGCCCAGCGGAGCGGTGCTTGAGACGGCGGGGCCCAGCGGAGCGGTGCTTGAGAAGAAGGGCCCAGCGGAGCGGTGCTTGAGATGAAGGGCCCAGCGGAGCGGTGCTTGAGAAGAAGGGCCCAGCGGAGCGGTGCTTGAGAAGAAGGGCCCAGCGGAGCAGTGCTTGAGATGAAGGGCCCAGCGGAGCGGTGCTTGAGAAGAAGGGCCCAGCGGAGCGGTGCTTGAGATGAAGGGCCCAGCGGAGCGGTGCTTGAGAAGAAGGGCCCAGCGGAGCGGTGCTTGAGAAGAAGGGCCCAGCGGAGCGGTGCTTGAGACGGCGGGGCCCAGCGGAGCGGTGCTTGAGAAGAAGGGCCCAGCGGAGCGGTGCTTGAGACGGCGGGGCCCAGCGGAGCGGTGCTTGAGACGGCGGGGCCCAGCGGAGCGGTGCTTGAGATGAAGGGCCCAGCGGAGCGGTGCTTGAGACGGCGGGGCCCTCTTCAGCGGTGCCTATCCTCACGGAGGGGCCCTGCTCAGCGGTGCTCTTCTCCACGGCGGGCCCTGTTCAGCGGTGCTCTTCTCCACGGCGGGCCCTGTTCAGCGGTGCTCTTCTCCACGGCGGGCCCTGTTCAGCGGTGCTCTTCTGCACGGCGGGCCCTGTTCAGCGGTGCCTATCTTCACGGCGGGCCCTGTTCAGCAGTGCTCTTTTCCACGGCGGGCCCTGTTCAGCGGTGCTCTTCTCCACGGCGGGCCCTATTCAGCGGTGCTCTTCTCCACGGCGGGCCCTGTTCAGCGGTGCTCTTCTGCACCGCGGGCCCTGTTCAGCGGTGCTCCTCTCCACGGCGGGCCCTGTTCAGCGGTGCTCTTCTCCACGGCGGGCCCTGTTCAGCGGTGCTCATCCAGCAGGTCAAGGGAGCCAGACCTGGCCTGGACTCCCTGCTCAGTCGCCCTCGGACCGTGACGTTTCTGGACCCTTCGGGGACGGACTTCTGGCCTCCTTAGTGTCCTCCTTCCCAGCTGGGATGTGACATGTGGGGTCCACCTTCTCCGCGCTCCTGCTGCCCTTCCGCTCCTTTGATGGGGCTCTCGGGCCCTTGCCTCCCCTAGATGGTGTGGGTGGTGAAGTGGCCGCACATTGCTCCTTGGGGGCAGCCCTGTCGGTCCTCGCACGGCGGCCCTTGTTTTTGCGGGTCCTCTTGCCGGGGGGGGGCTGGACGTGTCCTTGCTGCTGATCGATGTGTCACTGCTGGCAAAGGGTGGGCTCCAGAACCCATGCACAACAGTGACACCCAAAGCTGGGCTGGTGGTGGCTGCGTTGCTCTTGGGACTCTTTGCAGATGGAGGGGGGAGCTCATCGGAGGGAAAGAGGTCAAGATTAGCCATGAAAAGTTTTTTAGGGCCAAGGTAAAGGGTAGGAGAAGTGGAGATGGAAGTGGAGGAAGAGGAGGTGGTTGTAGGAGAGTCAGGTGTGCTGTCATTGGGTGAAGGTGCTGGTGCTGTAGGCTGTCGTGAGGTGGATGTCTGTTGGGTGGGTGGCTGCCTGCGTTTGTGTGTCTTGGAAGAGGGGGTGACAGACACAGTGGGAGAGGACACAGGGGACGTGTAAATGGCAGTGGGGGTGGTGACTGCACAAGTGTGGACTGTACTGGAGGGTGAGGTGGTGATGGAAGCACTGGCTGATGTTGGGGTGCATGCAGGTGTGAGTGTAGACGTCACAGGGAGGGAGGAGGGAGACGAGGAGGAGGGGGACACAGAGGTGCTTGTGACTGTTGGAATGTCTGCATCTGGGTGTTGCTTGGGTGAGTGTTTGTGGGATCTGTGGTGCTTGTGTTTGGATGAGCTGCTCTTGGGTGTTGAGGTGTGTGCAGGCTGGTCTGATGGTGTGGATGGGATAGGCTGAGGAACAGGAGAAAGGCTGGAGGCAGTAAGAAGTGGGAGGCTGGAAACAGGGACAATGGCTGCCGTCAGTGCTGAGGCCAGAGCAGTGAACGCTCGTTGATGGGCAGCCTGACCCGAATGAATGCCCTCCAGGTACGCATTGCTCTGTTGCACCTCCCTTTGCACACCCTGGATGGCATTCAAAAGGGTCGTCTGCCCAACAATGAGCGTCCTTACCAGGTCAATGAGCTCCGCACTGAGGGCAGCAGGGGCAACAGGGGCAGGGGCTGAGGTGCCTGGGGCGAAGGAGACGCGCGCCTTCCTGGGCGAACGGGCACGGAGCGAAGACTGAGGGGCTGCTGGGAGGGCGGGGCTGGTGCGCTGGGTGGCGGCTGTACCTGTAGAGGCGGGGGGCAGGGATGTTGCCCCCACCGCTAGGGAGCTCCCATCCGAGGACGTGTCGCTGTCGCTGCTCTCACCAGCGGTCCCCGTCGTGGTGCTCCCCTCGCCCTCCGGATCACTGGTGCCCTCGGTGTCTGTTCCTGGGCCCACCGGGGCCTTGTGTCCTGCAGCTCCCTCGTGCTCCGATGCCAAATCTCCTCCGCCTGATGATGCTAATGCACACATGCACAAGAAGATGAAGAGAAAGGGTGGGGGGAGAAAAAAGAAGACCAGGTTGAGTGCATGCAATGTCAACACCGTTGGCGGAGAGGACAGACACAGGAGCCTAATGCACTAAGCCGCGCATTCGGGGTACACTACTCAGTACTACTGACTAGGACAACAGGCCAAGAGACGTCAAACGCGCACATGGGAGATGCTGGACCTTCAATGGCTGTACTTGTCACCCTACAGAGGTGGGGGCCGGGGGCACAGGGCCATGCCTAAGGGAGAGGACTACACTACAGAAAGCGCCGTGGCCTAATGTTACCCACAGCCCTCCTCCCCCACCCAGAAGCCTCCACTGCGCATAAAGATAGGAGAATGTGCTGATACTCACCCCCTTGTGTCTGCTGTGATGTCTTAAAGCGCCCATCCAATTCAGGGTAGGCCACCGCCAGGATCCGGGACATCAGGGGGGTCATGGTGCGACTGGCACCCCTCCTAGGTTGGGAGGCCATCCCCAGCAGTGTTTCTGCGGTCTTCCTTGTTCCGCGGCGGATGTCCTCCCACCTCTTGCGGCAGTGGGTGCCACGTCTGTTGTGGACCCCCAAGTTCCGGACTTCCTTGGCGATGGCACGCCAAATCTCGATCTTCTGATGGGCGCTGACCTATTTGACATGTACAGGGTGGAAAGGAGGAAATCATCAATGACCTGCATGTTAGATGTGATTGGCCCCCCCCACCAACTTTGCCATATGGCACATGCTCTCATCTGTTGGGCGTTGCACTCCTCATTCGCCCCCCACCCCACCAACTTACATCCACCCCAATCCACACAGGCATAGCCCATTCCATGTGCACCCGGTGTACTCACTTGTTGGTCTGGAGGACCGTAGAGTAGCGCATACTGGGGGAGGACCCCATCCACGAGCTTCTCCAACTCTTCAGACGTGAAGGCAGGGGCCCTTTCCCCAGTCGCAGCAGCCATTGTATCTTCCAGACCGAGGTCACAGCAGCACTTGCAGTATAGGTCCTCTCCTGTGGATGATCAGGTCTCGAGTGATTAATCAGATAGAAAATGGCGGTCACGCCCGCGGCGGTGCGTACCGCGGTGGTGCGTACCGCGACTGCCGGCGCACATCGTCATTGGCTCCTGAAACCCATAGGGTTCAATGTTAACCAATGCGGCTTTGCGCCGCGGTCTTCGACCGCCTACCGCCACGGTGTGCCCCGCCAGCGCATTGACCTCACATCCCATTGTCCCACTTCACAGGTCAGGCAGCCACCATTTCAAGGGCCTACATGGCTTAATTTTGACTGCGACACACAGGCCTAGGCCTCGCATTGCCACACATACACGCCTTTCAACCCATTGCCATTCTTTAACTGTGCAAGCTGTCTGTACGTACCTGTGGTTTGCCTGACTCTGTGCTCCATGTTGTCCTTCCTAGGCACCGTCCGCTGGGACTTGCGAGGAGAAGGACGAATCCTCGCGTGTACCGACCGCTGGTGGACCTGTCGACAATGGAAGAACGCCATATAATACTTCGATACAGACTTGACCGTGCCACTATCCATGAACTGTGTGCCCAGCTGGAGCCAGCCCTGATGTCCCCCATCCGCCAACCCACAGGGATTCCCCCTCTGGTGCAGGTTTTGTCAGTCCTCCATTTTTTGGCAACGGGGTCATTCCAGACCACAGTGGCCATGTCATCTGGAATGTCTCAGCCTATGTTTTCAAAGATTTTGAGGAGAGTGTTGTCTGCCCTGATGAAACTCATGCAGAGCTACATCATTTTCCCAGAGGAGGGTGACTTGCCTACAGTGAAGGGTGATTTCTATGCCCTTGGACATACCCCCAAAAGACGATGAGCAGGTGTACAGAAACAGAAAAAGTTATCATTCGATGAATGTCCAGGTGGTCTGTTTGGCTGACCAGTACATCTCCCATGTAAATGCCAAGTTCCCAGGGTCAGTGCATGACGTGTATGTGATGCGAAATAGCAGCATCCCCTATGTGATGGAGCAGCTACAGAGACAACGTGTGTGGCTAATAGGTGACTCTGGTTACCCCAACCTGCCTTGGCTACTGACCCCAGTGAGGAATCCCCGGACCAGGGCAGACGAACGGTACAATGAGGCCCATGGGCGAACTAGGAGGATCATCGAAAGGACCTTTGGCCTCCTGAAGGCCAGGTTTAGGTGCCTGCATGTGACTGGGGGATCCCTGATGTACTCACCAAAGAAGGTGTGCCACATCATCGTGGCCTGCTGTATGCTTCACAATCTGGCATTGCGACGTCAGGTTCCTTTCCTGCAGGAGGATGGTGGTATTGAAGCAGCTGTGGAGCCTGCGGAGAGTGAAGAGGAGGAAGACTCAGAGGACGACACAGACAACAGGGACAGAGTAATAGAACAGTATTTCCAGTAGCACACAGGTAATAATCACCCATGCCATTTTACATTTCCTGAAAGCCTCCTGCATCTCAACTTTGTCGATTTCCCCCCAGAACTATAAACATGATGTTTGATTTTCCCTTCCCTTTTCTGTGCTGTTTGAGCCACTGCGTGACCTCGGCTTGGTTGGCCCATGGACTAATGCTAAGTTACCTCGGTATGTGTAATTCACAATGTTAATAATACGTAATTGATATGTAATGTGTCATACATTTGTAAATAAGACAGGCTGAGTCCTGATTGATTTCAGTGTAATGTGTGATTTATTATTAGTGCATAGATATTGGTACATGATAGTGAAACAGTGATGGGTGGGGGTGGAGTAATGTCCATGGCGGAGTCCAGTTCTCAGTCTCACAGGTGCATTGTCCATATGCCTGTGGCAGGATGGAGCAGGGGCAGTTCAAGGTTTGACAGGGTGGCAATGTGGAACAGTGGGAGGACTTCAGGGGGTATGTGATGCTGGCGGGGGACTTGACATCCTACTCTGTCGTTTTTTTTGATCTCAGGCTCCTTTTGCGGGGCGGTTGTTGTTCAGCAGGAGGTGGGGTTCTGGTGGGCTGTCGTTGTGGTGGGGCCTCCTGTCCACTAGCGCCGGCGGAGGTGGTAGGCTGTTCCTGTTCCTGGCTAGTGACAGGGGCCCTGTGTGATGCCACATGGTCCCGAAACGTGTCCTCTATACGGTTCAGGGCCTGGACTATGCTCCCCATAGCGGTTGAGATGTTGCTGAGTTGGTCGCTGAACCCCATGTAGCGTTGCTCCTGCTGTGCCTGGATCTCGGTGAACCTGGCCAGTACCGTCGCCATCGTCTCTTGTGAGTGGTGGTAGGCTGCCATGATGGTGGTGAGGGCCTCTTGGAGAGTGGGTTCCCTGGGCCTCTCCTCCCCCCCCTGTCGCACAGCAGCCCTCCGAGTTGCCCTGTTTCCCTGGGCCTCTGTCCCCTGGACGGTGTGCCCACTCCCACTGCCCCCAGGTCCCTGTTGTTGTTGGGTTGGTGGGTTACCTTGGAGGCCCTGTAGTGGTAGACACACCGCTGCTTGACCTGTCCTAGAGACAGAGGCATGGGCCCGCTGGGTGGGAGCTGTGCTGTTGTTCCCAGAGGGGGTTGGGTCTGCAGTGGCCTGTGTCTGGGTGAGGGGAACCGACTGCCCAGAGGTCCCCGATGGTCCGGGCTGGTCGTCAGGTTCCAGGTCGACAGAGCTGCTGTCATCACTAGGGGCCTGTTCCGGGGGTGGGATAGACATTTCTGGTCCCTCCTGACCGGTGTGTTGTCGTTCGGGTCCTGCATGGGGTAAGAGGGTATGGTTATTGTTTCTGTGTGTGCATTAGCTTGCGTTTTATGGGTGCCCTTGTCCCCCAGTGCTGGCATTCCCTTGGGGGAGGTGTTGTGAGGGTGTTTTGTGGGGGGGGATGGGTATGTGCAGTGGTCATGCTTAGGTGATGGGTGTCCATAGTTTGGGGGTGGCATGCAGGGGTTGGTGTTGGGTGGGTTGTGCTGGGGAGACATTCTCAGGGAGGATGTGTGCTGGGGGGTTGGGGATGAGGGTGGGGGTTAGCATGCTGGGGGGGGGGGTGAAGTGGTTGGCCTTGTACTTACCAGAGTCCATTCCTCCGTGTACTCCATCGAGGCCATCAGGATGCAGGATGTTGAGTACCTCTTGCTCCCATGTTGTGAATTCGGGTGGAGTGGGTGGGGGTCCCCCGCCAGTCTTCTGCACTGCGATGTTGTGTCGCGAGACCATCGAGCGCACCTTCCCCCGTAGGTCGTTCCATCGTTTGCGGATGTCCTCTCGATTTCTGGGATGCTGTCCCACCGCGTTGACCCTGTCCACGATCCGCTGCCAGAGCTTCGCCTTCCTTGCTATGGTGGTGTGCTGGACCTGTAGGCCGAAGAGCTAGGGTTCCACTCGTATGATCTCCTATACCATGACCCGGAGTTCTTGGTCCGAAAAGCGTGGGTGCCGTTGTGGTGCCATTTGGTGGTGTGTATGAGGTGTGGGGTGGTGTATGTGATGATGTGTGTGTTGGTGTGTGGTGCTTTGTGCTTCTATGTGGTGTGTGTGATGTTGCGGTGTGCCTCTGTGTGTCTGGCTCTCTATTCTCTGATGTGTCTCTCTCTCCTTCCTCTCTGGTTTTTGTTGGTAGGGGTTTGTGGGTGATGTGGGTGTGTGTTTTATATGGTATTGGATGTGTGGGAGTGGTGTGTGTATGTGTTTCAGGTGTGTGCCTTTCAAATTGTCCAATGTGGTAGGGGTTTGTAAAGGTGTGTGTATTTTGACCGCAGCAGTGTGTACCGCCAATGGAATACCGCGGTTGAATGACCGCCGCGTCGATTTGCAGGTCATAATGGGATGGGCGTATTTCTGTTGGCGTGGCGGTGGAGGTTTGGTCTTCTCCAGTTTACCGCTGGCCGCTGATGTGGCGGACTGCAGTGGAGGGCGGATTTTCGGAGGTTTTGCAGTTGTGGGTCAGAATGTCCGTGGCGGCTGACCGCGGCCGCGGCGGTATTGTGGCGGCCTTCTGACCGGCGGTAAGCGGCTTTTACCGCCGAGGTCAGAATGACCCCCAATATCTCTGCATATCCCTTGCTGCCTGTTGACAAGGATATATGGAGAGATTAAGAAATTCATCTGAAATAATAATAGACTGAGAATCTGTAAACTGCATACCAGGGATGGGGCAGCTGGAGCTGGCTAGTGACCAAGATGGTTGCTGTCTTTGGAGTTCCTGAGAGGCTCCCCATTCCTCAACCTGCATGCTGGCCCTGTGGACTAAAGTGGGTACGCGCAGTGCAATGCTTATGAGGGGAAATAAAACAGTCTGTTGATACTTAAATGTGACACACCAGTGATGACGGGCCATGCTGTGGCATTCTGAAGCCTAGGAATTGAGGTGTTCTACTGTACGCTTGGTGGTGACCCCCAGATGACCCCCCCTGTTGGTGATAGTGAGAGGCTGGAAGGGCACCTGAGCAGTGAGACCCAAGT
This sequence comes from Pleurodeles waltl, assembly GCF_031143425.1. Classification (NCBI taxonomy): domain Eukaryota; kingdom Metazoa; phylum Chordata; class Amphibia; order Caudata; family Salamandridae; genus Pleurodeles; species Pleurodeles waltl. The sequence goes on from NC_090448.1 coordinate 519,381,903, forward strand.
CATTCGGGCTGCATGATCAAAGAGTGGATCAAGTGGTACCAGAGCAAAAATCTGTCTGACTTACCTTGGGGGCAATGGGTGGCTGGGAGTAAGTTAGAGGGGACAAATAATAATTGTCCCTATACTTAGCCATAGGGGGACTCATCTCGTTGCATGGCAAAGTAAATTAAAAATAAAAAAATGTTTATTTAAATCAAAATTAAATATTAAAATCATTATGTTAAATGTTAACGTAAATTCATTTGATATATTTACTTTAAATGGAGAACAACATTTTAAAAAATGCAAGATTATCACTTGACATAAATCACTTTTAGCAATAGAATTCACAACTTTAGGCCCTACTGTGTGTAATACCAATGATTGTATGTACAAGTGAGAAAACAATACTTTCCCTCCCCGCACCGTCGTGGGGTGCCAAATGTTGTCAGCAAAAGACCTACCCTAGACTTTACAAACTTCAATTTAACACACAAATTCAGGGTACACCCTGGTTCCCAACATTACTAGCAATAAGTACATCCAGGGTTTGGAAGACTTTCCCATAGCACTGTGGACTAGGCCTCACTAGTAAATCGTAATGCCAGCCTCAGGGATTCAGTGGCAGAAGAACGTGACCAGCAACATGATGGCGCTGCCCTTGCAGTCACCCACACTCACTCCTCCACATCCACTCTGCACTGCCATGTGGTGCCATGGGTATCAGTTGGCTCGTGCACACACACACACACACTTGTACGCACTCGCTCCAGGTACCGCAATGCAGTACCATGATATGACAAGTGGATGCCAGTGTGTCTGCAGGCACCCTGGGTCACAAACCACCTCCACCCACCAGCCAACTTTAGCATTCCCACCCCACTATGAGCCAATGATTGAGTCAACCTTCCCCTGGATAATAGGCCGCTCGGAGCCAAAGTCACACTTTGCAGGGTCCCGGGGGCAAGGTGAAGGGGGAAGGAAAGACAACAGCTGATCCAGTAGCAATTAACAAGGACGTTTGGGCTCCCAGAAGGAGGTTCACTCAGAGTTCTGCACTGCAAAACACAGGGGGAGGGTCCCAGGACCGCCCGCTAGCCACTGCTGCGCCCATCCCAGCCAGACAATCCAATGTTACCAAATAGTTTCTATTATACCTGGCAGCTCTTGGCGTGGTTTCTCTTTACTTTTTTGCTTCTGACTCCCTGTTTTTGGATCCTATGCTGTAATTCGTTCTTGCTGGTTTTGATACTCTGGGCTCTCTGTCTAAAGATATTGGTAATTGGTTTTCCAGGATTGGCACACTTGGTGTACAGGTAAGTCCCTAGTAAAGTGCGCTATGTGTGCCCGGGGCCTGTGAATCAAATGCTACTAGTAGGCCTGCAGCACTGATTGTGCCATCTACGTGAGTAGCCCTATAAACATGTCTCAAACCTGCCACTGCAGTGTCTGTGTGTGCAGTTTTGCACTGCTTATTTGACCTGGTGAGTGTACCCACTTACCAGGCCCAAATCTTTCCTTTTACTACATGTAAGTCACCCCTAAGGTGGGCCCTAGGTAGCCCCATGGGCAGGGCACAGTGTATTTAAAAGGTAGGATATGCACTGTTGTGTATTATGTGTCCTGATAGTGAAATACTGCCAAATTTGTTTTTCACTCTTGAAAGGCCTATCTCTCCCATAGGTTAACATGAGGCTTGCCTTTAAATATCTTTTAAGTGCAGTTTCCCCATTGGGAGCAGGTAGAGATTTGCAGTTTGGGGTCTCTAAACTCACAATTTAAAAATACATTTTTGGTGAAGTTGGTTTTACATTGCCTGTTTGAAAATGCCACTTTTAGGAAGTAGGCATTTTGCTGATTAACCATTCTGGGCCTCTGCCTTGCTGCTCAATACATGTCTGGGTCAGACTGACAGTTGGGGTGTTTGTAAATTCACTCTAGACAATGACACAAAGGGAGCTGAGGTGTGTACCGCATATCCTGATGAGTCTTCCTGAGCTAGAGTGGGAGGGAGGAGCTGATACCTGCACTTGAAAGTGCTGTGCCTGCCCTCACACAATACAGTCTCCAACCCCCTAGTGTGTGTCTGGCGCAGGGCAAGGGAGAGGCCGTGTCTTGTGTGCTACAAAGCCTTTCCTTTGAAGTTTGCCTACTTCAAAGGCAGAAATGAGTACAAGTATTGGATTGCTGACCCCAAAACTTTAGATTACTTATGGATCAAGAGGAACCTCTGCCAAGGAGAAGAGCTTGATGCTTGATGAGGAGCTGCTGCTTTGATGTGCTGGCCTGCTGCTGCCACTTCTGCCTGAAGAGGGAAAGGACTGGACTTTGCTTTCTGAAGCCTGCTTGTGAAGTTTTAAGAGACATCAAAGACTTCATCTGCCAGTGCCTGGGCCCTTCTGCTGAGTCCTGACTTGCTAAGTGGTGCCAAATCCAGTCCCTGGGACCTTAGAAGTGGAAGCTGGTACATGCAAGGGAAAATCCACGCACTGCTGTGTGCGTGTTAGAAAAATTGTCACAGCGCCTGTCCCTCGGCTGAAAATTCGATGCAGCGTCTGCCTAGTGGCTGGAGAATCAACGCAGACCCTTCACACAGCACGTCGGAATTTTCCTTGCACGACCCAGAGCGTAAAAAATCTTCAACATTACAGCACAGCCATGAGGCTGCTTGTCCGGAAATCAACCCATCCCTTCCCTGTGTGGAAAGAATCTACGCATCACTTACCCAGCAGAGAAAGAATCGACAGACAGCCCCACTTGCGAGTAACGATTGCTTTTCCGAACACGCTCGCCCCTGCGGCTTTCTTTTTTGACGCATACCAGGTACTTTGTGCTAAAACAAAGCATCCATTGTTTTCTATGGTTTAAGATGTGTTTTTACTTTGAAAATTCATATATTTGCTTGTGTATTTTGGACTTTTGTCATTTTGGTCTTGTTTGATTTAGATAAATATTGGCTATTTTTCTAAACTGGTGTGGAGTCCTTTTGTGGTGTTTTTTTGTTTTGGCAATGTGTTTCTGTGTGTGTTTATACAAATACTTTTCACATTGCCTCTGAAATAACCCTGACTGCTTGTGTCAAACTACCAAAGGGGTGGGCAGGGGTTATTTAATCTGTGTAACTCTCTTACTCTGATTACCGTGAGGTCCCCTACTTGGCATGCTGTAAACTGACTGACAACTAGAAATCACATTTCTAACAGTTACTAATTTCCAAACCCACAGAACGGAGGTGCACAATTGGGCCTGTTGACTTGAGTGGCCCTCGACAATTCCTGTTGCACGTGAAGAGTTACTAAGGCCCGATGACCTGGGTTGCCCCCCACCATGGATCACTCCAAAGACAATTCTGTCCCCCCACCTCCAAGGGTTGCCACCTATGAACGGAGCACAGCACACAATGCGTGTGCATTCAAGGGTCACACAAGAGAAATATGATGTACTTGAGAACAGCTGGCCATGCTCAATCCAGCACCAGGTCATCCCATTCACACCACAAAACGTTTTGGCGTGAAGTGGTCCCCACGGTGAAGGGCCGCTCACCTGACGTGTGCGCAATACTTGGCAGGCTCAGCACCAGGCAATTCTGGTCTCCAGACACAATATTTAGTCCACGCTCATGCCGCTGATGCCAGATTGAATCCAGCATACAATGTAGGCACAGAAGAGGGCACCCCTCTCCAGATGATACCGTCAGACAATGTAAGTCTCTCGCAGGAGGTCTTTTATGTCTCTGAGACCTTCCGCAGAGAACAGTAGGCAGGTCAAACTGCCCTCGAAGAGGACACTTCGGGTTACCACACCGCAGGAGGCAGTCAGCTCAGGCCGGCAACAATCTAGGAAGGTTTTGTGGATCCCTTTCTCAGACAGTTATCCTCCTGTGCACAACAGATTCCTCTGGCGATGCGCACCATGTGGTCCAGCAGTACCAGCCCTGCATCGCCATAGATGCAAATCTCCCTTGCTGATGGGTAGTACTCCTAGTTATGCTAAAGTGTGCCTTTCAAGTTCAGGGTGGTTCAAAGGGTTCTTTTTTGAAACACAGATGTCTCCCCTAAATTTCATCCCTGTCCACCTGAAACCATGAATGTAGATCTTTATCTTTAGTGGGGGCTGGGCTCTGGCTCTGAGAGGCCAAGTGCCAGAAAACTCTCAGTCTAAACGATTTATCCCAGGCCCCAAATGGCAGGGGACTGTCATTCTGGATGCCCTAAGTTTTATAACTGTAGCTTGGGGAATGTACAGATGTGCCCTTCCCACACAACCAGTGGAATGAAGCTGAATTTCCAGAATACTTGAAGCATTTTAGAGTCTAGAAATGCCCACTTCGTTGTACTGGCATTTCTAGGGCATCAATAACAAAACCTTTGTCATTAGAGGGGGGTTTGTCATTCTGTATCCAACGATACTAAACATCATGAGGCTGCTCCCCTGCATTCCACTATTGCAGCCAGACTTAATATGACTCTTTCTTCCATGTTACCTTATGGGCAGAGCACCTCTCACATACAGTGCGAATATGCATATGTATTCCGCACTCACAGGGCACAAGTGCCCTGGCGCTCACACAAGCCTGCATTTGCAGGCTGGACACTTAGGTTAAAGCCACCACAAGGGGCAAGTGCACCTATACTGACCTGAGCTATCAGGCTCAGTTCCTATATTAGAATACACGAGTGCAAGTGTGCACACCCTGGCAACTGATGCCAGATCAGTATCTATCTAGGAAACCACCCATGTGCCAGTATGCACACAGGGACTAGTGATGCCAGCCTCAATCTACACATGGCAACACCTGTGTGCAAGTATGCACACATTGGCAAGTTGTGCCAGACTCACTATTTGTAGGAAGCCTTGGTGCAGGTAGGCACCTAGAGGCCAGCTATGCCAAGATCAGCATATACATAAACACCAACAGGCCCATGGGCACAGAGAGTCCTGTTAGGCCAGGCTCAACATTCATGAAACCACCTTTGTGTAGGTGGGCACCCCCTGGCCAATTGTGCCAGGATCAGAGCCTCTAACAGCCCTCTGGTACAAGTGCACACACCAGGACCTGCCATGGCTGGCCCCACCCATATTGTTTAGCACCACCTCTTACCCAGTAGAGGACAGGCACGCACATGTCCTCCCTGCACATAGGGGGAACAGTACCCCTGGCCCAATGCCTCTAGAAGACTGGCCCATCCCTCTGGGCACAGCTGACCGCCCTAGGTGGGGGACACCAACGTGGGGCCTTCCCTACTAGGGCAGATTACACCTTTGTGTACCTTCACTGCCCTGTTTTTGGGACCCTCCAAGGGAGGTGTAAGGCCGGTTCAGGGTTAGCCTCGCATAGGGACTGCCACCCTAAGCGCAGGCACACTAGTGCCGCTTCAGGCCCATCCAATGGGCCTGAGACATGGTTGACAGGTTCTTCTATGGGGTGGTACACACAGTGCAACGTCAGCCTAGAAGGCAGGGCCATACCTGCCCCGCTATGTGAGGTACCTTTTTTACAGGGTCCTCCTGGGTACAGCACCTTAAACCATGTCCATAACCACCCCTTCCTAAAATAGGTAGGAAGGGGAAACACACTTTCCCACTGCCATACTGGGGAGAAGTGCCCAGAGTCCTAAGGCTATGCACAGGGAGTCAGAAAAGACTGGGAGAAAAAAGCAAAAATAATCTGGAAAATTCCCTAAGAGGTACCATGTCCAACATAGTTCCATCAGGCTCTTCTCTTAACACAGTGAATGCTCCAGGACAACACACACAGTAGTTCAAGTACACTAGGCAAAACCAGCCATGTTGTGGGGCCAATCAGCCACTGACAAGAAACCTTATTGTGTCCGAATTGTTGCAAGACTAATACAGGAAAGGCAGTATTCAATGTGCACAATGTTGGGGTACTTGGCAGCAACAATTTCTCAGACTCAGACTTTTGCAATACACTTTCATGAGCATGCATCTGCTGTAGTGAATATTTTAACTTATTGGCTGATAAGGGGTAAAAACAAGGTACCATTTGGAGCAGTTTTTTATACCCCTTAGGGAAGGTAAACATCTTCTTTAAAAAGAAAATTCTTAAGCACTCTCTCGCTCATGTAGTTCTTTTTTATGGATGTGCTACTTCTGCCTAGACTATTAGTCTGTGTGAAATGTTAGCTCCTGGTTATTTTCTTTCTGTTCTCCTTCATCATATTTCATTTTAGTTTGCAGTTAAATCCCACTTTGAAATCTGTTGATAATCTCATTACTTTTTCAACCAAGTGGTAAAATAAAAAGAAGCATTGGCAAACCCAATATTTCTCTGATCTAAACCACGCTATCTGCTTTGGCTATGCTTGGTGACATTTGCATATGATTACAGCCATCAAGATGTATGGGAATCCATAGCCCTGCCAACAGATAGTTAAGAACTATTGAGAGAGAACAGAGAATTGCTATCTAATCTATTGCCACTTCTGAGCATCTAGATTTAATGTGCAAGATTTGTATATGTTTTATCACAGCTCTATGTGGTGTCCTATTTGGATTTTCTCAATGTGTAAAACAATTTCTAACAACTGAAAGTGTTACAGCTTCTTACTGCTTAACAACGAGTTTAAATTCAATCCCAAATTTCACATATAACCTAGCAGACTTGGACTGGGATTGAGACATAAAATAGGTCTGTGCACCAAAATAAAAGTGGCACCTATTACCCAGCTAGATTGCTAAAAAAGTGTCCCACGTTTGCAAACAAGACCAGCCTTGAACATGCAAAGAAACTCTGTCGGGATATTTTCCAAGCTATGGAGGACTGCATGAACATATTCTTGCTGCAGGCAGTGTTTATGATAACATCAGGAAAATCAACTCTAAAACCTGGCACACCTGTCCATAAAACAGGCCCACAAACTGCTAAAAAAAAACAGCCCACATACTGATCTGTCAGACCAGCTCATTGGGCTCTGCCTGAATGCAGTCGCGACTGGCGACTGGGCAAAGTGGCAAGGCAGGGAAGCAAAACATGAATAAAAAATATATATTTAAAAAAAATAAAACTTAAGGTTGCGGCCCTCGCTGCCATGACGCTGCACCACCACCACACTTCAGGCACAGGTTCCCCCCCTGCCTCGTGCCAATAATGACACTGCTCACTGCAGTGTTATGATTGGCTGGAGCGCCTTGGCTGGGCACTCCAACGCAGACTGGGAGCCTGTGCTTGCTCTCTCCAACTCAGCAACACAGTGCTGGGTAAGAGAGGGCCCTTATGTGCATGTGTGTTTGGCCGGCCTGAAACGGCCGGCCAAACATGCATGTGCACTGAGGGGAGCGCTCTGTTTACTACCCTCACTGCTCGTCACTCCTATGGCCCTGCCCCTTTAAAAATAAAACAATAATAAACACTGTTTATTAAAGTTTTATATTTAAAGGTTTGCAACTCCTGCTGCTGCCGGCGTGATGCTCCTCCGCCATAGCGGAGGAGCCGCCCCTGCCTGATTGCCCTATAGGCCAGTCTGACCCTGTAAGCCAATAGTCAAGTTGCAAACTTCTTAGTTATTACTCGTTTCATGAAACTAGCGTGTATTTTCTCTTACTGTTTGAGTATATTGTTATTCCTTGATTTTTCTTTAAAAAGTTTTTCCAAAGACAATTATGAAAAAACACAATAGTCAGTTCATCACCCGGTTACAAGACAAATAAACTGCAGGATGACAATACTCGACAGGATATTTTTAACCATGCTTTTTAACACTGCTTGACCCTCTTGGCTGTCTGTCTTAGAGTCCCGCAGTGGGAATTAGTGACTGGTGTAAATGTACGCGTCGATGTACCACCCAGCAAAAGTCAGGGCAGCGACTGCATTTCTTCTTCATTGAATAGGTTTTTCTCCTATCTGAAAGGGTATTTTTTAGCCATTTAATTGTGTAACATTATCAAGCAAGAATACATCTGGAAATACATTATTTTGAAGACGGTCATAATGTTCCAATTGACCAGCAACTCCTAAAGGTCTAATGAAACTTTGTAATGCCCTTTAATTTGTTTAGGTGAATCTCATGACTAACCTAACGAATACAGAGATCTGGGAAAATTATTTTTAAATAAATCTATTTAGGAAGTGGTTTGATTCATATGGAATTCCAAAACCACTCTCAGAAGGAATGAATGGTGGGTCCCCCATACTACACTATTAGAATGAAAACCAATATGAGTCCAGGCAAAAGGTTTGAATCTCATTGATCCTCCGAGCTGAGGCTGTCGCTACCAGAAAAGTAGTTTCCGAACAAATGTTATAAAACAGCTTGATGTTCAAATAATATAGCCATTATTTTTGTTAAAACTCTGTACAGCACTCTGCTGCCTTTTGGTAGGTTCACCCTTCAGGAATACCACATACATACATATAAACATACAATAAAAAACAACATTTAGCTTCTCCAGAGGAGGTGGCCTCTAAATTTGTGTATCAACATTTTTTAGGGTTTCCAAGAAATCTTTTAGTACAGGCATTGTGGTAAACGAGCTACAAGTAGAAAAACTGACATTTTCTGTACTCCTATACACTGACTCCTTCTAGCAAGTTATAGTATTATAGCAGCTTTTTCTGACACCAAATGCAAAATTGTTTCCATTTTAAGACATTGGACATTCTTCTTGAATCAATTTTTCTTCTTTTAAAATATTCGCAGTTTCTTCTAACAACATCATATATTTTTATAATTACAAATTGAGAATCTAAGCTTAAACATTCAAAAATGTCAGACTCAGGCTATAAATTCGACAATGCAATATGGACAGCAGGTCCAGTTTGCAGAGCAACCTGCTGTGCAGGCTTTCAAGTAAGTGCAGCAGTTATGTATACCAGCACTGCCTCAGCCACTATGGATCAATTAGTTTCATTTTATGTTGGGGTGTTTCAAATTTCTCAGAATTGACAGAATAAGGGGAATTGGTGGAAAAGCTTACTTAAACCAATTAACCAAAAGACCATTGGCCACTGTCCCTGATTAGTGGAATCTGAATGCGAAGCTTGAACATTTCTTAGTTTCTCTTATAGTGAACAGATAGGTGACCCCATTTGTTGAAGATCTCTGCTATAACCATGCTATTTACAACCGGACCATCCTGCTCAGGGCCTTCACTTGAGCACCATTGACACCTGACAGAATAATCATGCTTACAGAGGTAGTTTTTGTTTTGAATAAACTGTTGTCTAATCGCTTAAAGTACTAATTTGGGTATTCCTCACCTTCTCACTCCATATTTGTCAAGCTAATAATGCAGTGTTGGTTGGATGAAAAGACTTGTGGGCAAAGTTAAAAATGATACATTCCAACAGGTTAATGTGGTGTCCTTTGTCTTTGTTGGTTCAAAGATCTCCAACAATTAGAGCACCTGGATGTGCTCACATACCTGTAAGGGACGCTTCTCTGATCTTAGAATGAGTAGGAAGATCCTAAAGAAAATTAAGTCCAGACAAGAGATTACTGTGGAGGCAATACCATGGAAGAGATTGTGTGCTGGATAAAACAAAACTAATTAGGGCCATATTTATACTTTTTGACGCAAAACTGCGCTAACGCAGTTTTGCGTCAAAAAAATTAGCGCCGGCTAACGCCATTCTGAAGCACCATGCGGGCGCCGTATTTATTCAATGACGTTAGCCGCCGGCGCTGCCTGGTGTGCGTGAAAAAAAACGACATACACCAGGCAGCGCCGGCGTAGGGGGATATGGAGCTTGGGCGCCAAAAAATGGGGCAAGTCAGGCTGAGGCAAATTTTTCACCTCAACCCTATTTGCGCCATTTTTTTCGACTCCCAACCCCCATAGAAATGACTCCTGTCTTAGCAAAGACAGGAGCCATGCCCCCTTGCCCAATGGCCATGCCCAGGGGACTTCTGTCCCCTGGGCATGGTCATTGGGCATAGTGGCATGTAGGGGGGCACAAATCAGGCCCCCCTATGCCACAAAAAAAAAAAAAAAAATACACTTACCTGAACTTACCTTAATGTCCCTGGGATGGGTCCCTCCAGCCTTGGGTGTCCTCCTGGGGTGGGCAAGGGTGACAGGGGGTGTCCCTGGGGGCATGGGAGGGCACCTCTGGGCTCCTTCAGAGCCCACAGGTCCCTTAACGCCTGCCTTTTCCAGGCGCTAAAAAACGGCGCAAAAGCGGCCGTACGTCATTTTTTTTTACCCGCCCACTCCCGGGCGTGAATTTTGCCCGGAAGTGTAAATACGGCGCACATGCCTCGGAGTCAATTTTTTAGACGTGAACGCCTACCTTGCATATCATTAATGCAAAGTAGGTGTCCACGCTAAAAAATGACGCAAACTCCATGGACTTTGGGGCTAGACGCGTCTAACGCCAAAGTATAAATATGGAGTTAGTTTTGTGTCGGAATTGCGTAAAAAAAAACTACGCAATTCCGGCGCAAACGGAGTATAAATATGCCCCTTAGTCTTTCCAATTGCTCTCTTTTTGACTCTATTGAGCCTCCCTGTACTGATGAAGAGGTCCCATATTCACCTTGGCATTAGGTGTAACAAAAAAAGAGGATGCCAAAGGGTCAAAGAGGGACACGAAAGGGTGTGCTGATGGGCATGAATTTGTGTGGAGTTGTAGATTATCATCACTGATGGGTCATACCCTGTCTTTTGAAGGAAGCACTTTACCTTGATGGATGTCTAGTTTTGCACCATGATAGTTCATGATCAGTACTGTATTCAGAGCCACCCTTTGAAAATTGACTTGGTGCTCTGGTAAAAGGAAGCAGGCAGTGTTGTATGGGCATTCTGTGCACATCTCTGTGGTGTTCTGGCCTGGAACAGCCAATTGTCCAACTAGGGATTATAATGATGAACCTCAGGCACTTACAACTTGTTTTCAGGCCAGTAGACCTTTCTTTAGCATTTCCTAGAAGCCTTGCCTCCTAAACCTTCAGTAAATCTCTATAAAGATTCCCACAAATATCTGTCTTAGCATCTTAATAGGACACTGGTACTATTTGCTTGACCCCATCTTAGTTGTACCACAACTGGTTTGAAGTATTTATTCTTTCTTTCTGGCATAAAAGATGAAGCTGGCACCACAGAGTGATATTTCCCTACTGCTGATACTGCTGACACGATCACAGAATACAGCTGAATGTCTTTTATCAGTAAAACAGGATCCTGCTCCAGAGATTTGTATTTCTTCAGCAATGACGGGCCTGCAACTTTCATGGTCACTGCAGTAAGACATGTTTTCTCGCAAAGTCCATGATGCTAAGGACCAATAAACTGGTCCCATCTGGAACCCTGAACCTTTAGAGTTTCAACAATAACATAGACCAATGCTTTGGGCATCTCTAGAGGCATATGTAGCTGGGTTGCCAACTTGCTCACATTTTCTGAAATGTATTGTCATTCAGTGGGAACATACGTATTGATTAACCTGGTAGTGATGGAGTGTACAGTGTGGAATCCCAGTCCATTATGTTCATTGGGTTAGTATTCCTTTCATGCTGGAAAAGGTTTTTGAATGCTCAGTTACGATAGGAGTCATGCTCCCCAGCCCAATGGCCATGCCCAGGGACTCATGTCCTCTGGGCATGGCCATTGGGCCCAGTGCCATGTAGGGGGGGCCAAGTTAGGTCCCCCTATGGCACTTAAAAAAAATAATAATAATACTTATCCATACTTACCTCTACCTACCTGGGATGGGGTCCCCATCCTTAGGTGTCTTCCTGGTGTGGGTGAGAGTGGGTGAGCGTGTTACTGGGGCCAGGAAAGGGCAAAAGTGGGCTCTGACCATGGAAAAAGGCCTACAGGTCCCCTAACGCCTGCCCTGACCCACGCATTAAATAATAGTGCTAGGCAAGCTTAGCGCCATTATTTAAGGCCCCCACCCCCTGTGCTAGATTTTAGCACGGGGATAAATATGGTGCTAAGGCCATATCATCATTTTCTGCATGGGAACGCCTACCTTGCATCTCATTGACGCAAGGTAGGTTTCCTTGTCCAGAAAATGATGTAAACTCCATAACTTTGGCACTAGACGTGTCAATCGCCAAAGTTTAAATATGGAGTTAGGTTTGCGCTGAATTAGCATAAAAACAATTACACTAATTCAGTGCAAACCAAGAATAAATATGGGCCAAAGTACCTTACGCACACCTGAATGATACCTTCGCCAGTTTAATTACCATAGTCCAGATGAAGTAAAAAGACACAGTGCCAGGCAGTCTTGCATCGGTTCTGAACCAACAGTTTAGTACAAAATGTTCATGTTGAACTAGTCAATCCTGTGCCAATAATTTTTGCATTGCTTGTTGTTGCAAAGACCACTGCAAAATTGCACAGCAATGCTTCACAATTGTCCATAACTATCTCTGGATTTACCGGCAATGATAAGGACTATGTGATATTGCAATGATTTGAAAAAGCATTTATATAGTGCTTACAACCCCTGACGAGCTGTTGAAGCACTTCGTGACAATAGGTATTAAACGCAGGTGTGTGTTTTGAGGTAGTTGCCATAGGTGCTGGAAGTACAGTTGCTGGGGTGCTGCAGCACCACCAAAATAATCATGCTTGAGTTCAGAAGGTGAATGAGCAATAAAGATGCCTTTACACTTTATTTTTTAGCTTGTCATATTTGCTGAGGTGTCAAAGAGGTCAAATATCAGATTGTGTCTTCGGTCAAATTGCTGCTTATTATTTTAAGGTAGAGACTGGTGTTTACTGTTTTTTCTCTGCCTGCAAATTAAGAGGATTTTGTAAATTGACAAGCTCTGATGGTAGTGTTTTTCTAACACAACAACATTTAAATAGCTGTACAAATATTGCAGAACATATGTCGGTATTAAATCACAAATGAAAGACATTTTTTCATAAATCTTAACCAAAACAAAAATAACTGATTTAGAACTTGGCATACATGCCGTCCGCCGAAATCTAAATCCCATAGGCTAAAATGGGATTTAGATTTCATTGGATAGCCTATCCGACGCGATATCCGCCTTCCTTGTGACGAAGAAACCTATCAGCCGAACTCTAAATCAGGCCCAAAGATATTAATAGAATCAAAACAAGACACTTTACTCATGATGTACAAATGGTAAGTATTTGTTGAAAACTCCACACTTTCCCATTTGTGTGTTATATAGTGTTATCATTAAAACTGCCTGCCACTGTGAATGTTTTGCCTATTTCAATGCAAAATGTGCTATCTGGTACATGATGCTATGTTACCACACCGTTCTTTAGTGATATACTTAGGACACTGTGTTCCAAAATGCACCACTGGCTACACACCACACTCCTGCTTAATGGGCAAAACTTATTTGCTATATTTGTTCTTTGTGTGACGCTTGAAGTTTTCACAATCCCAGTGATTTAAGCGATGTAAAATTGATGCCAGTACCCCTACTTCGAAAACTGTTCTAGCAACATTGGTAGTTGCAAATAGATTTCGAAAGGTGGGTGTCACGTGTGTAATTTGGCACACACCTTCTTGCAGGCAGTCAGGTTGAAGCAAAGTAGGTCACGCTTAAAATCATTTCTCATGTTTTTAGTTGCAGCTTTTGAGTCCTCGCCGTTGTTTAAGGAAAGAGGTCTAGTGACACTGATTTATTATTCATCGAACTGCTCAGGTTACTCCTGATGTATAAATAATGCAGCACTATGAAGCCACGAAGATGTCAGCGTCAAGCTGCAGTACTTGAGCTGGCTTGCGCTTGCATGCATAGATTTAAAGCCGCACATTGTGAGAAGAGCTTTGGGATGCTTCGGTGTTGCGTAGAGGTTCACGCAGGTGTAGGGTGACCAGACGTCCCGGATTACCCCGGATAGTCCCGGTTTTTAGAGGACTGTCCCACTGTCCCGACGCTTCTCTTAATTTTAAACAAATGTCCCGGTTTTTGGGACAAAGGTCAAATAACTACATAAATGTCCAGGTTTTTGGGACAAAGGTCAGATTATCTAGGAAAGCATAAATTCATGGTATGCTCTCCTTTAACAGACGCCTACAGAGTATGCAAAAATTTAAGTAATTTATCTGTTACTGTCAGGCAACACAGTCCCCTGTCTGCTCCCAGGAGAGATGGATTGGGGGGCAGAGAGAGGTGGGTGGGGGCGGGTTAGGGGTGCAGGGTGGGAGGTCAAGCCATAGCTAATTTTATATGTGTAGTCCTGCAAGTGTGCGTGTGTATATATATATATATTGTTAGAAATTGGGTTTTTGGTTGGCAGTCAGGTTACCCCCTGTCCAAGCAAAAGCCCTCACTCTAGTCAGGGTAAGTCACACACAATCCAAGATTATCCTGTGCCCACCCTCTGGTAGCTTGGCACGAGCAGTCAGGCTTAACTTAGAAGGCAATGTGTAAAGTATTTGTGCAATAAATCATACAATACCACCATATAGCACCACAAAAATACACCACACAGTGTTTAGAAAAATATAGAATATTTATCAGGATAATTGTAGGTCAAAAAGAATAAAGTTGCAATGGAAAATTGTAGAACTATCACAGAAAAGTGATATAAAGTGTCTTAAGTCTTTAGAATATAAACAAAGTCTCTTTCAAGCACAAGTACCTGGTTGGGAGTGGAAAAATCTCCTCAGAGGGCCACAAGAGAAGAGGTGCGTGGAAAAAGGGTGTGTGCGTCGATTTCTCCTCAGCACACACGGACTTGCGTCGTTATTTTCCACGCGGCGAAGTCGGGCGTCGTGTTCCGACGCGTGGACAGTCTCTTTCTGTGGATCGCGGGGATTACCAGATGTCCCGGGTCTGTGCGTGGATTTTCCTGCTTGTTCTCCGGCTGCGCGTCGATCTGCGGGGCTGCGCGTTGAAATTACGATCTCACGGCAGGCGTCGCGTCGATTTCTCCTCTAGAGGTCGGGCGGCGTTATCCTTGCGAGGCCGTGCGTAGGATCTTCGATCGTCCCAAGAGCGTCGCGTCGATCAGCGTCGGTGTGCGGCGTTTTTCTCGCCGCGAAACAAGCTGTGCGTCGAAATTTTCAGCGCACGGAGCGTCCAAGTCAAAGAGAGAAGTCTTTTTGGTCCTGAGACTTCAGGGAACAGGAGGCAAGCTCTATCCAAGCCCTTGGAGAGCACTTTCACAGCCAGACAAGAGTTCAGCAAGGCAGCAGGGCAACAGCAAGGCAGCAGTCCTTTGTAGAAAGCAGACAGGTGAGTCCTTTGAGCAGCCAGGCAGTTCTTCTTGGCAGGATGTAGTTTCTGGTTCAGGTTTCTTCTCCAGCAAGTGTCTGATGAGGTAGGGCAGAGGCCCTGTTTTATACCCAAATGTGCCTTTGAAGTGGGGGAGACTTCAAAGAGTGGCTAAGAAGTGCACCAGGTCCCCTTTCAGTTCAATCCTGTCTGCCAGGGTCCCAGTAGGGGGTGTGGCAGTCCTTTGTGTGAGAGCAGGCCCTCCACCCTCCCAGCCCAGGAAGACCCATTCAAAATGCAGATGTATGCAAGTGAGGCTGAGTACCCTGTGTTTGGGGTGTGTCTGAGTGAATGCACAAGGAGCTGTCAACCAAGCCCAGCCAGACGTGGATTGTAAGGCACAGAAGGATTTAAGTGCAAAGAAATGCTCACTTTCTAAAAGTGACATTTCTAGAATAGTAATATTAAATCCGACTTCACCAGTCAGTAGGACTTTGTATTACCATTCTGGCCATACTAAATATGACCTTCCTGCTCCTTTCAGATCAGCAGCTGCCACTTCAACAGTGTATGAGGGCAGCCCCAATGTTAGCCTATGAAGGGAGCAGGCCTCACAGTAGTGTGAAAACGAATTTAGGAGTTTTACACTACCAGGACATATAACTAGACAGGTACATGTCCTGCCTTTTACCTACACAGCACCCTGCTCTAGGGGTTACCTAGGGCACACATTAAGGGTGACTTATATGTAGAAAAAGGGGAGTTCTAGGCTTGGCAAGTACTTTTAAATGCCAAGTCGAGGTGGCAGTGAAACTGCACACACAGGCCTTGCAATGGCAGGCCTGAGACAAGGGAAAGGGGCTACTTAAGTGGGTGGCACAACCAGTGCTGCAGGCCCACTAGTAGCATTTAATTTACCAGCCCTATGCACATAAAGTGCACCTTACTAGGGACTTATAAGTAAATTAATAGTCCAATCAGGTATGATTCAAGGTTACCCTGTTTTAAGGGAGAGAGCATATGCACTTTAGCACTGGTTAGCAGTGGTAAAGTGCGCAGAGTCTATAAACCAGCAAAAACAGTGTCCAAAAAGTGGAGGGAGGCAGGCAAAAAGTTAGGGGTGACTACCCTAAGGCTGTCAGGTCTAACATGTGTCCCCCCCAGCTGAAAGTGGGGAGAGCTACCCGACCTCCTGGGAGCTCTCATCGCTAAGACGGAAGTACCTGGAGAGACCATCAGCATTGGCCTGGTCAACCCCTGGGCGATGTTCCACCGTAAAGTCCATCCCCTGTAGGGAAATGGACCACCTCAAGAGTTTTGGATTCTCACCCCTCATCTGCATGAGCCATCTGAGGGGCCTGTGGTCTGTCTGAACCCGGAAGTGAGTCCCAAACAGGTAGGGTCTTAGCTTCTTCAGTGCCCAGACCACAGCAAAAGCTTCTCGTTCAATAGCACTCCACCTCTGTTCCCGTGGTAATAGCCTTCTGCTAATAAAGACTACCGGTTGATCTCTGCCCTCCTCATTTAGCTGTGCTAGGACTGCCCCTATGCCATGCTCTGAAGCGTCTGTCTGCACGATAAATTCCTGGGAGTAGTCAGGGGCCATGAGTACGGGGGCCGTGCACATGGCTTCCTTCAGGGCGTCAAAGGCTTTCTGACAAGCCTCTGTCCAATTCACCAACCTAGGTTGTTTCTTGGAAGTGAGTTCTGTCAAGGGTGTGACAATGGTACCATAGCCCTTGACAAATCGGCGGTAGTATCCTGTGAGGCCTAGAAAGGCTCTCACCTCAGTCTGCGTTCGGGGTGGTTGCCAGGCCTTGATAGTTTCAATCTTGGCCTGGAGTGGCTGCACCTTGCCACCACCCACTAGGTGTCCCAAGTACACCACGGAACCCTGCCCAATCTGGCACTTACTGGCCTTGATGCTCAGGCCTGCCTGCTGCAGGGCCTGAAGCACCTCCTTGAGGTGAAGCAGGTGTTCCTCCCAGCTGGAACTGTAGACAGCTATGTCATCCAGGTAGGCTGCACAGAAGGCATCCTTGCCAGCTAGGACCCCGTTAACCAACCGTTGGAAGGTAGCGGGGGCATTTTTCAACCCAAACGGCATCACCCGGAACTGGTAATGGCCATCCGGGGTTGAAAATGCGGATCTTTCCTTGGCCTCCTCAGTTAGGGCGATCTGCCAGTACCCTGAAGTAAGATCAAACGTACTCAGGAACTTGGCAGCGCCTAGCCTGTCCACAAGCTCATCAGCTTGGGGGATGGGGTGAGCATCAGTCCGTGTGACTGAGTTGAGACCCCGGTAGTCCACACAGAACCGGAGTTCTGGCTTCGCACCTGGGGCAGTAGCCTTAGGGACCAACACCACTGGGCTGGCCCAGGGACTACTGGATTTCTCAATAACCCCTAAAGTCAACATCTTAGAGACCTCCTCCTTGATGCTGGCCTTCACCTTATCCGACAACCTGTAAATTTTGTTTTTTACAGGGAGACTGTCACCAGTGTCAATATCATGAACACAGAGGTGGGTCAGTCCAGGAGTAAGGGAGAACAGGGGGGAGAACTGCTCCAACAGCTCATAGCAGTCTCCTTTCTGATTTAGAGTCAGGGAGTCAGACAGAATGACCCCACTTACTGACCCATCACCTTCTTGGGCAGAGAGGAGGTCAGGGAGAGGTTCACTCTCCTCTTCCGTTCCTTCATCTGTGGCCAGAAGCATGTTGATCTCCGACCTCTCAAAATGAGCTTTTAGTCGGTTCACATGGAGCACCCTTAGGGGATTCCTAGGGGTTTTGAGGTCCACTAGGTAAGTGGCCTCCCCTTTCCGCTCCTTTATTTCAAATGGGCCAGACCAGCGGTCCTGGAGAGCTCTGGGCTCTACTGGCTCCATTACCCACACTTTGTCTCCAGGTTGAAACTCTACCAGGGTGGCCTTCTGGTCATACCATTGTTTCATCACCTCTTGACTGGCCTCAAGGTTATCTTGGGCCTCTTTCCAGAAGCGGGTCATCTGGTTGCGGAGGGCCAACATATAGCTGACCACATCCTGAGGGGGTGTCTTTGGAGCTTTCTCCAAACCCTCCTGGACAATGCTTAAGGGTCCCCTGACAGGGTACCCGTAGAGAAGTTCAAAGGGACTGAACCCTACCCCTCTCTGGGGGACCTCTCTGTAAGCAAAGAGAAGGCATGGTAAGAGGACGTCCCACTTACGCCTCATGGCCTCAGGGAGGCCACCAATCATGCCTTTCAGGGTCTTGTTGAATCTCTCCACAAGACCATTCGACTGGGGGTGATAGGGTGTGGTGAACTTGTAAGTTACACCACACGCATCCCACAGAGACTTCATGTAGGCAGACATGAAGTTAGTGCCTCTGTCAGACACTATTTCCTTGGGGAATCCCACACGGGTAAATATCCCCATCAGGGTCCTGGCCACCACCTGTGCAGTTACTGTCCTCAGAGGGATTGCCTCTGGGTAACGGGTGGCATGGTCCACCAAAACCAGGATGAACCTGTTGCCTAAGGCAGTTTTGGGGTCCAAGGGGCCAACAATGTCGATGCCCACCCTTTCAAAGGGGGTGCCAACGACAGGGAGTGGAATCAGGGGGGTTTTAACCCTTTTTCCTGCTTTACCACTGGCCTGGCAGGTAGGACAGGATCTGCAGAACTTGTCTGAGTGTGTCCTCATTTTGGGCCAATAAAAGTGGGTGACAAGCCTGTTAAAGGTCTTGCCCTGCCCCAAATGTCCTGCCAGGGGAATGTCGTGAGCCAGACCCAGTAGGAAGGTTCTGTAACATTGGGGGACCACCAGCGTACGTGCTGCCCCAAAGCCCGGAACCTTAGGCTCACTGTAGAGGAGATCATTCTCCCAATATAGGTGGTGATCGCCAGAGGCGTCGCCTGCTGCCTGGTTTGAGGCTTGTTTCCTCAAACCTTCTAGAGTGGGACATTCTTTCTGCGCCTTGCAGAATTCCTCCCTGGTGGGTCCACCCTCAACTTGCCAGCCAGCAAGCTCAGGTAAGTCACCTAGGGCGGCAATGTCTTCCCCAGTTGGCTCGGGAGCCTCCTCCTCAGGAGCCCCGTCAGCCACTGTGGGAACTGCTGGGGCCGGTTTCCCGCACCCCTGGTCCCTCCTCCTGGCAGCTCTCTGGGCCATCGTTCCAGGCTCCAGATGCCCTTGACTTCCCTCTCGGTCAGCCATGGACCGTGTGGTCATGCAGACCCACTCAGGTAACCCTAACATCTCCAGGTGAGACCTGAGCTCCACTTCTTTCCAAGCAGTGTGCTCAAGGTCATTGCCTAACAGACAATCTACAGGCATGGCAGGACTCACAGCTACTTTCAGAGTACCAGAGACCCCCCCCCACTCAAAGGGAACCAGAGCCACCGGTAGGTGACTCTCGCGATTGT
Organism: Pleurodeles waltl; assembly: GCF_031143425.1. NCBI lineage: Eukaryota > Metazoa > Chordata > Amphibia > Caudata > Salamandridae > Pleurodeles > Pleurodeles waltl. Next base: position 519,401,414 of record NC_090448.1, read on the forward strand.
CAGCGACTCTGACCTGGTGGAATGTATTAGGTACTATCTGCTCTGTTGACACCAGCTGACTCTTGAGAGTAGTCATACTGGCTCCTGTGTCACGCAGAGCCTCCACCTTCTGCCCATCAATGGTGACCCACTGCTGGTACTTAGAAGTATTTCTGGGCATGTGGGCCTTGGGCGCCATTTCTCCTTCTCCCAGGGACACTAGGGAAATCTCTACCTGCTCCCCAAAGCTAGTTGGGTCCATCTCCTCCCCGAGTGCTACACTAGTCAACCCAGGTGCCTGTCCAGTAGTGGACGGTGCCCTCTTGGGGCACTGTGGATCGCCTTTGTAGTGACCATACTGGTAACACTCCATGCATTTGGGGCTAGATTTCCCTGACTTGTCAAATGTCCCTGGCTTTTTCCCAAATTTGGAAAAGGAAGGGTTGCCACCCCCTCCCTGGGAATTCTTTTGGGGGCCTTTAGAGAGTTCCTTATCTGTAAGTTTATCTCCCCCCTCTTTCTTCTGTTGGGAACCCTGACCACCTTTGTGGGAGTCCCCCCCAGGTACCTTTTTGGACACTCTGGTGCTAACCCAAAGGTCCGCCTCCTCAGCAAGCTTCCTGGGATCAGTCAGCTTACTATCCACTAGGTGCTGGCGCAAATCTGTATAAGTAACATTAAGCATATGCTCTCTCAGAATCAAGTCATATAAACCCTTATAATCTGCTACTTTGTTGCCCCGCACCCATCCATTCAGTGCCTTACTAGAGAAATCAAAGAAATCTACCCATGTTTGTGTGGTTTGTTTGGTGCTGTCCCTGAACCTCTGACGGTATCCCTCAGGGGTCAGCCCAAACTTGGCAAGTAAAGTGGCTTTCTGAAGTGGGTATGTGTTTTGATCCGGTGGATCCAATGTGAGAAGTGTGTCCCTCCCCAATGGCGGCACATAACCCCACATAGCTACCCCCCATTGCCCTTCAGGAACCTCATGAGCCCTTAGTGCAACTTCATAAGCAGCTAACCATTTATCTATGTCATCTCCCACCACAAAACTGGGCACCACATTTTTGGGTATACGAACCTTCTTTTCTCCAGCACGTCCTGTCTGTATGCTGCCACCATTATTGCTGGATTCAGACTGTCTTGCGTTGATCTCCAGCTCCTTGAGACTCAGTTCATGAGCCAACAATAGTTTCTTTTCAGCCAAAGCTCTTTCAGCTTCCACTTGTTTGGCTGCTCTTTCAGCTTCCGCTTGTTTGGCTGTTCTTTCAGCTTCAATTTGTTTGGCTGCTCTTTCAGCCTCAGCTTGTTTGGCTTCTCTCTCTGCCCTCCTCTCTTCCTGTTGAGCCTCAATTTTCAGTTTTGCCATTTGCAATTGGAACTCCCTTTCCTCTCTCCTTTCCTCTGCGGTCAGGCTTTGCATGGAGACACTGCTCCCTGGTCTGGAAGGGTGCACAATTGCCGTGGTAACACCATCCACAGATAGTGAAAATCCTTCTGAGGGGCCATTTTCTGGCTCCTCTTCCTCATCATCCTCTAAATGGGCTTCTGCCCAGGCCCTCAGCGCCACTTGAAAGTCCTCCTTTCTGGAGGCCCCTTGGGTGGGTACCCTTAATGCCCTGCAGAATCCTCTTAGTTGTTTGACCGTGTATGTATCCAACTGGACTAGGTCAAAGTCCCCTGTCTGAGACCCAGTCAGAGACATGTTGAGTGAGGATTTAGTTTTTGAAAATTGTCAGGAAAAAACGGATTTTCAAAAAGAGATAAAAACCAAGTTGACCTTCAACTGTGGGTAGGTAGTGAAATACTTAGCTACTGTATGTCACTGCACAAATACAAGTCCTATCCTCACCGCTGATCACCAATGTTAGAAATGGGGTTTTTGGTTGGCAGTCAGGTTACCCCCTGTCCAAGCAAAAGCCCTCACTCTAGTCAGGGTAAGTCACACACAATCCAAGATTATCCTGTGCCCACCCTCTGGTAGCTTGGCACGAGCAGTCAGGCTTAACTTAGAAGGCAATGTGTAAAGTATTTGTGCAATAAATCATACAATACCACCATATAGCACCACAAAAATACACCACACAGTGTTTAGAAAAATATAGAATATTTATCCGGATAATTGTAGGTCAAAAAGAATAAAGTTGCAATGGAAAATTGTAGAACTATCACAGAAAAGTGATATAAAGGGGGTCATTCTGACCCTGGCGGCCGGTGACCGCCAGGGTCACCGACCACGGGAGCACCGCCAACAGGCTGGCGGTGCTCCCGAGGGCATTCTGACCGTGGCGGTTCAGCCGCGGCCAGAAAGGGTAAACCGGCGGTCTCCCGCCGGTTTACCACTGCCCTTGTGAATCCTCCATGGCTGCGGAGCGCGCTCCGCAGCCATGGGGATTCTGACACCCCCTACCGCCATCCTGTTCCTGGCGGGTCTCCCGCCAGGAACAGGATGGCGGTAGGGGGTGCCGCAGGGCCCCCGTAAGAGGGCCCCGCAAAGTATTTCAGTGTCTGCTATGCAGACACTGAAATACGCGACGGGTGCAACTACACCCGTCGCACCCCTGCAACTATGCCGGCTCAATTCTGAGCCGGCGTCCTCGTTGCAGGGGCATTTCCACTGGGCCGGCGGGCGCTCTTTTGGAGAGCACCCGCCGGCCCAGAGGAAATGTCTGAATGGCCGCCGCGGTCTTTTGACCGCGGTGCGGTCATTCAGCGGCGGTACCTTGGCGGACGGCCTCCGCCGTCCGCCAAGGTCAAAATGACCCCCAAAGTGTCTAAGTCTTTAGAATATAAACAAAGTCTCTTTCAAGCACAAGTACCTGGTTGGGAGTGGAAAAATCTCCTCAGAGGGCCACAAGAGAAGAGGTGCGTGGAAAAAGGGTGTGTGCGTCGATTTCTCCTCAGCACACACGGACTTGCGTCGTTATTTTCCACGCGGCGAAGTCGGGCGTCGTGTTCCGACGCGTGGACAGTCTCTTTCTGTGGATCGCGGGGATTACCAGATGTCCCGGGTCTGTGCGTGGATTTTCCTGCTTGTTCTCCGGCTGCGCGTCGATCTGCGGGGCTGCGCGTAGAATTTACGATCTCACGGCAGGCGTTGCGTCGATTTCTCCTCTAGACTTCGATCTGCGGGGCTGCGCGTTGAAATTACGATCTCACGGCAGGCGTCGCGTCGATTTCTCCTCTAGAGGTCAGGCGGCGTTATCCTTGCGAGGCCGTGCGTCGGATCTTCGATCGTCCCAAGAGCGTCGCATCGATCAGCGTCAGTGTGTGCAGCGTTTTTCTCGCCGCGAAACAAGCTGTGCGTCGAAATTTTCGGCGCACGGAGCGTCCAAGTCAAAGAGAGAAGTCTTTTTGGTCCTGAGACTTCAGGGAACAGGAGGCAAGCTCTATCCAAGCCCTTGGAGAGCACTTTCACAGCCAGACAAGAGTTCAGCAAGGCAGCAGGGCAACAGCAAGGCAGCAGTCCTTTGTAGAAAGCAGACAGGTGAGTCCTTTGAGCAGCCAGGCAGTTCTTCTTGGCAGGATGTAGTTTCTGGTTCAGGTTTCTTCTCCAGCAAGTGTCTGATGAGGTAGGGCAGAGGCCCTGTTTTATACCCAAATGTGCCTTTGAAGTGGGGGAGACTTCAAAGAGTGGCTAAGAAGTGCACCAGGTCCCCTTTCAGTTCAATCCTGTCTGCCAGGGTCCCAGTAGGGGGTGTGGCAGTCCTTTGTGTGAGAGCAGGCCCTCCACCCTCCCAGCCCAGGAAGACCCATTCAAAATGCAGATGTATGCAAGTGAGGCTGAGTACCCTGTGTTTGGGGTGTGTCTGAGTGAATGCACAAGGAGCTGTCAACCAAGCCCAGCCAGACGTGGATTGTAAGGCACAGAAGGATTTAAGTGCAAAGAAATGCTCACTTTCTAAAAGTGGCATTTCTAGAATAGTAATATTAAATCCGACTTCACCAGTCAGTAGAACTTTGTATTACCATTCTGGCCATACTAAATATGACCTTCCTGCTCCTTTCAGATCAGCAGCTGCCACTTCAACAGTGTATGAGGGCAGCCCCAATGTTAGCCTATGAAGGGAGCAGGCCTCACAGTAGTGTGTAAACGAATTTAGGAGTTTTACACTACCAGGACATATAACTAGACAGGTACATGTCCTGCCTTTTACCTACACAGCACCCTGCTCTAGGGGTTACCTAGGGCACACATTAAGGGTGACTTATATGTAGAAAAAGGGGAGTTCTAGGCTTGGCAAGTACTTTTAAATGCCAAGTCGAGGTGGCAGTGAAACTGCACACACAGGCCTTGCAATGGCAGGCCTGAGACAAGGGAAAGGGGCTACTTAAGTGGGTGGCACAACCAGTGCTGCAGGCCCACTAGTAGCATTTAATTTACCAGCCCTATGCACATAAAGTGCACCTTACTAGGGGCTTATAAGTAAATTAATAGTCCAATCAGGTATGATTCAAGGTTACCATGTTTTAAGGGAGAGAGCATATGCACTTTAGCACTGGTTAGCAGTGGTAAAGTGCGCAGAGTCTATAAACCAGCAGAAACAGTGTCCAAAAAGTGGAGGGAGGCAGGCAAAAAGTTAGGGGTGACTACCCTAAGGCTGTCAGGACTAACATATATATATAAACACACATGTATATTCACACATTCACAAAGCTACGCAAAAAACGGGACAGGCCAGATATAAAAGTGAGTAAAAAGACGTTAGTCCTTCTTTTATGTCTGACCTGTCCCGGTTTTTGCTCCTAAAAAGCTGGACACCCTACGCGGGTGAGAGGAAGATGTGCGTCGAAGGTGTCTCACTTCATTTAACCTGCCTGTCAGAGATTTAAATATGTGGTCAGAGTAAAAAATTGCTTTCACATCGCAGTTAAAAAAACATTTACATCACATCACATTCTAATAGAGTCTAATGAAGCCACTAAAATTTAAAGTTGAAAAGAAGGGGGTCTTAATATATAAAAGTTTAGAGAAATCGATTAGTCACAGTCATTTAACATCATAAGCTTAGGGTTTCTCGAAGAGGCCAAGGCTGTTCAGCATTGTAAGAGCCGCCTACAGTGTGAGTTGACGCCTTAAGGTGCCAGTCAATGCGTTCCTGAAATTGGGCTGTGACTAGTAGTGGAATTGGAAAAAACAAATCCGTAAACCCATAAATGGGGGAGCCAAAGTGTGAAGTGAAGAGTTACAGGGGATGAGTTTGAGAAGCAGAATCTACCAGTTACTTTATACATATTTGTCCTAAAAATATATGCTGGAAAGAAATTAGCAACCAAGACATGGTTTACAGCAAATAGTTTCTTAGTTACGCAATTGATCACAAGGAGGCTGCATTTTAAAACATTTCAACACCTGCTGGAGAGATTTGAGGGTACTATGGTAGTGGTTAACTGTTCTGGGAGAGTTCTGTGCTTTCTACAGTCACAGATTTGACTCATAAAGTAGCACAGAGGATTAATGTGCCTCCTGCAAAGCACATCGTGTAAGAATCAGATCACAGATTTATGTTTTATGTAGGTAGTTAAGTTGGCATTTCATTGGACACTGAGATAATTTTGTTACTTCCAGTTCATAAATTGCAATCCTTCTAGTACAGCAGAGTGATCTATTTACCGGCATCAAGGAGCTGCTTGAAATGGTAAGCCAGTTTAGATCTTTATGGTTTATTTCCTAATCTGTTGTTATCCTAAAATTGCAAGGAATGGTTCATTTAGGAAATATTAAAGATTTGTTTTTAGTATAGACAAACACTATCATGTTACAGTTTATATGCTGACTGTGTGTTTCTCCCAATCATTCACTCTTAACATAGAATGTCTACATGTATAAACAATATGTGCTTGCTACACCTTGTAACCCTTACTGTATTATGTAAAATTCCCTTACATTGATTTACACAGTTACATGATTTTTTGACTCTCTGTGTGATGTAAAGTGCCCTTACACTCAGCATTGGGATGAGCAGTGCTGTAAAAGATTTAATTTAAAAACAAATTATGTACCATTTAAATCATTATTTGTGTAAATACTCATACACTCAGAATAATCTTGCATTCTTACAGTGCATGCACATCTTTTACATGGGAACTGAGAAAAGTAAAAAAAAAACTCCACATCATAATTTCTCTAAAGTACTTGTGAAGTGATCAGCTGCGTGCCATTGTTTCCTTCAATTGCATTGGCATCTAGGTGTTAGCCTCCAGATGGCTACCAGCCAAGATCAAACGTGAACAAAAGAAGGGCTGAAGGCCCTTTAAGAAATACTTTTATTTAGGTCTGGCTGGAAGTGAAAACAAGAATTTCCCTTTGCTGCCTGCTGGTTGCTGCTCCTAATAGAATGGAGACTGTGCATTTTCAGCTGAATTGGGTCCCTGTGTTGGAAAATGACACCAGGACATATTCACCAAGTTTTCCTGTCAGCTGGATTTAAGTTCCGGCGAAGAAATGACTGCAGGGATTAGGATCTGTTGAAATCCACAAGCTTTCCAGCTCTGACTGTAACATGTACTATATAGCCCATCTCCCTAAATTTCCCTATTGTAGGTCAATCTTTTCAATCAATGAAATATGGATTGATCTTAAAGCACCTTTCAGGTGTTGCTTTGGTTTCACGTCAAATTTGACATTTACTCCAGATTGTTTACATGGTGCCCAATGATCAGGGCACATCAACAAGTCTGGAAATGTGTTGTCACATTTGGTCAGCACCAAATGCAGACCTGAAAAGGAAGCAGAAAGGAGAGACCTTAACAAGCCAGCTGAAGCAGGGATGAGAGTAGAGTAGACATTGTCCAATGACCAGAGGTAGGCAAGCCAGAGAATTTGAGGGAAGAGTGAAGCCAGAGCCAAACAGGGGGCCTGATGTGTCTCTAAGAGCCACAGCAAAAGTTGAGCCAGCAAATCATTGTCACATTTTGACAGGCATGGATAATATGGAGGTCGAACTGTAGGGGTGCATGGGTGGAGGAACAGTGGAATGACCTATTGGAGGATATGGACATCTGTGCCAGGCAGGTGGCCCTTTTGAGCTGGTAGAGCAGGCAATCACCGTCAGTTACATGTCATACTACTGAATAGGCAATAGCCCTACTTACTTTTCACTTCAGTCTGTCAAAGTCTCAGCTTTCTTCCATAGCCTGCCTTTCCTCATCTTGCTTTTTCTCTCCTTTACTATTTCTCACTACTCCCCATTCCAAATTTCCTCTCCATTCTCACTCATATATCCCTCTCACGCCATGCCTTTTCTGTTGTTTTAGTCTGCTATGGAATATCTTTCTTTTTGGTACACCTAATATCTTTCCTCTTATCCTCTGGATCCTGTTCTGTCCATTACTAACTGTCTCTCTAGTCAGGTCAATGTTATTTTACTCATTACAATTTAAATGTATCTATTTCCTGTTTTATTAATTTAAATCATTACATGTAAACAACCATGCAGTATAGTTTCACAATACTGTAATACAGTAACAGGCGATTATAGTTACAAACTTATATGAAGATATAAAATGCGATCAATAACGTTTCTAAGAAGGGCTCAATGTCTTATGAGCAAAGTTCATTTAAAATTATTAATATAAAATAAAAGATAAACACCTGGCCATTTAGTTGTTGCCAGTTTTGTGCTGCAGACCTAGCATCCGAGGTAAAGGGATGAAGAATAAAGTACAAAGTGCTTTATGAGACATGTGTGATTGCCGGGCATCAAGCTTGCTTTCACTTAGTATCCCAGATTTGATTATTGAAGGGATCTTGTTCCCTCATCAGGACTGGCTAGTTAGCCCTTATGCAGTTTTGGGTCTTATGGTGCTTAGCTAATGGAGGCATCAGGGTATTGGTCTAGACTGACTTAACGTCCCAGCCCAACTGGGTGAAACACACAAGGGTGGTGCAGAAAGACAGAAGATACCAGGCAGTCATTCTTGTGGGGCACAAGTTTGCAGGGGAAAGGGGCGCTTTTCATGTGGCCCTTGCAGTGGTCAGTGGGGGCTGACTATGAGAAAGAAGGTGAGCCTGGGATAAAGAAGGTTAGCCTGCAGCGGGTTTCAACACAGCCAGTGGCACCCCGTAGGTGCTTTGAGGAGAGCAGTACACATGGAATCTGTGAATTTCCCCAGTCTGGCGAGGGTCTTTGGCGTGTCCCCAAAAAGGCACAAATCTGTGGCCTCTCTGCAGCGTCTAATGCCTGTGGCCCAGAAGAAGGGAAGCAACAGTTGGTGACGATCATCTGCAAATTTAGGGCAGCAACAGAGCAGATAGAGCCAAGATTCCCTGCAATAACTACATAGTCCGCTACTTGATGCCTCAGCCCGCCATGCCTATGCAGGGTTAAAGTCCAAGATTGACAAGGCGTTGAGCCTCATGTAAAAGATTTTCCTACGTACCTGTGCCAAGACAGTGTCTTGAAAGTAGGGCTGGACCTTCCCCAGGGTGTAGGAAGCGTCCAATGACTCAGTGCTAGAGATGGCCGATGCCTTTCTATGTTGCGCTCAATGAGATTTGCATGACCTGCCTATTCACAGCTTTTTTCCAGTCTGAGTATGCTATTTATTGGGTATACAGGTTGGCTGCCACAATGTTAACACAAAAGATTTCCTTTGTTAGCAGGGTTTGCCATGGGGTGCCCTCCCCTTCAAAGGATGACTTGAGATGAAATTTGAGGTAGTGCTCTGGAGCATGTGGGACCCTAATGTAGTACTTTATGAGATCCCCCTGGCACACTAGGTCTGGGCTCCCGAGACCCAGCTCCAATCTCTGCCTTGTTCTTCTGGCCTGCCGGGGAGGAACCAAGATTTCTTATATGCCCTGATCTGAGAGTTTTTAAGGCGTGTGTCAAAGGCACCGGAAAAGGCTAGGTGTCCTTAGTTAAGAGCTGGGATCAATTTGACTCTCAGAACATTCACATTAGGTCAGCAGTTGGACTTTGTAAGCAGTTGCTTAGATGTGTCAGTCTGTAGGTGACACTGGTAGACTTGTTTCTGAGGTGCATAAGGTGAGCTGCCAGTTTGGCCCCTCCGAAAACCAAATGCCTAAATAATAATAGGTTGGAGTTATTGTGATTTGTCAGTCCCCTAGCTGCCAGTAAATCTGTTTTTGTGTGGCTATTTGTCAAAGACAATGAATGACCCTGGTTTTTCTCTGATTCACCTGAAATATGTTCTCCTAGGTGTAGCGGTGGGGGACATTAAGGGCTCTCTGTAAGTCAGCTCTGGAGTGATCTATGATTGCAGTGTCATCTGCATCCTGCAAGATAGGAAGGCACACTCTGACCACTCTTGGTGTTATTAAACTGGCACCTTCCAGTGTGGTGGCCAGGTCAGCAGTGTAGAGATGAGAGGACTCCCACCCTGGTGGCATGACTACCCAGTCAATTAAAGCATTTCAAGGGGAGCTAGGCAACGGATATTCATTGGGAGCACATTTGTTTGCTCATGCGACTAGAGGAAGAAAAGACTTGCAGAGCAGCCAGCGTTGAGAATGTTTGTGTGTAGCAGCCTTTGAGGGTCAGGTATCAGTTGATTTGTTTTCCCTTTAGAACTGCACCACCTGCTTCAGCACAACCCGTAGGGCTTGATTCAGCTCTTTCCATACCCTTTTCAAGACCCACCTCTGTGCTGCATTGTGTGCCCAGTGCACGCTATAGTCGCCTGCACAGTGATGTCTGCTGCTGCATCTTACTCATTGGTTATGTACAGAACAGCAGCCCACAACCAGCCACAAATCTGGCCTACTACCTCAACAGCAAGCCACACGCTGACCTGTGAGGCTAGCCCATCTGGCATTACTAGATTGCTCTGTGGACCAGCCTACACTGGATAAATAGAAAGAAGAGGAACATCAAGAGTCCCGAACAAGGCAGGTGCAAGGAGAAGGTGCCAAAAGAAAAGAATTTCAATTTCGGAGAGATTAAGCTGAAGAGAATTAGAATACACCCAATCACTGGACTGTAAATATGAAATTTCAAATAGTGTTGTGAGGATGAGAATCAAAAGAAGATAGAGCTATGGCAACTGTCTTCATTGGCATGGCAGGATAGCAAAAAATAGAAGAAAGTTGTATAAAGCAGATAGAGTGTGAAGAACACAGCCCTAGAAGCACCTTGAAGAACAGGTAAAGAATCAAAAGACTGAGGGTGAAACTGAGCGGGTGCTGTGAAAGACATACGAGACTAGCCATAAAAGGCAAGATATAACACAGGTTGTATTGATCAACCTTGTTGGAAGCCGCACACAGATCCTGAAGAGCAAAACGAGAAGGTGGTTTAGACTGACAAGCAGTGGAAAGAAAGTGAATTACTGGAAGAAGAAAAGTTTTAGTAGAGTGAGCGGGAAAGAAAGTAGATTGAGTGGAGGAAGACGCTGTGAGTAAAAAATTGAAGGAAGCTGATTATCAACATGTGCCAAAATGGCGTGTCCACTACCCCGCCACTTCCCATACAGCTTTAAATAAGAGAGGTGACTGAGCATTAAAAGAGAACCAGGGGCACATATTTACATTTTTGTACGTAAAAAACACATGTATTAAATATTTACACATATAGCTCTACCTAACTGACAGCACGTACAGACAGGACGGGTGCTTAGTCCTTTCTTCCCATAGACCATCAACAAGAGATGGCAGATGTAGTTTGGCAGAGGCGAGTAGTGGGTCAGGGCCTGTGGGCACCCAACAACAAAGGGAGCTAGAGTAATTACCTGGCCCATTTTCAACCACCCTAAAGTTGGACCACCAACCAAGAGCAATTGTGTCTTGTATTTTGAAACTGGTATTGTTAAATGAGGCCTAGAGATAATATTTACAGTGACAGTCACAGGTACATTTTTAATATGAGTGCTGGTCCAGGAGTGGTGCAGGGCCAGGGCAGGTGCAGGACCAGCAGTCACAGAGGTCACAAGTGAGGAAAGAAAAGGTGCAGGACTATGGATAGTGCAAAACCAGGACTGGTGCAGTTCAAATACTGCTGCAAGAGCGTGGGCAGGCAACAGATATGTCTTACCTGCGTTGCCAAGTGACACTTAGGTTCTGCAAGCATACAGGCTGACCACCATCTGGAGCTACACTCTTTCAATGTAGATGGCAGAATAAAGGTTATTGTGACCCAGATGTGCAGTGCAAGATATTTTGATGTATGTAATAGTTGGTCATTTAAGTAATACAAAAACACAATACCAATATAGTTCAATGTCTGCCCACAGGCCTATCTTTTCAAGTGCGGAGTTCTCATCCACAGACCTGCCAACTTCACCAAAAACGTCACTGTGTGAGAAGAGGGCGGGCCTTGAAGGGGTATGGCCTCGGGCAGAGAAGCACCTAAGAGGCACATTTGCCCCCACCCGGGCCCCAAACTCCCTCCTCCAAAAAACAAACAAAAAAAGCTTGCTGAAGCTGCTGTCGATGTCCTCGAGTGTTTTCACACCCATTAATAGACATCAGCAGTTAAAAACCTCCAAAAACTAGCTGAAAAGCAAAATTTACAGTGGTTTTCAGCTCGTTTTTTCCTGCCACTGTGTGATATTGGCTCCTCACTGGGAGACCATTTGAGGAGAGACAATATCTTGTGTCACAGAGTGGCACCATGTGAGTTGGCAGGTCTTCAAGCATGATTATGCAGTTGTAAACCTACTATTAACTGTAGTTTGTGAATACCAAAAAAACTGAAACTTACACAAAAGTTTAAGTTTACCTTTGTGAATCAGGTGCTTAGCTAACAAAAACATGTGCCTAGAGCTAAATGACTATTTGGAGAAGTATTTTTTCTTCCCTCAATTCAAATTTATATGTATGTGAACTGATAAAATTGAGTTCTCAGAGATTAACCAAGTTCCAATGGGAAAGGTCTATTTAATATTAGGCTACTTAAATGGCATTGGGAGAACTATTAGTTGCTTTGTGCTCATCCATATTTTTTCCATAAATGTTCCATTGCTCAAGTCCATTTTCCATTGTTCAACACATAAATTACTTCGCATCTTAAAATGTATTGCAATGAAATCAGGTCTCTGTGAAAGCACATTAAATGTATTCATATTGATTTGAGATATTTCTGTTACCAAAACGGATTCCCTATATAGGTTTTGTGTATGATTACCATTTATATTTCTGTCTGCTTGTGATAAAAAGAAAAGAGTGATATATTGTATTGTATCCTTCAGATTTAAAATCCAAATTTTCTTTTGTTTCCAGTTCAGGCAATTGAAGAACCTAACTAAAGCACTACATGTTTAAACTTTGATCCCCAACTGTCAAGATTTGTACACCAATTGTCATTAAATTATTGAACGAATCTATAGTTGCCTTTAAAAACCATGTAATCTTTTCTGAAGGAGATGCAACATGGTGAAAATGATTACACTGTCCGATTTTTATATCTCTTTCTTGCTCTTTCCTTTTAGTGAAATAATTATTTGCTTATTGCTTGCAATGAGCTATACCTAACTCTTATTAGGGGTTTTAAAAACCCAGACGTGATCTCTTCAAATATGAAGGTTTGGTTGATAAGTATCAGGCATAAAAGTTTTTTTTTTTGGGTGAAGTGTCACAATGTATAACAACCTTTGGACAACAGTCTCAGCTCAATGTTAACCCGGTGCATAAAACATAGACTAGGGGGCGTGGCTTCGGGCGTCAAGATGGCGGTCGCACTCTGAGAGTGCTCTGGACCGCTCCGTCATCCGTCCATAGTTAACGCGGTCTGGCCGAGCGAAGGATGCCGTTCCGGCTCTCCCCGTGACCCTCGGACCCCTGGGGAGCCGGTTGAGGTGAGCGGCTGCGGAAGGCAGGTCCCGATCTCGCGCCGCGGCTTGACCGGCTTCTGAGAGAAAAGAAAACAAAATGGCGGCCGGGATTGAACTCCCGCGGCCGAGCCGACACCGATGCTGCAGCCCCTCCTGACGCGCCAGCGCCGGACTGAGGGTGCACCGAGAGCCCTGGAGGGCGCTGGGGCCGCGCTTCATGCACGGAGCCCTACGGACTAAGGAGGCTGCGCTGCCCCGGCCCAAGAGGAGGGCTCTGGACCGACAGGGCCGCCTCTGAGTGCCCACCTGGAGATGCCGGCGGAGAAGATCCGCGAAGCCCTGCTGCATTGGGGACAAAGTCCTGCTGGTCTGGAGCGGAGCGGCGTGGCGGCGGTAAGGAGGACGCCCGCCTGTGGCTCCCGCCTCCCCCTCTGGTGCCTCAACTGACTCGAGGTGAGGGCCGAGGACGTGTGGTGCGCCTGGGTTGCACGGAGGATCGGAAGGTGCCCCGCTGGAGGTGTAGAGGCAACTTGGGGGTGGGGGGCTGGAGAGGACGGGAGGAGGAGAGGCTTGGAGAAAGAAAGAGGCACTCTCCCTCCCCCCCCTTTTTTTTACCAACTTTTAAGCAACAATTGACAAGCGTGCCGATGGGCCGGGTTTGCCCCCCTCTGGGCCCCTGGCCTGAACAGGCCCACCGCGGACCACAACTACGACTGGGAACAGGCCGTGACTCAACCTAAGAGACTGCAACACAGTCTGCGGCCTAACCAAGGTGAGGCTGGACTTACCGTGGAGTTGCTGGATCCTAGGGATGTGGGAGGCTAGATCCTAGGCCGAAGTGCCTCTCTCCTTCTCTCCCCCCCCCTACGCAAAGGGTGTCACGGAGAGACTGTCGAGGGGAGACCAACGAGTTAGACCCCCCACACGGAGCCGGCGAAGGGGGCGTCCCCGTGGAGCTCACGGAAACACAGACGGAACTAGAAAGAGGCTTTGAGCTTGTCTTCCTGGCCTTCGTGCACGTAATACTGAGACCATCCGTATCTGCCTGCAGCGGCGGGTCCCCACCGGTGTGGGGCCCTCCATGGATCCGTGACCACAACAAGTGAGCAGAAGCCCAAGACTTGAACTAAAGCACTGCAAGAATTAACTTATCTGACTCCCGTTCCCTGTACCACGATGGGGAGAGACAAGGCGAACAAACAACCTCCACCCTCCCAGCAAAAGATCGACCAGTTCACGACTCCGACGGGCCAGCGAGGAAAGGGGGACACGGCTAGTGGAGGCCTGGCGCCGGGCGGAGTGAGTGTCATCCTTCAAGCCATCCAAGCATCGCAGTCTGCTGTAGAGACCAAAATCGTACGGGAAGATGTGGGCCTTATTAGGCAGGACCTCAGAAATGCAGTGAACAGGATCACCAATGTTGAAGCCAGAATCTCCCAGACTGAAAGCGACCTAACCGACCTTAAAACAAAGGTGGCTCAGCTGCAGACTTGAACCGGAGAGTTGCACAGCCGCACGGAGGACGAGGAAAACCAGTCAAGACGCAACAACCTGCGCTTCATCGGATTCCCGGAGGGCATAGAGGACGGCGGAGCCTTCGAGTTTCTGGAGAAATGGATCAGAACCTGGATGCCGGATCAGTCCCTTTCGCCCTGGTTCGTGGTTGAATGAGCCCACAGGGCTCTTGCCCCTCGCCCCCCCCGGGTGGCCCAAAACACCCGATGATCGCTCGCTTCCTTAACTTTAAAGACAGAGACAACATCCTTAAGGAGGCTAGACGACTGGAAGATCTTCAATGGGAAAACCATAAAATCCTAATTTTCCCGGACTACACCTGTGATGTCCAGACCCGCCGTAGCTCAAATGAGCACGTTAAACAAAAACTTAGAGCAATGCAGCTTTCATACATGCTCCTCTTCCCCGCACGACTCAAAGTCCTTATGCCCGGGAAAGCATATTTCTTTGAAACACCTGAAGAGGCATGGGACTGGCTAACGGAGGAGGGCGTCGGAGCCCGGAGGAGACCCCTGGGTCCTGCTGAGAAGACCCCCCGGGTGGGACCCCCCTCCTGTGGGAGCCCCGGAGAAGCCGGAGGCGCACCAGGTCCCAGAGAGGAGGCAAAAAGATACAGACACTCCTGCGGACAATGAGACAGCCCGAAACTTGGATTCACAGACAGAGAGAGGCGCAGACCCTCCCGAGCCTCAGGCCTCGGCCCAGGCGACAGATGACAACCGCTTGAGCCAGTCCCCAGCACTCGATTAATACAGCTAGTATGATATACTTGGCCCCTGCTGGAGGATCTCGGGGGGGCCCGAGTTGTTCGGCATATAGATGTGGGCCCCATGGGGGCCACCATTGGTCGCACTGTGCCCCTCTAATGCGCAGCGCATGAACTCGGCACACAACCACTAATTGCAATTGATCTGGTTAAATGGAGGGGTCCACCACTCCACCCCAATGACAGTCCTACTGGCTGTCTGGTTCTGGTTGGGTATTTGGGCGACAGATGCTTCCGGGGTGGGAGTATGGGGGGGCGGTGGTTGGGGGGGAGTTTGAAACAAGTTTAAAGTGTAAAGAGTGGCTTAACCTCGTTTGTTATTTTCATGTTTCACTGTTATGTTTGAAAGGGCCGTCCCTAGATCCACAGCCAGACACTCAGTCTTGTACAATACATATCCAACCCACACCTGGCATACATTGACTCAGGTCCTCTCCTGGAACGTAAATGGTCTGTTAGATAAGATCAAAAGGTCAGCAGTATTTAGCACTCTTCGCAGATATTCCCCCTCAGTGGTCTTCTTACAAGAAACTCACCTCCTCGGGACTAGATGCCCCATGCTTGTTTGAGGAGGGTACGACAGAATATACCACGCAGGCTTCTCTAGAGGCTCCAGGGGGGTGGCCATACTACTCCACCGCTCCCTACCTATGGTGATTACAGCCACGCAGTCCGATCCACAGGGCAGATTTGTAGTAGTCACGGGGATGCTCCATGGGTCACCGATAAACCTTGTATGTGCGTACGCCCCTCCGGCGGGACTGGATACCTTCCTACTCTCGCTCCGCCGAGTGACAGCGGGTCTTCCCCAGGGGGCCACCCTGCTGGGAGGAGACTTCAATGATGTTCTTGACCCCAACCTGGACGTGTCTGGCGGGGCCACCGCCAGTAGAT
Organism: Pleurodeles waltl; assembly: GCF_031143425.1. Taxonomy (NCBI): domain Eukaryota; kingdom Metazoa; phylum Chordata; class Amphibia; order Caudata; family Salamandridae; genus Pleurodeles; species Pleurodeles waltl. The sequence continues at coordinate 519,417,300 of NC_090448.1, forward strand.
ACAACAGGGCTTCGGCCCTCAATAGCTGGGCTGAGAGCCTAGGCCTATGTGAAGTATGGAGAACATGGCACCCCAGGGAACGGCAATACACACACACATCAGCTGCCCACCAAACGCAATCCAGAATAGATCTCATCTTCATGCCCGCCTTGGACCTCCCGAGCGTTACGGGGGCGGAGATACTCCCTCGGGGAGTCTCAGACCACGCTCCAGTACGTGTCCGACTGAGCGGAACAGATCCTTCCAGGCGCCCGATATGGCGCCTGAATGCCTGGTATTTGCAGGATAAAGACTACACCCACGAGGTCAGAAATCATCTCTTTCAATATTTTGATTTGAACATGGGATCAGTCCGATCTCCAGGAACACTATGGGCAGCCTGTAAAGCTACCCTTAGAGGGCAAGCTAAGTACCTTCTCCGTTCCCCCGAGCGAGACCGGAATTCTCAGGTCTCCGACCTGGAGGCTAAGGCCTTAAGACTGGAGTGCCAACAAGTGACTTTACCGTCTGCCTCTACCCTGAGGCAGCTGGCTATGGTCAGAGACGAAATCAAACATAATGCTAGAATCGGCAAAACATATCTGGAGAGCCTCAGTGGCCCGAATATATGACTGGGGGACAAAAATGGGAAGTTTCTGCACTTGCCGGCTACCCGTCCTCTGGCCAACAGAGTTATTCCTGAGATTTTAGAGGCCTTGGGCTCCCTCTCCAAAACACCTATTGAAATTGCGCAAAGTTTTGCCTCCTACTATGCCTGCTTATATGCAATGCACCCCCGCCCTGCCATCGAGAGAGAGACTCCCCTCCTAAATGATATTACCCTTCCCAGGGTCTCCTCGGAGACAAGAGACAGATTAGACGAAACCATTAGCCTCGAAGAAATCACCAATGCGATCTCCAACCTGGCATCGGGTAAGACCCCAGGCCCGACGGTTTCCCAGCAGAGTTATACAGTAAATGCAGTGATATTCTGGGTCCACATCTGCTTAACATGTGTGAGGAGGCTGAGAGATCAGGCCGCTTCCCCACTGAGATCGATCAAGCTACAATTGTAGTGATCCCTAAAACCCAACCCCCATCACGGCAGTGTCGGCGTACCGGCAAATTTCACTCTTAAACATTGAGATCAAAGTGCTTTCCTCGATCCTTGCCTCCAGATTAAAAGAGGTAATGCCCACTCTGGTACACCCTGACCGATGTGGCTTTATGCCCACTCGCAGTACCAGGCACTGCATTAGGCTGCTACACCTGGCCCTGGCACACCACAGGACTCTGTCACATACACCCTTGGCATTGCTCCTACTCGATTTTGAGAAAGCCTTTGACACGGTGGAGTGGTCTTACCTCGAGCAGGTTCTGCAAAGAAACGGACTCGGTCCCAAATTCCGAGGCCTGGTGAGACTCCTATACTCCAAGCCGATAGCCCGAGTCCAGGTGAACAGAGTGGTTTCTGACCCATTCCCCATTGGCCGTGGAACCCGGCAAGGATGCCCACTATCTCCCCTGCTCTTTGCGCTAATAATAGAAACCTTATCGATAATACTACGAGGAGACCCACTGATCAAGGGCTGGTCCTGGCCCACATGCTCAGAGGATCGTGTAGCATTGTACGCAGATGATGTCCTCCTATATATTTCCAACCAGGCCAAAAGCGGCCCCGCGTGCTAGAAATCCTAGGCCTCTTCGCGGAGGCCTCGGGATTGATTCTAAAACCCACCAAGTCCCTTTTGATCCCCCTGCATCGCTCCAGAGACAGTGTGGACTGGCAGCGAAACATCCCAGTACGAAGGAACAGTTTTAAATACTTGGGAATACATATCTCACTCCTCCCCGAGTTGGCATGGGAGCTTAATATTACACCGCTAACTAGAAGAATCAAGACTGATCTCCTACGCTGGAAGACCCTCCCCCTTAACCTGCTTGGCAGAATAGCGCTTTACAAGATTATGACCCTCCCTAGGCTCCTCTACCTATTGTAAAACTTCCCGTTTCCCATCCCCAAGAAATGGTTTAGGGAAATGGACTCACTGGTACGTCAATTTATATGGAGCGGAGCTCGCCCACGACTGGCGCTCAAAACTTGCCAGAGAGATGTATACGAGGGGGGTTTGGGCATGTCCAATATCCACTTCTACCACCTTGCGACGCACTTACTTGTGATTAATGACTGGGTGGGGGGTGGGTGGACAGACCCGGCATACCGGTTGGAACTTCAGACGATGGGCTACCCTCGGATCTTTGACACCCTCTACGGCGGTCCGATTTCCCGGGATGTCCCGGATGTAACTAAGGTGTGTTTACAGGGATGGCAGACTCCTAAAAGGTCGACGGGGTGGCGGGGGCGTCTCACCCAGCAGACTCCGCTATGGCATGGGAGGCACTTGGCGCAGGTGGCGGGCCTGGAGGGTTTTCAGAACTGGGATAACATAGGTATTTCCACTCTGGGTGACGTCTGGAGAGGGTCGCACATGCGGTCCTTTGAGAATCTCCCAATTTTTTTTTCATTGAATAAGACACAGTTCCACAGGTATCTCCAGCTCCGCCACGCCCCACTACTAGTACACGTCCGGGTGGGATAAGCCATACCCGATTATAGTCCTATGGAGGCCAAGGTGCTGATGGGGGGTCTGGGTAAGGGAGGTGTTTCTCAGATATACCGCACCCTGATCACTGGCACCACATGTTCTCTGGAGGGGCTCCGCCGGAGATGGGAGGGATGGACGGGCCTCATGGAGGAGATGGATTGGGACGAAGCACTGATGGCCCCGCGCACCTTAGCGATGGCTACACGCTTTCGATTGATGCAAACATATTATCTTCACACAGCTTATTTTACACCCGTCAAACTACACAGAGCGGGCCTACGCCCCACAGTGGAATGCCCTCGCTGCAGAAGCCCTACAGCCGACTTCTTCCACATGGTGTGGACCTGCCCAGCCATGGTGACCTATTGGGAGGCTGCCTTGCAGGAAGTCTCTGGGGTCCTGCAGGAAGATATAGAGAGGAAACCTCTGCCTCTCCTTCTGGGGATCATGGGCGACACTGGGCTGAGGAGACCAGATCGAGCTTTCCTTGGGGTAGCGTGCTTAGTGGCCAAGAGGGATATAGTGGCGGACTGGAAGGCTAAAAGTGCCCCAACACTGACTAAATGGAGAAGAGGGGTGGACTGGTGTGCGCAGAGTGAAAAACTTGTATATGAGGCTAGAGGATGTCCAAATAAATATAATAAGATATGGGGGAAGTGGGAGGCCGCAGCAGGTTCCTAAACTAAACAAAGTATAACCTCCAATTATATTTTACTGCCTGGGATTATGGGTTCGACCGTTGTTAGATGCCCGTTGGCATCCTGTTAAATGTATGTATTATTGTATTCACTTTCTTGCAAAACAATAAAAAAGTCTTTATAAAAAAAAAACATAGACTAAGGTTCCTGGTAAAAGTCTGAAAGTAGTAATTCTTTAAATGCATTAAAATGAAGGCACCCTTGAGTATAATGCATGATTGTCTGTAAATCACTAAATGATTTCCAAATAATTCTATTATGAGCTATACACCATCACGACTAAACAAACTACTTCCCACCTAATGCCTCCAGTGCTTAATTTGTAAATAAAAACGTGTAGGTGCCCAAGGTCCTCCTCTGAAATCACGGCAGCTGTAATTAAATGTGGGAACACGAATACTAAGGCGGTGTAATCCTGAAGCCATCTCGGACATCTTCAATCCATATAATGCCACTAGCTACCCCTTCAGCTCACTCTTGTAGTTTACGACTTTCTTCCTTTGTGAAGCTTTTTCATTTTTCTCTTCCTCTGTCTTTCCCATTTGGGTCTTTTGCTTGCAGCAAATGCTTTAGCCAGAAGATTAAGCCCCGGCCCTCACAAATAAGTGCCGGTGCTCAGCACCGGAAACAACAAGCACAAATTAAGCACTGAATGCCTCCCACCATTTAACCACAAGCTTATATGCTCTGCATGCCTTTTCATATTACATTTTTTTGCTGTACTGAAACATGGCTGTTTCCGTCTAAAACAGCTGTGTCCGCTGCTCTAATAGTAAACTCTCCCGTTGTCCCACCGATGCTGGGATTGGGTGGGGGTTCTTTTCATTCTTACTCGATTGTGTCTGCTGTAATCATTACCTCTTATCACCACATTTGAGAGTTAGTTTGTCTCTTTTCACAAAACACCTACACTTTCCTTCTTAATTGAAGTTAATCCTCTAGTCCACTCGAAAATAATTTATCAGAAACCTGGCTTGCCTTCTGTCTTGCCTACCTAATTTCAGTTTACCGCTCTTGAATGTGTCTTCTGTCCTCCCTTTGTATATCCTCTGTGGAATTTGGACTCTTTCTTTAGTTGTTTCTTTACCCAGCCATATGCACGTAGAGACCCTTGATATGATCTTTTTAGTCCACATATCTTACCTCTGTCTCTCCCTGAGTCACACATTATCTGCTCTCTGCTCATTTGAATATTTGCTCATCATTTTTGTTCCCTGTAATGCCCATGTCTTGTCCTTCTTCCCCACTGAATTTAATTGCAGTAAAGTATGGAAGGCAGCAGTGGCATAATCTATTTTGATATGCTATTTCTATAGATCAATTTGCTTTTCATACTTTAGAGCAATCTCTTTGACTTCTCACTGATGCGCTTTCTTCTTACCATGACTTAATTGCTGCTTTGAAAAATTAAAATTTGCACAGAAATTCTCTCAGCCCTGGCTGATGCTGAAACTGTCCTGCCTATGCTCTGTGCACCATTTTGAGCTCTTCTGTTCTAAATACAGAGGACTTGCAATCTTCTGTCATGATTCTTGTAATTTCACAGCATGTAGGCCTCTACATTTAAATGAGAAAAAGAATCCTTCCAGTTTAGTCGGGATCAAGTTTTCCATTCAAGGCAACTGTTTGCACTCTCAATCATCTGCTTTCTCTGCCTTCTCGAGATCATTCGCAATGCTCCTCTCACTCCACAGGCGATTCTGTGCTTCATTTACTTCAGAGATTTCAGGTAGCTGTGCTTCTCTCTCAACCTCCCTGCCTGCGTGTTCCAATTACCCTGTATCCTCTGTTCCAACTTCTATGACTTCTACTTACTCATCCACTCGATGTTTGATGCTCCTGTTATTGTAAACAGTTCCTGAGGCTGGGATTCTAGTAATAATTCAGAGGGTTAAACCTGTGATCTCACCACTGACCTGCTCCCATAGCTCTTGTGAAATCAGTCTGTCCCCTAGATCCATTCCTTCTCAAAGTTTTCAAAGGTTATTCCTTTATTACAAAAGTCATTCCTGAGTCCTTATAATCATCCCATTTTCATCCTCTCTCCCTTCTCAAGTCTTAAAAAATTCTTGAATGTATTTGCGCAAGCTTGGACTTTTCACGACATGCACAACATTGTACTCTTGTTACGTGAAAATCCCGAAATTATGCCATTATGCCACTTTGCTTAATTATGCACAATTCTTATTAAAAATACACCACAAATGAGCCCTTTGAGGTAAAAATGTACTGCAAACTCAGGGGAACACGAGCAGCTGCTGGCACTATTTTTTAGTGCAAATTCATCCTTTCTTCAGAAATTTCATGCAAATACGTGAATGCAAATTACGTAGATTTTGCACACCCCTAGTTATTGTGGGAGATACGTGGCTCACATTCTGCTCCTCCCACCTGACCTGGTAAGTTGATCCAAAACTGTGCTTGCCTGAGCGTCAAGTATAATAGATTGGTCTGAATTTACAAGTGACCTGTAAAAACATATTAGGTTTCTGTTCACCATATCTTACTAGATGCTTGTTGGCTGTCTCATGGCAGGGCACCCTCTATGCTTGTATTCCTGTTTAATACTAAAATATGTATTTTTAAATTGTCCCAAAACTCCACATGTCCATCTGCTCCCAAAAGGAATCTACACTTCAATCATATTTAAAGGTAGCCCTCGTGTTAACCTATGAGAGAGATAGGCCTTGCAACAGTGAAAAAACAAATTTGGCAGTATTTCACTGAAACTGAAACAGGGCTGTCTCAAAGACCCACCTCGGGGACCTTCTCTTCACAGCCAGCCCCCTTTTCTTGGAGAAAACCTTTAGCTCCTTCAACGTGTAGTACTCCAGGTGCCAAAAGTTGCATTCCATTCTGCAAAGGCCTCACAACCAAAAAACAGAGTCCAAAAATATCAACAATATATCCAGGGGGATACTAGACAGCATAAAGAAAAAACTGTATGTGGTCACGTAATGGTCTGCACTGAAAACAGTAGTGTGCACTTAATCTGTGTATGCCAAGTACAAATGCAAGTCCAATCCCAACCGCTGATCACCAATGTTAGAAATGGGGTCTATGGTTGGCAGTCAGGTTACCCCCTGTTCAAGCAAGGACCCTCACTCTAGTCAGGGTAAAGGAGAATCACCCTCAATAAACCCCGCTCACCCTCTTGGTAGCTTGGAACAAGCAGGCAGGCTTAACTTCAGAGTCTAGGCGTAAAGTATTTGTACCAACACACACAGTAACTCAGTGAAAACACTCTGAAAAGAAACTACACAGGTTTAGAAAAATAGGTAATATTAATCTAAACAAAACAAGACCAAAACGACAAAAATTTACCAAACACAAGTCAAGTTATGAATTAAAAAGCAAAAAGAGTCTTAAATCCTTAGAAAACAGTGCTAACACTGTTAGCATGAAAAAGTACCCGGGTTGCATCAAAATAACACCGCACGGGTGAGTGTGCATCGGAAAAGGGCAGCGATGCGTCGATTTCTCACTCGTAAGTGAGATTGTGTGTCGTTCCTCCTCCGGTCGGGTGGCGTGCGTCGTTTTTTCTCTCCGCAGGAGAGCGATGCGTCGATCCGGACAAGCACCCTGGGTCCGGGCAGGCTTTGTGTTGTTTTTCAGCACCCAGTGAGATTTGCGTAAAAAATACAGTCGCACGGTATGAGAAAACCACGCTATGTGGGGTTGCGACCTTAACAGCCTCCGTCAGTGGGTGTTGCGCATCGTTTCTCCAGCCGTGTGCGTCGATTTTTCAGGCGCGATGCAGGTGGAGTGTAGATTTCAGCCGCTAAGCCTGCGGCACGTTGTTTCTCAACTACATCTCGGAAGCTGCGTCGAAAATTTCCCCGCACAGCGGTCTGTGTGTGGATTTTCAGTCTTGCTCTGCCAGCTTCACCTTTCAAGGCCCCAGGAATTGGATAGGACATCACTTGGCAGGGCAGGAGTCTCAGCAGAGAGTCCAGGTGCTGGCAGGGGAAGTATTTGATGGCCCTGAGACTTTAACAGGAGACAAGCTCAGGACAAACCCTTGGAGATTTCTTCACAAGCATGAATGCACAACAAAGTCTAGTCTTTGTCCCCTTGCACAGGCAGAAGCAGCAACTGCAGGATAGCTCCACAAAGCACAGTCAGAGCCAGGGCAGCACTCCTCCTCAGATCTTCAGCTCTTCTCCAGGCAGAGGTTCCTCTTGATTTCCAGACGTGATGTAACTTTTCAGGGGTTTGGGTGCTCTTCTCATACCCATTTTGGCCTTTGAAGTAGGCCTACATCAAAGGAAAGTCTCTCTTGTTTGTGAGATTCTGCCTTGCCCAGGCCAGGCCCCAGACACACACCAGGGGGTTGGAGACTGCATTGAGTGAGGGCAGGCACAGCCCTTTCAGGTATAAATGACCACTCCTCCTCTACCTCCTAGCGCAGATGGCTCATCAGGATATGCAGACTACACCCCAGCTCCCTTTGTGTCACTGTCAAGAGAGAGGTGCAAACAGCCCAACAGTCAAACTAACCCAGACAGGGAATCCAAAAACAGGCAAAGTCACAGAATGGTTTAAGCAAGAAAATGCCTACTTTCTAAAAGTGGCATTTTCAAACACACAATCTCAAAACCATCTTTACTAAAAGATGTATTTTTTAATTGTGAGTTCAGAGACTCCAAACTCCACATGTCTATCTGCTCCCAAAGGGAATCTACACTTTAATCATATTTAAAGGTAGCCCCCATGTTAACCTATGAGAGAGATAGGCCTTGCAACAGTGAAAAACGAATTTAGCAGTATTTCACTGCCAGGACACATACATTAGTATATGTCCTATCTTAAACATACACTGCACCCTGCCCAGGGGGCTACCTAGGGCCTAGCTTAGGGGTGTCTTACATGTAAGAAAAGGGAAAGTTTAAGCCTGGCAAGTGGGTACCCTTGCCAAGTCGAATTGGCAGTTTAAAATTGCACACACAGACACTGCAGTGGCAGGTCTGAGCCATGTTTTACAGAGCTACTAATGTGGGTAGCACAACCGGTGCTGCAGGCCCACTAGTAGCATTTGATTTACAGGCCCTGGGCACCACTAGGGCACTTTACTAGGGACTTATTAGTAAATCAAATATGCCAATCATGGATAAACCAATCAACAATACAATTTACACAGAGAGCATATGCACTTTAGCACTGGTTAGCAGTGGTAAAGTGCCCAGAGACCTAAAGCCAATAACAACAGGTCAGGGAAAAATAGGAGGCAGGAGGCAAAAAGATTGGAGATGACTCTGCAAAGGAAAAAAGACCAACACACACCCATCAAAATTAACACCAGCCATCCACCAAACGTTTGGTACCTTCAGAAGAACCACCTTGGCTGCAGTATAGTGACCACCTCTGGGCTGGTAGTGATTTCTAAATATGACACTCCTTTGTTTGTCAGGGTGGTGAATGAAATGCCCTCCACCACCCTGACAGTCAAAGGTAAAACTGCCAAACTCTGCATCAGAACCTATGTCTCCCTAAGCAAAAGATCAGGATTTGTCACTTGATGAAAAGTTGACTCCCCAAAAAATATCTAACCCATGAGATTGGCAAAAAAGCTGTGCATTTTAATTTCGACAAAGCCATTTTTTCCGATTTTTCTCCATAGAAGAACTCTAGTAAAAAACAGTTGACAGTAAAACAATATTTCGGAATTCTTGTCCTTGGAGATATCAATGGAGGGAGCAACAAGGTTGGCAAAATTACTATTTTTTACGTGTGTCAGAACCTATTTTCAATACCACAGCAGTAAATCAGTCTAATGCCAGTTGCCATGTGACTCTCTTCTTTCTTCAAGTGTGCTCAGGCCCAGTGGTAGGGTATGATGGCTTATCCCCACCACCCCTCGTTTTAGGCAATGGTATCATTTCGAATTTCCTGTTTCTATGAACCTCGTACCCGCAATGAATATCTGAAGTCCCTCAATGCTTGGGCAGAGGAACTAGGCATCCAAACGAGAGAGCAACAAGGCAGAATATTCTTTGATAAAGCATGTTTTTATTTTAGCTCATTTTCTCAGGTTGGTTTAAAAGAAGTTGATCTTTTAGATATATTGTAGGCCAGTAGAGTGGCCACTCAGTTCAGATGGGACCAGCCTCCGGAGTTACAATGGCACCAGGTATCAGTAAATGTAAGAGAGGCCAAAGTTACTGAGACGATTACTGGGCCATTCATGATTAGGACATGTGTCCAGAGGTGTAACATTAGCCTAAACAGCCCACGTGGTGCGGGTGTGGTCCCTCGAGTTCCAGGGGGCCCTGTCAGCATAGTACCCAGGCCTGAGAGGTCCTGAATGAGTCCGGGGTGGGCCCCCTCCATGTACTTGGCAGGGGGGGGCCATCAAACTACCTTGCCACTGCCTGTGTCGGTAAGAGCCGAGGTCATGAAACAAATGCTGGGGCAGTAGCAGTAACAAAGGGTCACCAATTGATATGTTCTGCTATTGTGAACAAGTGCCTTTGTTCGGGAGAGTTTTTAAGGCTACACATGATCACCTGCTCACAGATTCAAGTATTTGTTCAACTAAAATTGTTTCACTAGGATGAATTCGTTCTCTCAGTGCTCCTGGGTTTGGTCTATTCTTAAGAGAATTTAATCTATCCCTGAAATTAGTGATAAGGCTGAAAATCTACCTTCACCAATAATGTTGAACTAGTTTAGAGAATGTGAGTGTACAGACATAAATGCATACGTTTCAATACGCAATAATCACACCTCGGCTGCTACAGTCCCCAATTTGGTCGTGTATTAGGTCTTTTATGTATAAATGGTCGAATCCACCATATCCACTCCTCATTCAGTTTATGTTTTGGTCTGCTTCTTGTGTTTTTTATGCAGGGTTGTTTTTTTGCATTGTTTTTTTATGGATCTGGTGTGTAGGAGTTGGGAGTGTTGTGTGAAAGTGTGCGTTTTGTGGGAGGTGGGCTGTGTGATGGGTCTAGGAGTAAAAAAAAGGAAGTGAATGGCCAAGTATAACTGGCCTATTGATTGTCCTTTGTATGGTCTCGTGATTTTACTGGAGGGACATTTATTTTATTTGCCTCAGAATGTATTTCAGTTATAATGAAAAAGCTGTGTTTGCACATCCCAGCCTCAGATGTACCTGTGTACCCTGCGCTTGCTTTTAAATAGAATATTTTTCAAAAGACAATCACTTTTTGGATAGCCAAAACGTTGCAAAAGAGTTAGGTAGTCATTAAACTGGATTTTACAAGATAAAGATTGGAGCAGTATTTCATACAGAGAATGAGGATGACCTGAAAAGTAAAGCTCCATTAAGGTTGGAGGTAGATTCACTCAGAGGTGACCGCATGGTGTCCAAATGCCTTGGGATTCATTTGCTCCCCTGATTTAAGAGTTCATAAAGGCCTGTGCACGTGGATGCAGTTGCCTGGGTGGAGCACAAGTTGCATTATCAGGCCTCTAAAGCCGGACCAGGCTGTTGGATTCAACTGTGGCTGCCTGGGAATTTATGTAAATCCAGGGATATACATATACATATAAGGAGCTGCAGAGTGTATATCCAAATATAAGGCAAATGTACTTGGTTTTGCATGCCCTTAAACACCTTTTTTGCATCCTGAATTAGGTATAATGCATTCTCTCTCCCTAGTTTCCTTGATACCTGCTGCTCAGACAGGGTGTGTGTGATATCATAGAAGGTTTGTGTATGCCTGGAGAAATTAGTTGGAGAGAGTGGGCCGAGCAGCAGGATGTTGCTCGTGGTGGGGAATTGATATAGCATTGATATATCATCTTTAACTTGTAACTAATACATTAGTCTTCAAGTAAACGTCATCATAAAAACTACGTCACCTGCCTACAGATGATCCATCTTTGATTGAAACAATGGCGACGATTGGAAACGAACCTAAGCGTGAAAGGAGATGAGAGAGAAATAAGGTCTACAAGAAACAAAAAGAAAAGAGATGAAGATAAAGTAAATACTGAAGAAACTAAGAGTTAAAGAAATTGAAGATTGAAGTGAAGAGAAAAGCCCTGGAAGCCCCACCAGTGTCTGTTACATTGGACAGCCTGCAGACAACAGGAGTCTTGGGTGTTTGACCTGCTTGATATATCGGTATATCCTGTATTACAGTGACTTTGGTGCCAACAAGGGTGAGGCTGGCATTTAATTGCTTTGGAAGTACATGCCAGTGAGTAGGGAACCAGTGGCAGGCGGGCATTGACCTGTGTAATTTTCAAGGGTATGCCGTTTTATTATGAAACTAGTAAAGATAATTTAGGCGGTGAGTGTAGAAGGCTAGACACTTGAAGGGCTGTGGTAGTGTTTCATTACATGCCTGCCGGCACTGGAAGTAACTTTAAAAGCATGCTATAGGCCCCTTCCCACATTAGACTACTTGGGGGACGTGAGCATTCAGACATGTGAGACTGTGCTGCTGACAGGGGAATGTGAAGTAGTTTGCCAAGGCTGGCACATGTATGGTGTGTGCACTGGGAAAAGCATAGCCATTATCCTACCGAGCACTGCTGCCATGGCTTCTAATGATGGAATGCGGCATTTAGGGAGGCCGTGAGTGCCGGACTGACCAGTAGTGCCAGACCACATCACGGAAGAACTAGAATGTTATCCGCAGTCCTGCATTGATAAACTCCAGGAAGTGTTGTAGTATGCGGAAAAAAACTGAATGGTGTTACATTCTTAAGTATGGGCACAACTACAGGGAATTTAAAGTGGTGCATTGTGGGATATTACGCACTGACACGAGAAAAACTGTTGGCTCATTATAGCAGCCCAGTGATTTGGAATGCTGAAGCGTGCTGCTCAGGCTGTTGTGAGAGAGCATTAGTGGAAGGTTACCGAGCATGTGTACAGTTTGGATTTCGGTGCCATTCTGGGTTCTGTGAGCATTCAAGTAAGGTGTCTATTTTGACTTCACTGAAAGCAAGAGAGTTACTGAGTTTCAGGGATGAGTGTAATTTGAAATATACCTTTACTATGCCTATTTTGATGAAATATACCCATTATGTATGTTTTTTATTTTCTAGGGGGGAAATGTGTTACATCCTGATTTAGGTATAATGCATTCTTTCTCCCTAGTTTCTCTGATTCCTGCTGCTCAGCCATGGTGTGTGTGTGATGTCATAGAATATCTATGCATGCCTGGAGAAGTCAGTTGGAGAGAGTGGCCTGAGCAGCAGGATGCTGCTCCTGGTGGGGCATTCGTATAGCATTGATATATCATCCTTAACCTGTAACTAAGACCTTATTCTTCAAATAAGCTCCATCATAAAACCTGTTTTACCTGCCTACTGATGATCCACCTTTGATTGCAACGACCTTCTGTGTCAAACCACTTTCTCCCACCAACACAGCTGTTGGTGCAATATAGCTTGTTAGTACTTGCCAGGACTGATTGATTCAGGCCTTCAGCCTCTTTCTTTCTATGCCATCCAATGCATGAGTTCGTTCTGGGTACCAGGACTGGATGCATGTATGCACTGTTATCATGCTAATGGGCAGCGCAATTGTTGAGCAAAATTCTCTTTGAAGAGATTTGTTTTGTTCAAAAGTACCATTCGAGCAACTTACTTAGCGCAAAATCAGTTTTTAGGTCGCAGCCTACCAGACAGCGCTGCTGTCTGTTTGCTAAAGACATTGTGGGGACATTCAGAAAGTTGATCTTGGAATGCGTTCAGACTGGTGCTTGCCATTGGCTTTGTGGTTTATAACTCACATTTTCTTGCTTTCCATTTGGTGGCTTTATTTGTTTTAGGCTGTCCAGCTTGAGTTCGGTCCTTCTCTTGCAAAAACCTTAATTACAGTATTCAACTGACTGCTCTCTTTTTATAAACAGGCCAGTTAATCTTGTTCTTATCTTGGCACATTTGCTGTTCATTCAAAGACCGAGGTCAAATGTCAATTGCTGTCTTCCGAGAATGGTTGTTTACTTTTTCTTTCTCTTACTTCAAAGTGAGAGGGTCTATGTGACAATATTGCTGGACACTGGGTGTAGGAAAGAGTTTTTTCCTAGCACGCAACAACATTTAAATGAACTGTAGGAGTATTTCAGAATATATCAGAATTAGGAACACTATGAAGCAGATTGTTTGCCATTTCTGAGTGTGTGTTGGAAGCAAATACATTAATATGATCAAACCAAATCATTACCCTAGGTGATGCAACACACACTTTTTCGAACCTTCACTATTTAGATTTATTAGTAAAACTGTATGTCTGTACAATTGTAATGGTTATTTCAATTGAAAATGTGTTGTCTGTGATGGCAGTGTGCTACCACACCATAAATACTTCACTCTACTCTGCCCAACTCCACAGCACTGCACCCTACTCTGCATCACTCTACTTTCCACCACTCCATACCACTGCACTCTGCCCAACTCCACTCTAGGATACCTCACTCTACACCAACTCACGCTACACCTCTCTACTCTACATTGTACCACTCTCTTCTATGCCAATTCCCTCTTTGTCACTGTTCTCTACACCATTGCACTTTTCTCCACTGCACTCTACACCACTCAAGTCTAGGCCACACTAATCTTCTCACTACGCCACTGTGCTGTATGACACTCTGCAACACTGTACTACATGCCACTGCACTCTATGTCAATAGACTCCATGCCAATGCACTTTTCTCTGTTACACTCAACTCTATACTCCTGCACTCTGCCAATCCATTGTACGGCACTCTAATCTGCTTTGCACCACTGCACTCTAAACCTCTCTACTCAACGCCATTGCACTCTATGCCACTCTACACAACTGCACTCTACCCTACACCACTCACCTCCACACCATTTTACTCTACTCTGTAACAATCTACTCTGTGCCACTCCACTCCACTCTACTCCACTCTGCAACATTCCACTCTATGCCGCTGCAGTCTATGCCACTCTACTCTTAACCACTGCACTATACGCCAATATACTCTCCAAAACTTCACTCTGTCACTGTACCTTACTCCACTGCACTCTACTCTGCATCACTGTACTGTTTGTCACTTTTCCCGATGACACTCTACTCCACTCTACTCTATTTCACTCTAACACTCTAATCTGCAACATTGCACTCTCTGCCACTGAACTCTATGCTGCTCTACTATGCACTACTCCACTCACCACTATTCCAGTGTATGCTACTGCTCTCTATGCTACTGCACTGTATGGCACTATACTCTACTCTGCACCCTATGACACTGCACTCTATGCCACTCTACTCTATTCTGTGCCACTGCCCTCTGCATCACTCAATTGTACACCACTCCGCTCTGCACTATTCTACGGCACTCTTTTTTACGCCACTGCACACTACGCCACTCTACTTTATGCCACTCTACTCTAATCTGCGACCCTATACTCTGAGCTACTCTACTCTGAGCCACTCTACTCTGCGCCACTCACTCTACTATGCACCACTCTAATCTACAACACTGCATTGTATGTCGCTGCATTGTATATTGTTTAAATCAACGCCCGCCACTGCACTCTACACCACTATACACTGCAACACTCTATGCCAATTGTAATTTTAATTGTATCTATTTAGCTCTTACTACCCCTCTCAAGACATCAAAGCACAAAGAGAGAGTAGCCAAATGCTCCGAAACCCAAAATGATTAGTGGAGGATTAGTAGAGGGAAATATGAGTGCAGTATTAGTATTAGTATAGGGAGGTATGAGTTAATTTGAGCAGAGGACATGTGAGTCTGTTAGTTGGATTGAATAGAATAATGGAGGGATAGAGGAGGACAGAATCCAGAAGTATTAATTGGGAAGGATGAAAGAGTCTGTAGAAAGGGATTAGGGAGATCATAGTAGTAAAATGGGGGTTGGAGTGATCCAGGAGGGCTAAAGGAGGGAGAAGTCTAGGGTTATTTTGGAGAATATAGTATTAGAATGGGTTTGTGATGAGTCAGAGGTTAGAGATAGAGGGTAGATTGATAGAGGTATAGGGTGATGGTGAGACAGAGTAAAGCTTTCAAGAAAGTAAATTTTTTTCTTCTTATATGGTAGGTCTAAAGTAGTAAATATATAGGTACATGATTACATAGTAAGGGAATATATGTGTAAGGAATGTAATATATTGAGATTTAAAGATGAATTGTATAACCACAGACTTTCGAGAGTTGCAGTATTTGAAGTATTCATTTGTGTACTTGTATAACATTATTTTATCTTTCCTCAATATTTTAATGGTGAAATACTTTGTATATAAATAGTTAAGATAATATTTACCTATTGTGATGGACAAAATACAAACAGAGACTTGTAAGCATCTAATCAAACAACTTATATACAAACTCAGAGGTGTGTAATTTATTAAAATATCTACTTGCACATGGGACAGGTTGCTTCATAAATCTACTTGTCCTGTAAAAAAAATCTACTTGTCCCTTTGGTGCCATGTAGTGTGAGGAAAAATAATGTCACGAATCGCATATATATTAGAGCACTAATAATACCATCTCTGATTATGCCAGGGCTAATATTATACTAGGGCTTGAATACTAGCAAATTCCTTATTTTCCCACCTTTCCACAGATCTTCATACTGGAGGAAACATTAAGCAATAATTCCAGGGTTGGAATGCCTTTGAGTCAGTGGAAACCTACTAACTTGCATGTTTTAAGGATTTTCACCAGTTCTTCTCAAATCTTTTCCCATCCTGAGTAAGGATGAATATTTACTCCTGAGAAGGGCTGTAGTAGAAGTTCTTCGAGAGTTGGGAAGAAAATGGTTGGAAGGAAAGTGAACTTATAAACGCTCAACAGGTTTTTATTTGAGCAAATCTACACATGCATATTTGCTGGTGCTAAAATACAGTTCACAAATATTTTCTAGGATTACAATTACCTGGTCTACTTCTGTAAATTCTTGTGAGTTCACGAAAGCCATAATTCTGCACCAATGTAAAGACATATGCAACAGGTGTACTTTTGTGACTTGAACAATTGGACCCCTAATTAGGTCTGATGTAAATCAGAACCTTTTGTTTTTATTAAAATTATATTTCTCTCTCTACCCATCTCTCAGCTGGCTTCACTGTGAGTTATACATTCTTCTCTTTCACAAGGAGCATATTGGCACACATAATAGGTTTTTTTTTCAGTGCTAGGAACTTCTGTGGCAATGTGTGATTTTTTAAACCAAAAAATTGTTTTGCTTTTTTCCAATGTTTGTTACAATGGTGAGAGTATGGCAGCTGCCACAACAATAAAGTATTACAAAAGCCATGTCAATACAAGACACGCATTGACAAAACCAAAAGACTGACCACCAATTTCAGATTGGTTGGCTTTGCCAATGCTTGTTTATTTTCATGCGTCACAAAATGTTGTCAAAACTGGTAACACTGATTTTCTATTATGAATATTTTTTGGGAAATACTAGCATGCATCAAAACATTTTACTAAATGATGCTTCAACAAATAGTACGTACAATTTCACAGTAATTTAGCAACACATTTTTTCCTAGTTGCATTGTTTTTCTGAATATTTTATTTTGAAAGCAAAGAATAACAGGTCCTGATTAGGAGCTTCTGTAAATATTTGCATCTAATCAGAGAGCATTCTGAGAGCTTTATTCGTAGCCTTATATCGTTAAACTTTTAAAACGGATGTGTGTACATATTTTTCTTACTGGGACCACTGTCAGTAGCGCAGTCCAAACTTACAACGTTTATTTTCAGCGTTCACTCTAATAAAGTTTTTGCATTAATGAACCATAATACAAGTTTGAACTGCATTAACATAGAACCATAAATATTACCTCAACTGCAGACAGTTCCCTTCCATGTAAACTGGCAGCCAGAGGGTTTGTGCTGCAGGAGGTTGGGCCTACATGTCCCAAGGACAATGTAATTTGAAAAGTTGTTGTCCTTGACCCCAACCAATATGTCCTGGGCATAGGGCTAGAATGATAAAAGAGCCAACTCTTGAGTAGTCTTCTGAAGATAAGATAGTTATATGTGGACCTTATATTTGGGGGTAAAAAATTCTGTAGTTTGACCGCTTGAATAAAGAAAGATATACCACCTATTGTTGTTTTCTTGTATGGTGGGAGATGTGGGCTTGTGGCTTTACATGTAGGAGTAGTCTGGCAGCCGAGTTCTGAATTCCTTGTGTTTTTTTTATAGTAGATAGAGATGATCTGTGGCAGAGGCCATTGGTGTAATGCAGTTTAGATAGCACAAAAGAGAAAGTAGCCTGTAGCCTGTGAAGAAATCTGAGGTGAGGGAAGATGTGTGGCAGCTGCCACATGGTGATGAACCTTGATCTGGCTAATTTGTTTACTTGAGTATTCACTGTTAACTTGGAGTCCATCGTAATTCCAAGGTTTTTTGCTTACTTAGTTACTTTAGGAGGTGGTCCTAGATCATCAGGCCAGGCGTCGAATGGGTCATAATTTTTCCAATTGCCACATGTGAGTATTTCCATTTTGGAAGCATTAAGTTTCAGATGGCTCCATGTCATCCACTGATCAAAGCTCTATGGCAACTGAAGAATTGTGAGTTTCTAATGTCTTTGGGGCATTCCAGTTTGAGGAGTATTTGTGTATCATGTGCATAGTTGTAGCATGTGAGTTGAAATTTATTGGTCTTTGCAGTTATTGACATCATGTAGATGTTGAAAAGCATGGATGAGTCTTGAGGGACCTCTGCTTTTGTTAAGTAATGTTTGATGAGAAAGGGAGAATATGGATGACATTAGTTCTATTTTGAAGGTAGGATGCTCTTCAGACCAGTCCACTCTACTCTAAGCCACTTCAGTGTATGCCACTCTACTTGGCTCCACAATATGCCACTCCAATACACTACCCTCTCTGCCACTCCACTCTACAACAATACTTCACTCTTTGCCATTCCACTCTACGACACTCGATGCCACTCTCCTCTATGCCCCTAACTTTTAGCTATGCTGAACAGCAGTCATGCTGGTGCACAACATGGCTAAAACACATTGGCAAAGCCAATTGCTCTTGAATAGGCGCGACCTATTGTTTTTGTCAATGCTTGTTTAGAGAGGACGTGCCATACACACTCCAGCTATGTACACAGAGAGTATGAACTTCCTCATCCTATCTTGCAAACTTCTCTGTTGTCCTTTTTTTACATATTGGCCATTTTGGATTTGCCTACTAGAGGAAAGCATCACTCATCCTTAGTTTACACATATTGCTGCGTAATTTACATTCAAATTTGTTTGGGAACATCAAATAAGTTCAGTTCAATTATTTGCAAAATATTTCTTTTTGATAAGCTGTTTTTCGAGAGAAGGCAGTAACCACCGACTTGTTTAACGTTTTTGTCATTTGCTTCTTTTTTTGTTTGGTATTTGCTTGAGAACCTGAGCTAGGGGATTTAGGGCAGACCCATACACGGACAAAGAGGTGAGTTTAAGGCTATAGGCATGTTGGTGTGGTGGCATCCTGTGGTTTAATTTGCTCTTTTTCCTTTTTTTCTGGCCACATTTATGTCCAGTGCTGTTTTACCATTTGATTTGGAGCCTGGTATACTGTCACACTGTAGGTCATAGATGTTTTCTGCTTCAAAATCTTAGGTCATGTTCAGATTTTCACTTCTGGTATGCAAGAGGTGTTTTAGGAGCACACGCTTGTTGGTGGTTGAGGTGCTCCAGGCCCAAGCAAGCAGCCATTTCGTTTGTTCTGAGCCTTCATCTCCCTTGCTATTTATTCATCTACAATTCTGTGAAAAATATGTATGTGTCTATCTGTAAGAAGGTTGACTAATGTGTGTTTTCTGCAAAGTCTTCAACAGGAGTTTAGGCTGGGACTGCTAGTGTTAGAGACATGTTAATCAATTTTGCCAGTTTCCATGTCCATGTTTTGCTCTGTTGGGAGTTATGTGGCCCTTTTATACCCCATTGATATTTTTTCATTTTTTACACTCTACATTGTCACTGCTGCTGTGCTGATTGTGTATAGGCTTGTAGATTGACCTGGCCACATTTTGGGGTTTATTTACTTATGAAATCTTTGCCTTTCAATACTGAATGTGTTTCTTGGTGTAGGGGAAGAAGCACCTTCACAGCATTTTCTCTTTATACTCCATGCCTCTTTCTTCCTTACCAGGTACAAGTCTGCCTAGTGTGTGTGTCTGTGTGTGGGTGTGTGTGTGTGTGAATATGTGTGTGTGATAGGTTGTCATTTTGTTTTTATTCTCCATGCCTTTTCCTTCCTGGATAAACAAGTACTCATCCACCATTTTGTGAAACCAGTGTGTGCTAGACAGCTATTTTACATCTGTTATTCAAGCCTTCTTCAACCATGCAAAACCATGTGCTGGTCACCATTTTGAGAAACAAGCATGGGTGTTTGTTGGTATGTGCAGTTGGTTATTAAGATTTTCTGACAAGAACCCTGAAGGACCCCAGAACTTTTTGCTAAAGTAGCAGAACTTATTTGATTTTGTTGCCATGGTGAGTTGGATTAGTTTTTATAAATGTAATCAATTTTTACCTGCAACTCTCATGTTTTTATAGGGGTCCTAAAGGCCCTGAGGGAACATCAGAGTTTACTGTTCATTTTACAGAATTTGTTTTAGGAAATTTTCTGCCTTGGTTTTTAGGTCCAGTGGGCTATGGTTATTATTTTTAATTAATATAATCAATTTATGACAAACTCTCACCTGCTCTCATATTGGTCCCTCGGGCTCTGTAGGGACACCGGATGTTATTGCTTATCCACCAATTTTCTGCTAGGGTTATTGCAATGGGCGGGCCATGGTTATTCATTTTTATTAATGTAATACTTTGTATTCAGCTTCTTTCATGTATTTCTAGTGGGACACCAGATATTACTGCATATGTTACAGAATTTGTTGTGATTCTTTGATGCGGTGGTTGGCAGATATAGCTCATTTACAGTATTCATTTGATTTTTTTTTTTACAATAGTTGTACGGACTATTGGACCACAATTATAATTTTTAATCAGTTTTTGCCAAACTCCCCATGCTGTCATATGAGCTCCCTGGGTCCGGCAGGTACACCAGATACTATTGCTTAATTTACAGAATCTTATAATTTTCTGCCATGATGATTGTAACTGGTGGGCCATGGTAATTATTTTTAATTAGCTTATTTGATGTTTGCCAATCTTTCTCATATTCTCATATGGGTCTCTTGGCCCCTGGAGGTACACAAGATAGTAGCTTTTTCTCTTTACCTGAGACCTCTCTGGGTGTTGTGTGGGTATGTTGTTCGATTCTTTCTATTAACTACCAGTACCAAGAGGTTTTAGTGAGGCAAAAAATGTTTGATATATCTGTAATATCAGCCTTCAGAAAGATATTTGTTGAACTTAAGGCCCAGTCTGCACTATGATGACTTGAATATTATTCATTAGAATGGCCAACTGTGTCAATCTTCCATCTTATTTCCTCCTATCTGCCAGTGGATAACACAGGACTGAGACTTGTCTATGAATTTTCTGACAGTGGAATCCAGAGACGTATCTATTAATTACTAACCAGTAAGAAGCCAAGAAGATGGCACCTAATTAGCTGGTTCGTGCTAAGAAGGTTAAGATAATCTGGAAGTACTGGAAAAGTTACTAGCATAAAACCTGCTTTCTTTTCCCTTCAACAGGTACAACAGAGTATACCTGTTGCTCCTTCTTCTGGGCAGAAACATGCCAGGATTATTCCTGTGCCAGCCCGACTCTCTCTCTCACACCTGCTGTGACTGCAGTCTTGGCTGAAACCAATGAATCAGAATTGGAATTGTCCTAGGAAGCAGACAAGGCACATATGTCACTACACCTGAGGTAGGAATGAGCAGGATGTTGGCCTTCTTGAAAAGGAGGATGCCACAATAGTTGCACAACAGAATGTTGCACCTGCTGCAGATCATGATGTTGTACCTGCTGTTGTGCCATCACATTGTATTTTCCATTGCATCCTCCAAGGAAAAAGAAAACCAACTCCCCTCTCCTCACAAAAACCCCTTTCAGATGAAGGTGGCATTCAATGGACCCCCAAGTCATGCCTTGGGAGGCTAAACAAAAGCATAACTGGTAGTGATTAAGATGAAAAAATGTCTCATCCAGTGGCAAATTTCACTGAGGAAGTGCAAATCATCTCTTTGCAGGCTGGGTTAGTACCACCAGCACAAAAGCAGAACAACTCCCAATTTTCGTCCAGCCCACCCTTGGCAAAAGCAAACCTAGTATAGCTCCATCGCATCTTCTGAATTTGGCTCTATAAAGAAGCTCTCCTTTCCAGACTGGAATTTTCAAACAAGTAGGAAAAATGTGGAGCATATTGTAGAAAGCTCAATTTGTTGTAAACCAGTACAGCATGAGAAGCAAGGTGAACATCTCGGTTTCCTGGGCTAAGAGGTCTTTCTTAAAACAAAGGTGTAGTCATACAGGAATTCAAACTGATAGGAGGAAATGGCCACGAGGATTAAGAAGATGTCATTATCAGAACAAATAGCCCTGCCTCCCATAGTGTGTATTCTGTACCAGTGGTAAATTCTCCTAGGCACAAGACAATGGAGATTCAGTCACATTCTCTCCAGAGCATCCAAACAGCCTACCTTCATAAGAGGCAAACTGAGTTGGGCGGTGAATAAAAGCGAAGCACTTTCAAGGCAATGTTCAGCACGGATGCACAGAACCATCAAAACTATCATCTGGTCAATTTATGTAATTGAAATCTGACCAAAATATTCCTGCTTGACTTTCTTCCATTTTCTTTGATGGAAGAAGCGGGATTTCTGGAGTTGGACAGGGTTCTTTGTCCAAAAAGGGTTCCAAGCCAGATATATTTTTCAACTGCTGTTGTTTCACAGGTGTACAATAAAGCAATAGGACTGGTTGCTGACACATCAGTGGAGGAAAAGCTCTCCAGTCCATGCATCTCCCTAGAGACATTTGAACCAGTAACCACTGCACACTTGATCACCTTCTAGAGGGTTAAGCAAAAGCTAGCCACTAACTCGATAAATTGTGCTTCTTTTCAAAGCATTCACAGGCAAAGAACAGTGCACATGTTCTCCATGGAGAAAGTGCCACAACAGTTAATATCCTGAGAGAATTCAATGCCAAAGTCTATGAATGGCTTAAACCCAGGGTCTCAGGATTGGATTTATTGGCAATGACAATTGAAGTAAAATAATCAAAGTCATGACAGATGGTGAATACTTTCAAGTGCTCTGTTTAGCCCTCTGCAACAACCTGACTGTGCATGATTAATTCAAAAAGAAAAAAATATTCCACATCATATTGGTCACTTCTTGCAGAATTTGCACACATGTTAAACACTCCTTTAAAACCCAAAAGAGCTCTAGGTCCTTTCAGTAAGCTAATAAAGTTCCCATAAAAGTCCTCATGCAGGAGGTCCTCACCCAATGGATCTCCAGCTAATGAATGCTGAAAATCCACTTTGAGCAGCACAAGACTAATATGATTATATGCTAAACAGGAGAAGGGATGCAACTGCCAAAATTGACGTTGGACAAATAGGCCTATTGCAATGCTTGTCCAAAATACATACATTTGAGCATTTGACACTGAAAGTCAGCAAGGAAGATAGTACTATGAACCAAGTCATGCGATTGTTTTACTTCCAGCAGACCCATTTTCATAAAGTTGAATCAACATTTAGCACTGTTAATGATGATGCTTCTGGTATGGTCTACAGATTACTCATTCATCTGGTGACATATACAAGGCTGCAGCAACAGTTCATGTCCTGCAAAGAATATATCTGTGCCACTATTCTTGATCAGTGGTACAAACATAGACTTTCTACTCTACTTTTGGTGTTGGAAGCTTATAATTTATGAGGTAGATAATACAGGAGTATCTAAACTTGAAAATGAAAGTTGAAAGATTACAACATCTACTACAAGTAATAACTCATCAGCCACTGTAGAACACACTGGTTGAACCAACAACACATAGCAATAGTAGCTGGTCAAACACAATTACAATTAGGCTTCGGTAAACTTGCTCTTTTAATGTTTAAAGGATCATTTAGGGTACAAGCTACTACTTGTCTGAGAGTGGTACGTGGATGTTCTTTGAGAGTTGTTTTTACTTAACATAGTTACAGAATCCAGTGCTCCTTCATCTGCCATCCCTTTGGTTCTTCTGAGACCTTCCAGATTCCATTTATCTTGACTCTCAAATATTGTTGTTTCCTTGTCTCCTTCAAAATTCTACTGTAAAAAGGGCTATGATGCTTCTGCACTGAAGTTCAACTATGCCCCAAGATAGAAAATGGCAGAATGCAGTTGCACCACTAATTATGCAGTAACACTTTCCATTCCTATAAATAATTTTGACAAGTGTATGCCCTTCCTTTTTTATTCTAGGTAACTCATTTAGGAATCTGTGGGGTGCTAAAGAATTTTCCGATTGTTTTAGCTGTCACTTTCCTTCCCTGATAGATGTGCCAGGCCCATTAGAGTGGATGCTTAATGTGTCTGTCCCTCTACTTTCCCTAATTCACCCACCATCCTTTGGACCCAAGCCGCTTCCCCTGAATTGCAAGATTTATGGTGCTGTGATTTATTTACACTATCTACAGATCTCACACTTGATAGCAGATATGAAATATGCAGTGCTAAATGTCTGCAGGAGGATGGCAGAAATATAGGAAGTAACACACATCATCTCAATACCTTTCCAATTCGACATCCTGGCGCTGAAAAGTGTTAGTGACAGGGTGAGAGTAAGCAGTCGGAACTTTCGATTTTCTATTCTACAGCGAGGCTCCACAGTTTGTTGTAGCTGGCAAACAATTTTTTGGCTGCATGAAGGCTAATAATCTACAACTTGTACACAGGTGTAATACCTATTTTGTCCACCCATAAATATAACTTATTTATAATTATTTTTTACTTGGACTGGTTTTGAATGTGGAAAATATAACACTTGATTTCAGTCAAATATACACCAAAACAGGGACAATCCAATGTACCCAGGAATCTGAGCAACATACATAAACAAAACAATACTAGTTCTTCCTGGTTTGTTTAGGAACACCTTTAAAGTTTCAAATGAACCAAATAAATGGTGCCTAAGTTGAACTAGTTGTTTGACCGAGACTCGGAAATGTTCATTTATTGCGAAAGTGATATAACCAGTGATAACGCGTCCAGCCCTTAAAAATTACTTGTACCTGGACACGTTGGAGGTCGGTGAACCTTTTAGCCGATTTGGGCTCTCCTCATCGTCGAATAGTCGGGTTATTTAAATCAATAATCAATAACTATTGTATCCGATGACCAATACTCAATTAATAGATCAAAATAACACATTAGCAACCAATAACAGTTGATATTTCAACGCGCCATGACCTTTCAGTCATGAATAACCACACCAGTTTATTAAAAGTTAGTGAATTTATTTCCCTATATTAACAAAGCTAGCACAATGTATATAAGTCTCAAAACCAAATGATATATGTATACGAACATTACTAGCTGTCCATAGCGGCAGAAGAAACGCAACCTACGCAAAATCTGAATAATGATACATTCAGTTATGGCAATACAAATCACTAATATAAGCAACTGAATTTGACTAATTTCATACATCGGTCAGCATGACAAGATTTCAATTCAACATGGTGTATCAATTGCATACCTCGACTAACCTCTAATTAGCATTGGCATGTGGGGCTTCATGCAAAACGGATATAGTCAACACAAATTTGGAAAAATTCTAGCTTGGGCCGTATCAAAATAGTAGTTGGTACCTAAAAGGAAAAACACAATGCATAATCCAATTATCCTTTCATATTTACCAATTACAAACAGCATTCAAGAAAGTCTTCGTCCTTCAGGTACCGGTTAGATCAGCATGGGGCAGAATTTCAAAAGGGGCAAAGTTTAAGGACAAGTTTCCTTGCAGCAGCAAGGAGAATGGGGCAAAGTTACTGCATTGGCAAGACGGGGCAAATTAAAGTTAAAGTCTCTAGGGTGAGAATTCTCAAAGTCTCTTTCTCTGGAATAGAGAAAAGAGCATCAAGATGTCGTTTAAGATGGCGTCTGGCATTTGGCTTCAAAGGTGGCATCAAGGAAAATGGCTCACTTCTCTTTGTCCGATGGGTTTAAGTAAGAAACATTCCAAATTCAGCAGGGTCTTCCATTGGAGGGTTCATAGGGTGGCTTCAAATTGACCAATGAAAAATGTCTTTCTACTAGTACTCATTTATGCATACATCGTCCTTGGAGTCTTGGAACACAAGTTGCAACATGGCTTGCCAATTATTTTGGTATCTGTACCTTCATTGTCCGCACCTGCAGAGACTGACCTTGCTTCAAAGGGGATGAAACTGGCCTAGTACGAGACCTTGGAGAAAAGTGTATTAGTCATCTCTACTGGAAAAATACAACTTTAAGCAAGAATATATGGTACATTAGTTCAAGGAAAAGCCACGCAGTTAGAATTTGAGACCAGGCAACTAGGCCAAAGCCTCTACTAAATTTAAGCTAAGCATAAAACTATTTCAACAAGAAATCATGGTACACATTTACAATTATGATGGATTACTAAATTTTTCAATTCTTCATGATTAATAAAGCACGTTTATAATATTGGCGAACTACTCCGAGGGCACAATTTCCCTTGTGCATTATTTTCTTTACTAAAATCACACTACGTTATACGATTTTGGTTACATGATGTGTGACTATATATTGGACCCTCCTTTTCTGTGTCATCAATCCCTCCTCTGATGACTAATTATGTCATCACATCAAATCTTTCCACAAATTTTATTCCATTAAAATTCTGTCCTAGTGATTTGGCACTTCAGTCAATTCCCTCTTTCTTTTGGTTCCCTTTGATTTTTCTCTGTATATTTCTACTATTTTGTTTTCTATTTTCTCTTCTCTTTTCCTTTTGTTCCTTGCTTTCAACATTTTGATAGCTTTCCATATTCCCCAAATGCCTAATAAACAAATTAATATTATTAATATTCCCTTTATTATTTTTAGTAACAATCCGTTCCAAACATTGCTGAGCCAATTTCCCACCGAAGCAAATCCTTTTCCAACCTTCTCCCATACTCCTGGTTCTTTCAATTCCTTTAAATCTGTACTTTCGTTAGTTAAGTTTCTAAGCATTTTTCTAATTCACCCACTGCTGTCCGGTATATATGTACAACATTGACGTGTACCAAGCATTTTGCAAACGCCGCCATTCTTTGCTAAAAGAATGTCTAAGGCAAGCCGATTTTAAAGAGTCATAGCTCTTTCAGCAGCAAGTTCAGCATCCATCAGGATTATAGCTCCTGAGAATTTTGTTAGCATGTTATCCACAATAGTAGACAACTTTCGTATTTTGATTGAATTCAATATGACTCCCACTGAAGGAATCATTGCTCCAAATATATCTCCTACCACACCAGAAGCTGTCTCTCTCTTCTGAACATGATGTGATTTAGACAGCTTTGGGACTTTCTTTAAGTCGTACAGTTGATAAACCTTTGGGAATATTATTCCCAAATAACATCTCCCATACCATCCTTTAGGAAGACGATAATAGGCGTTAAGTCCACAAATATAATATATCCCTGGAATTATCGGGTCTTGTCCATTCAGCATGAACCATTTAGGTTGAAACAAAAACGTGTGTTTACATTCACTCGTTCCCACAAAAACTGTGTCATAATATGATTTATGCCTATGTATACAGAACCTCCTTATGTGTAATGTATCTAAAGCTATTTTCCCTTGTGTTTTTATCGCGGCAAAAGCATAGTTATCTACAGATGTCCTTTTGTGTAATTCCCTTTCTAATTCCTCCTTCATCTCTTTCCTCCTATCATCAGTGTTATCTAAAAAGGTTATCTCCATCGGTGAAAGCAAGCATGTAAGGTTCTCTCTATGTGCGTGAGCTGTGTGAAAAGGTGACAATGGCTCAAAGAAGCCCCTCATCAATTTTATATAATAATCTATGGCTGTTTTACTCAGGTACTCGATTATGGAGACATATGCAAATGTAACATCATAATTAGAATAAAAGTAGTGGATATACTCCTGACCATAAAATCTGGACGTTATTATACTACATGTAATTCCGTACATAAGAGGCATACTATGATATGTCAACCCTTCCACTACTGAGGTAGGTATTTGTGTGCACACATAACAATCTTCCGCATCCATGGTCTCTACATACTCACTCAGCAAGCGATAGAAAACATTAGACGAAAGTTCCTTTTTATCATGCAGATGTCTTTCGTCTTGTTCGAGTCTTTTTAAAGCTGTTAGTTCAGTAGTAGCAGGTCTAGAAGTAAAAGCATAATTCGTCCCTTTCTCATCCTTCCCATGCATTCCAAAAACTATCGCTACAATGATTAGTACACATGCAGTTATTAGACCTATACACATGTATTTACAACACTCCATTTTATGCCCCTGTGTAATGTAGCCTGTCATGATCTGTATAGAATCAGAAAGTTGAAGACACTTTATCAAATCGGATTTCCAAATATATACAAAGCTGAACGAGTTCAATGTTCACACAGTTTTCTTTAGCAGCTTCGTCTTTTATCGGTTTAGCAGCTTTGTCTCAAAATCGGTTTCAAAGTCAATCAAGTTTAGCAATGTCTTAGCCGGTTTAAAAGTCAATCAGGTTATCAATGTCTTATTCGGTAAAGTTCATGGAGCTTTACTCCTCAAGTGCCAAAGTGAAGTTCTGCCTCTTCGTTCTCGAGACTGAGGGATACGAATTCGTCTGACCAGTCGTTAGTGGCTATGTATGCCCACTCCGGACCGGAATACCTTCTGCTCGGTATTCTTTTTCTTTTTAATTTTGAATCTCCTTTTGATTCTCTTTCGCTGGTGCTTTCTTCCTTGGCTGAGTCTTTCTCTTCACTTGGTGTTGCTGTTTCAACAGACACTTCTTTTCTTTTCTCTTTCAACTTTTGTCCTTCACTCTCGCTTAATGTTTCTCTGATCCTTAACTTTACTGGTGATATGCTTTGTCTTAGTTTTGCACTACTTTCGCCTGATGGGCCTGCAATCACTTCTGGAAGGGTTTGGACACTTTCACTCTGCTCTGTTTTGTCTCCTCTCTCTAGGAGATCAATCAGGTTTTCCTTTTCCTTTTCTGTATCGTCTATTTCTAGGAAAGCCCTCCTCTGATCAGGGTCTCCTGCTCCTTCACCCGTCTCAGGCCTTTTGTCTCCTTCACTGGTCTCAGGCTCTTTGTCATCTTCAGGACCTTTGTCACTTTCTGAGGCTTCTCCTTGGATTTCTTCAAATGGATCGGTTGTTTCTTCTTCAGAGAATGTTTCTCCTTCCTCTATTTCTACCTGTTCACCTCCGGGTCCTCTTTGTTCTGTCCCAGTGCCTGTTACTCTTTTGTCAGACACTGGCGATTTCAGTGCCTCAACTTCCTCTTCTGTGGGGCACGTCACCCTTTTCGTGTGACTGGTGTGAATCCAGTTGGGAACTCCCGCACACTTCACAGCGGTAGTAGTTGTCAGAATCACTTGGAAAGGTCCTTTCCAACGGGGTCCCAGACACGACTTCCTCACTTGTTTCTTTATCACGACCCAGTCACCTGCTTTCAGGGCGTGTCCTGGACCTTGGATCGGTGGCAAGGTGGTTGCCTCACCTGGTGAGAAAAAGAGCGCACCACATCAGCTAGACCTTTGCAGTAGTCCAACACCGTATCATCTGTAATATTCAACAGAGCATTTGCAGGAACTGCTGGAAGTCTCATGGCTCTGCCCATGAGGATCTCGTGCAGGGACAGTCCAGTTTTCCTATCAGGGCTGTTTCTCATTGACATTAACACCAAGGGCAATGCGTCAGGCCATTTCAAGTTTGTTGAAGCACATATTTTCGCCATCCTCGATTTCAGTGTGCCATTCATTTGCTCCACTAATCCTGAGGCTTCAGGACGGTAGCTACAATGCAACTTTTGCTCAATGCACAAAGCAATTTTATTACTTCGTTATTGAAGTGACTTCCCCTATCTGATTCTAAGGAGATCGGGAATCCGAAACGTGGTATTAGTTCTCTCAGGAGTAGTTTTGCAACTGTGAGACTGTCATTTCTGCGTGTAGGGTATGCTTCAATCCAGTGACTAAAAATACACACAATCACCAACACATACTTCAAGTCTCCATGCACGGGCATTTCAATAAAATCCATTTGCATCCTGCTGAATGGACCTCCTGCCCTCCCAATGTGACTCAAATTTACTACTGTCCCCTTTCCTGCGTTCATTTGTTGACAAATGACGCAACGATGGCAAACTGCTTCAGCAACTTGACGGAATTTGGGGTTAAACCAATCAGTTTTAAATAGTCGGACCATGGCGTCCCTTCTAAGATGAGCCTGTCCATGGTAGAATCCGGCCAATTGCGTCAACAGACTGTTTGGCAGAACCATTTTCCCTTCACTTGAAACCCACAAATCATCTAATTTCTTTACACATTGCAATTTGGTCCATGAGAGTTTCTCCTCTTCACTAACATCGTTCTGCAAGGACTTCAATTCATCCATTGTATCTACAACCTTTAGAGCAAAAGCTTCACTTGCTTCAAGTTCTGGCTCATTTATCGAGTTCCATTCATCTCTGAGCAATATACAGTTCAATGCGCAAAACCTTGCAACTTGATCTGCATATCCATTTCCCAGGGAGATGTAATCCTGTGATTTTGAATGTGCACTGCATTATACCACTGCTACTTCTCCTGGTAACTGGATGGCCTGTAACAATTCTCTTATTCTTTCACCATTTTTCCCCGGTGATCCTGAAGAGGTCATGAAGCCTCTCTGTGACCACAACTGTCCAAAGTCGTGCACTATTCCAAATCCGTACTGACTGTCAGTGTAAATGGTGACTTTCATTAATGCAGAAAGCTGGCAAGCTCTAGTAAGCGCCACCAGTTCAGCTACCTGTGCACAGTGAACTCCTTGAAGCCAAGATGCTTCCAGAACACCTGTTATTGTACATACAGAATATCCTGCTTTCAATATTCCTAGTGCATCTCTTAAACATGAACCATCAACGAAAATGACTTGATCATCTTCTTCCAATCGGGTGTCTTTGATATCAGGTCATGGTTTTGTACAAAATTCAGTCACCTGAAGACAGTCGTGCTCGATGTCTTCAGCGTTCTCAATTTCGACATTTTCACTGGGAAACAAGGTTGCTGGATTCAACGTAGTGCACCTTTTCAGCTGCACATTAGGTGATCCCAGAATTATTGTCTCGTACCTTGTAAGCCTAGCACCAGTCATATGCTGTGTTCGGGAACGTGTCGAAAGTATCTCGACCGAGTGAGGGACCATGACTGTTAAAGGATGTCCCATCACTATTCCTTCACTCTGATTTAGGCTTATACCAACTGCTGCTACGGCACGCAAGCACCCTGGCAGTGCTGCTGCGACTGGATCCAAAGTAGCAGAAAAATATGCTACTGGTCTGTTAACGCCACCATGGGCTTGAGTCAAGACAGACAAAGAACATGGCAAAATAATGTAAATAATGTAAAAGGCTTTGTGTAATCAGGCATACCTAAAGCTTGAGCCCTGCACATACATTCCTTTAATTCAATAAAAGCATCCATCTCATCTCCTTTCAGCACTATTTCATCCTGCGCATCCTTCTGGGTCAGTTTCAGTAATGGTTTTGCTGGAGTTGAGAAATTGGGAATCCATTGGCGACAGTAGGTCACCATTCCCAGAAACTTTCGCACTTCTCTCCTCATCTTCGGTGGACTCATTTGAAGTACGCTTGTTATTCTCTCTTTCATGATTCTTCTCGACCCCTTCTCTATTTGGTGACCCAAATATTTCACTTTCTTCTGACAGAACTGTAATTTCGAAGGGGACACTTTGTGTCCGTTCCTTCCCAAATGGTTCAATAGGGCAATGGTATCAGCTGTACAGTCATTTTCTGTCTTAGATGCGATTAGCAAATCGTCAATGTACTGCACCAAGGTTGATTCGAACTGTAATTCCAACGATTCCAAATCTTTCTTTCGAATCTGATTGAAAATTGATGGTGACTTCGAAAACCCTTGCGGAATTCGACACCAACTGTAGACCCTGTCCAGGAATTTGAAACAAAAGAGAAATTGGCTGACCTCATGAAGAGGCACAGAAAAGAATGCTTGTGACAAGTCGATGACTGAGAACCACTCAGCATCACAGGGAACTTGAAACATTATCACAGCTGGATTTGGTACTACGGGACAACATTTGACTATTATGTCATTTATCTTCCTCAAATCCTGAACAATCCGGACCTTTCCACTCGGTTTTATCAGTCCCATAATTGGTGAATTACATGGACTGCTTAACACTTCTTTCAGTACTCCCTGTTTTACGAACTCATCAATGAGTTGGGCGACTTTCATGAGGGTGTCTTGCGCCATATGGTATTGTGGGGTCTGAGGAAAAGTTACATTGGGTTTTACAGTCACTTTCACTGGTTCTACTCCTTTGACCAATCCTACTTCTTTCCCTGTCATATCCCACACTTCCTTTCCGACTGTTTCCTGTAACTCAGCAGGAATATCTGCTTCAGTAAGCATTGGGTAAAGAGTAATCAGGGGATACTCTTCATCGATAGTTTCCACTTCGTCCCCTCCTACACTGTCCTCTTCTTCCCCATCACTGTTTGTCTGAATTTTAATTCCATCATTTGAACACATAATCGAACACCCCAATTCGCACAATAAGTCTCTCCCTAAGAGTGATATCGGGCTTGAGTCACACACCACAAATTTATGTGACCCTTGATAGTTACCAATTCTGACTTGCACTGGATCTGTGATTGGGTTCGTCAGGTACCTATTTGCTACTCCCACTACTTGAACTGTTCTCCCTGAAAGTGGCAAGTTTGGTACTTCGATGCTCCTAACAGTAGAGTGTGTAGCTCCCGTGTCAACCAAGAATGAAACGTGATGACCCATGACTCTTCCTTCCACATACGGACCCTTTTGATCAACTTCCAAAGATGCTGCAAGCATAAAATTTCCCTCCTTATCTGAACTTTGACTCTCCCATACATTGTTTATTCCATTCTCACTGTGTAACGGGAATTGGTGTACTGTGTCACTTTGGTTCATCACTTGACCTGCGACCTGTTGAGGAAGCATTACTTGTTGCTGATTCATTGTTGCCAAGGGTATTTGCATTTGCTGATTAGGTACCATGGGAAACTGCTGTTGCATTGGCTGCAACTGCGCCATTTGCGCATGGGGCATTTGCACCTGTTGAGGTTGTATGGGTTGTAAACCCTGCATCTGATTCATATTATTCTGGAAATTTGGATTTGGACCTCTCAATTTCGGTCCTCTCATATTCTGAAATGCATTGACATCATTGTTTTGCTGACCTACATCTTCCTGCACTATCATTGGGCACTCCCGTTTCCAATGACCGATGATTCGTCACGTGTGACATGGCATCACCTTCTTCATTGCCTGTATACCATTTGGAATCATAACAGTATTTATGTCAGGACCATTATTCACAAAACCTCCTCGACCTCTGCCTCACATCTGCGGCTGAAACATAGCATTTCCCTGCTGTTGCTGCTGCGGCATCTGTTGTTGAAAACCTTGCAAACCTTGCAAACCTGTTTGAGCTGCTCTAAGCTGCATCACCATCACCTTTTCTTTCAACCTTTTCTGTTTTGTCTCAATCTCATCACTGCAGTATTTTGCATAGTTCAACACTTCATCGATCGACTTTGACTGCCAACAAATCAAATGCATTTTAATCATCTGACTGACCTTGAGTCTCAGCCCTTCCACAAATCTGAACACGAAATGGAGCATGTCCTTTGCTTCAATCGTTTCCATGCCACTGTAATTTTTAAACGCTTTCAACAATCTCTCATAGTATGCATGTATCGACTCTTTATCCTCTTGTGCTGTTCTGTCAATCCTCTGCCAATCCAAATTTTTCGACGCAACTTTGGTTTTCAAGTGCTCGATCACCTTATGGTATAAACTCATTACCGTAGGCGATGGTGCACCTGTGTCCCTATCTCTTTCTGGTTCACTCGCCGGCCAACCTACAGCCCTTTTACAGTCTTCCAAAAAATTTGCCTGAACCACAATTTCAAATAAGGTATTCTGGTCTTCCCAGAGACATTTTGCGAGTTTCACAAATCTATCTGTTTGTTGATAGCATTCGATCGGTTACTCTCTTAATTTAGGGAAATCATCCGTGAAAGATTGAATGTCACACCTGTGCCATGGTACAAGTTTTCCCCCTGCCGTCTCTCTCATTGGCAGCATGGTTATCAGATCGTCATTTGGTTGTGCCTTCTCGTTCCGATCTGGGGTACTTTCCCTCTTTTTGTCCTTTTTCTTAACCCACCTGCTTTCCCACTTATCTAGACATCTCCAGACCTGCGCACTCTGCAATATCTCCTTAAGGTGCGTTTTCATCCCTGCCGATCTCATGTGTTCAAAATCTTTTGTCTCAAAGTCTAGCCTGTAACTTCTGCTCAAATGTTTGGTCTCACCTATGTCAATCTCGTTTCTGTCTGCAATTTCTTGTAGCTTCTTGTGTATGCTGCTCACTTCTCTTGTAACACTAGGGCACATGTACCTCAGCTCTTCTTCTGTGTACGTTTCTAACCTGTTCAGACCCATTGTTCCCCCCACTAGTTCATCTGCCTCCAGGCCCAATCTTATTTTATTCAGGTATTCTTCTCCCTTCCCACTGGATGTACTCTGTGGGGAGTTCAGACTGTTGTTAGCTGTTGCTTTTAGCTGTTGTGTTAGCTGTTGCGCATTCAGTCCCATCAGTGTAGCACTTACATCGACTGCTACTGAAGGTTGCTGTAATGTTTCAGTCTTTGAGGTTAACGGTATTAATAGTGGTGGACTTGACCTTACCACTGTCGACGGAGCACAAATTGGAATTGGACTAAATCCCGACAAAGACCCAGATCCATTTGGCAGTGTTGCTATCGGAGTTGTTTCTGGAGTGTTTTCTATGCATCTTCTCCCTGTCTCACTTTGTGTCATTACTCCTTGGTCGCATGCGTTTGGGTTTGCCTGTATATACAATGGTACTGGCGGACTCACAGTGATAGGCAGAGATATTGCATCTGGATTCTGTCTGTTCCCTGAATTCTGTGGAATGTTAATCCCCACATTATGGTTCATCATTGCTGGCACACCTAACTGGCCCTCTGTTACTCGGGTGTGCCTCGGCACTTCTTGTACCTGCTTTTGAGGCATCAAAAATGGTGTTGATTCGGCTTGAATCGATGTCGGTCTTTGGTAACTCTGTCCTCCCTGAGCCCCTAAGCCAGAAGTTGTTCCCAAGTTATGCTTATCACAGCAGTGTCTTTGAACCTGCGGCTGATAAGTATCGACAGGTTTCAATCTAGGCACGTCAGGATATATTCTCTGAACTTGTGGTATTTGTGGTGAAAAAGGCATATCGGAACCGCTCTGTCTTTGCGATATTCTCAGATTCGGTGTCACATTACCCTGTGTTGGTTCTGGCGGGGCAATTCTAATGCTTGAGCCTTTTTCGCTTTCCACATATGGTGGCGGGCGATCATTCAGCAATTGTATAATAAACTCCTCATCGTCTGACTCGTCTGACCTTTTCAAGTTCCTGTTGTTCTCTCTATCTCTGGACTGACTCCTATTTGTTTTATAGGTAGCTTTCCTTCCTTCCGTCTCTGTTTCATCAGTGATTGCTGGAAACAATTTAATTCCCTGTAGTACGTCTGATCTCCAAACCTTCTGTGTGCTATCCCATCTAGCATCCGTTAGTGTCTTTTCTACTTTTCTTATTCTTGTCTCAAATTTATTTTGTTGTTGGTTTCTAGCTATCAACTCCCAAATTGCTAGTGCCTCAAACTGTGCTGGCCTTGGAGGTACTTTCATGTCATATAGCGCGAATCTTAAATTCTCCAAGACTCTTAGATTAAACCACCCATGGATAGGGAACGCTACACTTCCATGCTTCTCTGTTAATTTACACCATTGCTTTAGCCAAAGACATGGTGCTACACCCTTCTCCTCAATCACGATGTAAGCTGGTGTACCCTCACGTGGTGTTTCTTCTCCTACATTTGCTTTAATATAGACATCTCCCCTCATGGCACTCTTAAATGCTTTGAAAAATGTCATCTTTCTGTCTTTTATTTTTCAAAAATAAGTAATCAATAAGTGACTTTAATTCCCGGAATACTCTTCACTTGCCTTTCCCCACCAATTGTGCTTCAAGGACTGCGTCCAATCCGTGCGCGACCCTTCTCGCCAACCAACCTATCTCAGCGCGGCTCCTAGTGACGTCACACTCACACACTGCGGCTGACAAAGTCCTGCCGCTTGTCCTCCTTCATTCGGCTTCACTCAAAACTAATTTCTGCAATATATCGCGAGCACTAACCAAAAGAAGAAAACAAATCTGTCGGTTTACTACAGGAAGGGTAACACACTCGCTTCAGAAACCTTAGGGATTTTTCACTAGCCTCAGCAGTTGTTCCATCTTTCTCGGTCTCCCACTTTCGCAAGTAAAATTTGACCCGCAAACTTTACTCTCAACTGATCAATGAACTATTCTAGCGCGCTTTAGAATTCGTCAAATCTCAAAGTCAAAAAATTTCTTTCATGCCTCAATATTCATACCGACTTGTTGACCACGCCCGATCAACCTACTAAACTGAACAGATTACAACAGAGGTCTTCAAACTTTTTAATGCTGCGCCCCCCCAGTTGAAAAATAAAAATCTTTGGGGCCCCCCCTCAGAATTTTTCACATTTATTTTAGAAAGATGGCACTGTTTAAATATATCTAAACCTATTTAAACATTGCAGTTAAGTACTGTTACCTTTTTAAAACTGCAATAACATGCTTCTGCTTAAAACAAAGGCATATTATCGGTATAATATTTCTTTTTGCCAGAGTTTGGGGCCCCCCCTGGGATCACTTAAGGCCTCCCAAGGGGGGCTCGCCCCCCAGTTTGAAGACCTCTGGATTACAACATCAATCAAGTGTCTCATACACTTTTCAACATACTCCGGTGTCTCTTGACCTCGCAGGGCCAGATCTCAACATCAACAACCACGTGGGCAATTTTTTCCTGCACAAAGCGCTACACACTTGTGAAGTTCGACGACTTCCCTATTCTCACACTTTGGAGTCCCACTCCTCTAAAACTTCAACTTGAGTTCGTAACCCCCCCCCCTAAAATCCTCACAAACTTCTCAATTCGTCTGCGGCAATAAGCTGTGCAAGCGCAAAAACCCTAACTTCACTCATACGGTCACTAGAAACGCCGAAAACATTCTCACACCTCCATGTCCCCCATTCGCAAGCTCCGAGATCCAGGGAAAGTCATTGGGGACTTAGGGCATCATCATCTCTTCAACTTGTTTTATCAAAGAAACTTCTAACTTGACTCCGTCTATAGCTCGGATGGGGTCCCAAAGGGCGAAACCATCAATCTCTGCTACCATCTACTGAGAACGCGCCCAAATGAACCAAATAAATGGTGCCTAAGTTGAACTAGTTGTTTGACCGAGACTCGGAAATGTTCATTTATTGCGAAAGTGATATAATCAGTGATAACGCGTCCAGCCCTTAAAAATTACTTGTACCTGGACACGTTGGAGGTCGGTGAACCTTTTAGCCGAGTTGGGCTCTCCTCATCCTCGAGTAGTCGGGTTATTTAAATCAATAATCAATAACTATTGTATCCGATGACCAATACTCAATTAATAGATCGAAATAACACATTAGGAATCAATAACAGTTGGTATTTCGACACGCCATGACCTTTCAGTCATGAATAACCACACCAGTTTATTAAAAGTTTGTGAATTTATTTCTCTATATTAACAAAGCTAGCACAATGTATATAAGTCTCAAAACCAAATGATATATGTATACGAACATTACTAGCTGTCCATAGCGGCGGAAGAAACGCAACCTACGCAAAATCTGAATAATGATACATTCAGTTATGGCAATACAAATCACCTGAATTTGACTAATTTCATACATCGGTCAGCATGACAAGATTTCAATTCAATGTGGTGTATCAATTGCATACCTCCACTAACCTCTAATTAGCATTGGCATGTGGGGCTTCATGCAAAACGGATTTAGTCAACACAAATTTGGAAAACTTCTAGCTTGGGCCGTATCAAAATAGCAGTTGGTACCTAAAAGGAAAAACACAATGCATAATACAATTATCCTTCCATATTTACCAATTACAAACAGCATTCAAGAAAGTCTTCGTCCTTCAGGTACCGGTTAGATCAGCATGGGGCAGAATTTCAAAAGGGGCAAAGTTTAAGGACAAGTTTCCTTGCAGCAGCAAGGAGAATGGGGCAAAGTTACTGCATGGGCAAGACGGGGCAAATTAAAGTTAAAGTCTCTAGGGTGAGAATTCTCAAAGTCTCTTTCTCTGGAATAGAGAAAAGGGCATCAAGATGTCATTTAAGATGGCATCTGGCATTTGGCTTCAATGGTGGCATCAAGGAAAATGGCTGACTTCTCTTTGTCCGATGGGTTTAAGTAAGAAACATTCCAAATTCAGCAGGGTCTTCCATTGGAGGGTTCATAGGGTGGCTTCAAATTGACCAATGAAAAATGTCTTTCTACTAGTACTCATTTATGCATACATCGTCCTTGGAGCCTTGGAACACAAGTTGCAACATGGCTTGCCAATTATTTTGGTATCTGTACCTTCATTGTCCGCACCGGAAGAGACTGACCTTGCTTCAAAGGGGATGAAACTGGCCTAGTACGAGACCTTGGAGATAAGTGTATTAGTCATCTCTATTGGAAAAATACAACTTTAAGCAAGAATATATGGTACATTAGTTCAAGGAAAAGCCATGCAGTTAGAATTTGAGACCAGGCAACTAGGCCAAAGCCTCTACTAAATTTAAGCTAAGCATAAAACAATTTCAACAAGAAATCATGGTACACATTTACAATTATGACGGATTACTACATTTTTCAATTCTTCATGATTAATAAAGCACGTTTATAATATTGGCGAAATACTCTGAGGGCACAATTTCCCTCGTGCATTATTTTCTTTACTAAAATCACACTACATTATACGATTTTGGTTACATGATGTGTGAATATATATTGGATCCTCCTTTTCTGCGTCATCACCAGGGACCCAATTTTTTTATATTGCCACAACTATAAGGCATTTCTAGAATTATACAGAAATACGCTACTGATATAACGGTGTCCTGACACTGCAGTGTTCCAGAGTGTAAAGGTGCGGTGGAAGTGACATGAATATAGCACAAAAAAATAAAACAACAAATCAGCGGCAGACAATTTTGTATGCCAAAAGACCATGGGGTGAATTCCAAATATTAAGGGCCTGATTTAGGTCTTGGTGGTAATGGTCCTGCTGTCGCTTTTCCATCTGAAATCCAGCCCACCGCCACAAAGGCCTGCCTGCCCTGTTCAGATGTTAACAAGCCCATAGGCAAAAGACCGCCGACGGTCCGCTGTCACCACCATGATTCACCGCCCACATCGGCAAAAGCAGCTGCCGGTGGGACTCCAGTTTCCTTTTCCTACTAAGCCAGTCATGATGTGCACTCCCGCGGACACAACTGTGGAGGCTAAACCTCCACACCTGAGTTGACAAATTGGGAGGGATATAAGCACAAAACTTTTTCCATTTCCTGGCACCATGAATCCGATCGTACCAGTACTACTTTTGCTGCTGCTACTGGACTAAGACAAAAACAACGCCATCGTCGGATCAGAAGGTAAGTCACTGTTTTACGTGTCACTGTCTATAGAATTGCCACTGTATGGTAGCACAGGGCTCAAGCTTGTTTAACAAAGGTTTTCAAACAACAGTACAATGACATGCAATGCAAATGTCTTTAGTGTCGTTTAAAAACACACATTGAGATATCAGTAGTACCCACCAATCTGGCACTAATTGCCTTCTGGCAATGGGCACCTATACCATAAGTTACAGTAAGCTCAAATAAAAATGTATCCATACAGGGGTGTGCACGAATGTCCCCTAACTAACATATCTAATACATAAATACTATCCCCAATAGGAACTACTCAATTCCATGACACTGTGGCAATTGCAATACAAAATGCTAATAGGGGGTGTACGCAGAATGTACAACCAATCTTACCTCTGAACTGCAAATGTGTCAGTGGTCTATGAAGGTCACATGTCCCATTGGTGTCTGCAATTTTTGACAAACAGCAGGTGACATTAAACCCAAAAGTGTCAGGTTCCCTATGTAATGCATAGGTGCATATTATTAACACTGCATGTCGAAATAAACATGTATGCATTCTCTAGTCACAATATCAGAAGCAAATATAAGTTTGGTGTAAGTGTCCAGTAACACGATGAATGCTTGCACCAAAATTAATAAGTCCATCACTAATGTACAATTCTAATATATGCATCTAAAAACAAATAAAATATACAACCAGTGTTTGACAGTGTCACAAATGAGAGTAAGTGCATGGCTCACACTTCCGCAAACAATTAGTAACAATAAGAAAATAAGGCCAAGACACAGGTATTCCCAAAATAAACCTCTTTATGTATGAATGAGATAAGTCTCTCAAAGATAAGTCCATCAGAACAAATACACAAAGGTGTTGGGCCATGTGAGCCACAAAGGCTTTCAGGACAATCACTGGCCACCTAAATTCACTGCCAGAATAAATCTCCTCTGGAAAGGGTATTTATGGGACAGACTTCAGGCACCTCACTGATGTTATTGGTGGGGGGTCCTTGGATGTGGGAGGTGTGGTTTTGGGTTTGGAAGAGGGGTCCTTGGGTTTGGGAGGGGTGATTTTGGGTTTGGGAGGGGTGGGTTAGGATTTGGAAGGGTTGGGTTGGGCTTTAGAAGGTGTGGTTTTAGATGTGGAAGGGGTGGGGTGTGGAAGGGGTCATGTGTGGAAGGGGGATAAAGATATTTAGGGGGTGGTCAGGGATGAGGAAGGATCAGGGACAGGGCAAACATAAGGTCCTCTTTGGGGAAAATGGTTGGTTGACCTGGAGGGAGTTCAGATTGAGAGGTAGAGGGAGTGTCTGTGTCTGTTGTGCATGTGTAAGTTGAAGATGTGGATGTCTAAGGGTCTGATGTATGTGCTGTATGTTTTTCTTTGTGTTTCTTAGTGGATGTCTGTTGAGTAGGCATTTGTGTTCAGTTTTTGTGTGTGTGTGGATTTGTCTTTTGTGAAGGTAGTGTGTGTTGTGGTGTCTGTGGGTGAGCTGGTGCATGTGTGTTGTAGTGGATGTATTGATTGTGGGTGTGCTGGTGGTGAGTATGGGTGTTGGTGTAGTGGTGGGTATGGTGTCCGGGGTGTGCTGGTGTGTGTGTTTGGATGTTAGCGAGATGGTGCGTGTGGTGTCTGCACGTGTGCTGGAGGTGAGTGTGGATGTCTGTGTTGTGGTGGGTGTGATGTCTGCAGGTGTGCTGGTGGAGGGTGTGTGTGTGTGTTTGTGTCAAAGTGGGTGTCATGCCTATGGATATGCTTGTGGTGGTGGGGTATGGTGTGTCTGCATGTTTATGCCTGTGTCCATGTTTCTTGGTATGTCGGTGTGAGGATGTGCTGGCTTATGGTCACTGTAGTGGGTGCTTGCAAATGTTTGAGTGTGCATGAGATAGGGCTGGGTGGAGGGATTTTGGAAGGGGAAGGAGTGGGAGTCTGGTCACAAGGTTGGAGTGGGTGGGGGGCTGTGCTCAATGAGGTGGCCAAACCCTGCAATGACCGTTGTAGGCCACACAGGACACCATGAGTGCCATCCAGGTAAGCCAGCACCTGGGTATTCTGGCCGGCCAGCCCCTTGATGGCATTCAGTATTGCAGCCTGGCTTTCTGTGATAGTCCTTAAAAGACCTACCGCCTCCTGATTGACCACAGCCCAGGACACCAGGGCAGGGGGAGATGTCTACAGCAAAGGTGGCTACAGCCATCTGGGGGAGCAAGCAGGAAGGTGAAATTGGAATGTGGGTGGTGGACAAAGGAGTAGATGTAACGCTCGCTCCTTAGTCCACCACCACTAGGGACTGGTCTTCATTGGAGGACTCCATGCCACTGGGTCCATCGGAGTCTGTGGTGTCCACACTGGAGCCACAGTGGCCAGCTTCCTTCCCCCCGACATGGCCACTGTCACCTTCGTCTTGCCCACATGATGCCGAAAAATCAGATACAACAATTTGAGTATATCTGTGCAAATACAATCGGACATGAACTTTGATCACAAAACATTTGCTCAAAGTCTAGAAATTCTGCATGTTAGCTCCTATGTCATGTATGCCTTTGTCTCTTATCCACTTGTAGTTCCCGCCATGAGAAAGAGTTTCAACAGAATGAGTAAACGCATAGAGCTTGAGACATTTCTAACCCACTTCAGTACAGAGCTAAAATAAATTCACATTTCCAAAAGAGCCATGTATTGGGCTGGAAATCGACTTCTCAAGGTAAAATACTACAACATCTATGTGATGTAACCTTCCATCTGCACATGCCCCTTTAAGTATCACATTTCTCTCCATCATTGATTTCTGATCTGGAAAGAAATAGGACACCAAACTGTTGTTCGGGGGGTGTGTAACTCTTGCACCAATGTGGACCCATTCCTGTCTGTTGCAATCAATACAGTTTTGCGTACAATTTCACATTGTTTGACACAGACTGGCTTACATGCACATTTGTGAAGGACTAAGACATCATGCTAACCTGATACTGTCCAAATGAACCTACTAGAAATTAGTTGTACAAACAGGTTACAAACATGTTCCAGTTAAGGAATGATGCCACTGTACACGTTTCCAAACCTTTTGGTGCAGATGCTCATAATTATGTTGTCGTAGCACCAACTTACCAGTATCATGCCTGATACATCATATGCATCAAAAGTGTGCAGTTTGCTTTGTCACCAGTAATATGGCCCACATTACCTACTCACATTTGTGATGGAGCATCCCACCTGACCCAATCATAAAATGGGGCATGTTTGGTCCAACTGTCCCTCATGACATAGAGAAAATGCAGGTAGTCCTTTGTTCCCATGCAGCCATCTGTCTGCTCAAAACAGTACTTGGCTTGTGATGATGAATCTAATGACAACCTTGAGCACAAAGCAATTTACCAGACACAGCATCAGACACTGTCTGATTAACTGACACCTCTAGAAATCCTCATGTGCATTAGATGGGTGCCAACCATCATAATGATGCCTTCTAACGTTGCTGGAAATTACAAAGGTCAAACAGCAAAAATAGCTACAGACAATAACTTACCCCCTTGATGCTGCTGTTGGGCTCTCAAATGCCCATCAAGCTCTGGGTAGGCCACCACAAGGTTGTGGGCCATTAGGGGGGTCAGGGTAAGGCACACTTGCTTGGATCGGTGGAAGGACTGCCCGGGCTGGCCTTCCTCAGACAAATGCATCCAGCGTCTGAGGTACTCCAACCTATTTTGGCAATGTAAGCTTCGCTTTTTATGGACCCCCAGGTTAAGCACCTTCTAAGCAATGGACTTCCAGATTTAACACTTTTGATGAGCGTTGACCTGTATGGATGATAGAAAAGAACAAATAAATAATTTTTGAGTGGTTTGGTTGGTCTGTAGCGCTGTGACACAATTTTGTTGGATCACTCACTTACATTCACCAAACAGTAACTTCATCTTTTCCCAAAACATTTAGAGATTCCTAGGAAATACTAATTTGCAGTGATCTTTTGAGCACTCTCAATACTTTTGATCTCCTCATGTAACCAACTCAGGCCCAAAACATAATTTATGGAACATTTAATGCAGTGAGACCCACTCCTGATTACTCACAATCATTGTGAGCTACAGAAGGCTATATTACATGCACAATGCTTGCACCTAACCCCAGGCACAGCTACATTGGCTTCATGCCTAAACTCCTAAGAGTAAGAACCCATGCAAAGACTAAGGGCAGTATGGAAGGGCAGTTAGGTGTCAGCAAGAGCAGAGATTTGGGGAATGTATGAACAAGTGTTTATAGGAATGGGACAAACTTGTATGGATGATTGCAAGCCTGTGGCATTTGAACTTGCAGCTTAGGAAATAAATATCTCCATATGTGGCACTATGGCATTTTTAATCCATACAGAAAAATCCTATTCCACAATTCGGGTTGTAATCTGACTTGACAGGACAGCATCAGACAACTCCATAACTTTAAAACATCTTCTTCCACTTAACAGCACTATCACATTGACATTAGCTGTATGTTGTCACTCATACTACTGGTACATTGTCTACTGGCCACTAGTAGTAAGGGGCCTGCAGTTTGTCTGATGAAACTGGAATTGTGAGTTACATGGACACATATTACAGCTTATCCCTTTTCCATGCAGAGATATATCAAAAAGTGGCAAACAACATTCTGTTCCCATCTAAATCAATCAGTTCCCCACACTACAATCAC
Organism: Pleurodeles waltl; assembly: GCF_031143425.1. Lineage (NCBI taxonomy): Eukaryota > Metazoa > Chordata > Amphibia > Caudata > Salamandridae > Pleurodeles > Pleurodeles waltl. The sequence goes on from NC_090448.1 coordinate 519,461,004, forward strand.
AACACTTAACCCATGAACAAAAAAGGACAAAGTAACCTGTGGACAAAAAGGAAACCAGTTACTGGGTCAAACATTTCCCAATCAAACATGTATCGGTTCCTCTGGGGTCCCATAGAGTGGGCTGTACAGGGTCAGGACATCTCTGGCAAGGAGTTTCAGCTCCTCCGTGTTGAAGGCAAGGGTCCTGTCACCTGCTTTGCCTGGCATCCAGAGGTCTGTAACAGCAGCAAACAATGAGGAGGTCTTGTTGGCAGTAGTGCTAGAAGGCAAGTGAGTTTATAAGTACACAGTGGATGCAATCCGTGATGGAGACTGACACAGCCATTGGCTTTCATGCAAAGCCAGCACACACGTGCCTATAGCAGGGTCCATCGTGCAGTCTTCCACCTGCAACGCGGTCAACTTCTGCAGAGGTCCATTGTTAGAAATGGGGTCTCTAGTTGGCATTCAGTTTACACCCTGTCCAAGTAGGGACCCTAACTCTTGTCAGGGTAAGGGAGATACCCAGATCAGATAACCCCTGCTCACCCCCTTGGTAACTTGGCATGAGCAGTAAGGCTTATCTCAGAAGCAATGTGTAAAGCACAGTAATACAGTGAAAACACTTCAAAAGGACATCACACCAATTTTAGAAAAATAGTCAATATTTAAATGTGTTAACCAAGACCAAAATGAGAAAAATCCAACATGCAGTAATAAAGATTTGAATTTTGCAAGAATTACTTAAAAATACAGTGCCTTGAAGCCCATAGCTCCGTCTTGGGCTATCACTGCGTTGTGAACAACAAACCCAAGAGTTCAGGCCAACCGCAGTGTTGCGGGCCAGGTATGGTGTCGGGAAGCCCTGCAAACAGTACTTTGGAAATGTAGGGTGTCATGATCCTCGCGAGGAGATCTGTGGTGCAGCATCACTAGCATCAGCGGGCATCAGTGTTAGAGGTCGGTGCAGGAGTCGTCGGGCCCTTGAAGTCACATGCGTTGCAGATCAAACTCCGAGCTGATGACAAAGTCAGGGGCGCTGGTGTTGATGGCATTGAAGCTGTGGTGCAAAGTGGGACGATGCGACGTGCGGTGTCCACAGGTCACGGTGCAGGCAGCGGCTCAGTGACAGCATCAGTGCGCCCAGGGTTGCAGTGTGAAGCAGGGCAGTGGGACGTGTGGTGTCTCCAAGCCTCAGTGCATGCAGCGGCATCGTCGTTGCTGAAGCGCTGTCGTTAGTAGGCCCAAGGCAGTGGCACGATGCGGGGCAGGCTCTCTGTGGCACCCAAGGGTTGCTGTGCAGACAGGGGCGCCTGTTGATGCTGCTGGAGTCGATGCC